>NC_066618.1:244087737-244394681 GCF_025201925.1 Gopherus flavomarginatus
ATCCTGTTCTCTGATTGGTCCTCTGGTCAGGTGACAGCCAGGCTTACTGAACTTGTTAACCCTTTACAGTCAAAGAGATATAAAATACTTCTGTGCTATTAACTTTTCTTATCTGTTTATGACAGCATCATAATGAAGGAGAGTTTTAAAGAGGGATTTGAAGGAGGATAGCGAGGTAGCTTTTGCATATTTACAGGGAGTTCCTCCCAAGCATGAGGGGCAACATAAGAGAAAGCTTGAAGGTGTTTGTTTGAAAATGATAATGAGTGGGTGATGGAAGCTGGTATCATAGGCTGATAGGAGGTGAAAGTAGACCTCTTGAAAATAAATGATAGATAATAAATTTGGTTAAAGGTCTTGAAAGAGTAGACAAATAGCTTGACTTTGACATGCTATACAAGGGGGAACCAATGGAGGAATGCAATGGAGTGATATGGTCAAGGCATGGCTAAGAAAATGATCTTTGCAACAGTATTCTGAATAGATAGGAGTGGCACAAGATTGCATTTGGCCTTGAAGATGCAGTAATTGAGACCTGGATGATGAGAACCTGGATATAAACAGGCCATATTTTATTTCTCAAATTGGCCATTAGAGACAGTAAAATCTACCCGTTAAGTTAGTGGGTAGAGACTTGCCGTTGTAGAGAGATTCTGCACGTAAAATCAGTAGTTACGGTAAGTGAAGCAGAACCAGAGTCCCACTCCTTGCTTTCCAGAATTGTCTTCCTGTCTCCATCTTCCCTCCCACTATTTTATTTCTTTCAAAGGTTATTCTCTACATGAGTGCCACATAGTGAAGCTTACCAGTCATTCAAAGAAGGAGAGGACAAAATCTCAAAGCCTTTCAGGAATGTGTAGTAAAAATCTTTCAGTAACCGAAATACAACCACCTTTATATTGAAACTGTAAATATCAGCTCATTATTAAAAATGCATATATTCCATAGAGTGGAAGGAAGGAGAAGGAAAGAGCAGAGAGTTATGGATTTCCTAAGTCATGGTTATTTATTTGATTTATAAAATGTGTGTATCATATTTTATCGGTTATTATATGTTCCAAATATATATGCTTTCATCACACTATATAGCCTTTTTTCTAGTGGTCCTGCATGGTAAATAAATATTATTCTAAAGGCAGATCCAGAAAACAGCCTGTAGCTTTATTTTCCTGCAATGCTTTAAAGCTAGGTTAGAATGCAAACACAACAGATGAATTTTTTTTTAAAAAAGTACATGCTGTTCTCTGCTATGCTAAGATGCACACAGACTGGCACTGACTCTGCTGTTATTTACACCAGTGTACATCAGAGAGTGGCTTCACTGAAGTAAATGAAGTTACAGTGGCACAACATCAATATGGGCTTGTCTATGCTAGAATTTGTACCGTGAGTTAATTGAGTGTTCCAGGATACAATTATTTGTTGTGGTTGAGCCCTTGGGCTAACCAGCAGAATTAGGGCTCTTGTGTTCAGTCAGTCTCCATAGTTCAACACTGCTCACAATATTTGCTCTAAACTGTACTGAACACTCCCCTTCCCCATTACTCAAAGAGAGAGATAAAAATAGTAAAACAAGTGGATCATGAAAATCCCTCTTAATGTCATTGATGCAAAGGCTTTAGATCAGGGATGGGCAAACTATGGCCCGCAGGACCGTCCTGCCTTGCCCCCGAGCTCCTGGCCCGGGAGGCTAGCCCCCAGCCCCTTCCCTGCTGTCCTCCCCCACTCACAGCGTCAATTCACTCACTCTGCCACCGGTACAGTGCTCTGGGCGGCAGGGCTGTGAGCTCCTGAGACAGCACAACTGCAGAGCCTGGCCTGACCCAGTGCTTTGTGCTGCGTGGTGGCGGCGGCATGGCCCGGCTCCAGCCAGGAGGTGCGGCTGTAGCACTGCCAGCCACTGGTGCTCTAGGCAGTGTGTTAAGGGGGCATGGAACAGAGGGGTTGGATAGAGGGCAGGGGAGTTTGGTGTGGTGGTCAGGGGGCAAGGATGTGGGTAGGGGTTGGGGCAGTCGGGAGGAATGGGGGGTTCAATGGGGGCAGCAGTTCCGGAGGGAAGTCAGGAAGGAGTGGGGGTTGGATGAGGTGCCAGAGGACAGTCAGAGACAGAGGATCTGGGGCAGTCAGGGGACAGGGAGAAGGGGTGGTTGGATGGGGCAAGGGTCCCGTGGGGGCTATCAGGAATAAGAAGAGGGGTTGGATGGGACGGCGGGGATCCAGGGGTTGTCAGGGGACAGGGGTGTGTGGATAAGGCAGGTGTCCTGGGGGGCTGTCAGAGAATGGGGGAAGGGGGCTTGGATGGGGCAGGAGTCCTGGAGGGGGCAGACAGGAGGTGGGGGCTGGGCCATGGCCCCCTCCCCTAACCAGCCCTCCATACACATTTACAAAACTCGATGCAACCCTCAGGCCAAAAATTTGCCCAACCCTGCTTTAGATAGTCCAGAATGTGCTTCCATATCTCCTATGGGAATGGATCGGCAAGAGCCAAATGAGGGTTAAGTAGACTCATTTGGAAAATACACACTCACACACATGCACATATAAAATCTTTGTCCAGCCTTAAAACCAGTAGTGCAGTCGAGGGTAAACTGAGTTAACCTACTTCTCATTTGATGTATATGGAGTTTACCCATTTTGCATTTAGGGAATATGGCTGTTACATTCCAGGGTGCAATCCAGACCAGTGAAGGGTTGTGTCACCTCCTGCCCCACAATGTTGGGTGCCTCACAATGCTTTGCTGCTGTAGCTCCCAACCTGGACTACTCACAAACTGCCTAACAGCATGCAGGTCATACTCTGAGTGTCTGTATATAGCTGCAACCCTGGTCCAGCAGCTCTGACCTTTGCAACCTGTCAGCAACACGCCAGTCACACTCTGGTTTCCAGCAGCCTTGGTTACTACTTGCAAGGTGACCCCACACACAATCCCAGTCCCAGGTTTTCCCAAAAAATATGTATTCTTCATTGTCCAGCCCATTCCTGGACAGTTCAGATATTAAAGGTCTGTTGTCCCTGTAAAGGATCAATATTCAACAGTTTGCTACTTCAGCTGGAGTTACCAAATAGTTCAGTTCATTAAAAACATGAAACAAGTTTATTAATTAAAAAGATAGATTTAAAGTGAATTCAAGTATAAGACATAAAATTAGAAATGGTAACAAGCAAATAAAAGTAGAAACACACATCTAAAAGTCTAAAACTTAGTCTAGCAAGCTGGCCTTTCTCACCCACAGTCTTCCAGTGAGATGGTGACTGACCCTTTTCTTGGTCAGGACCTCTCTCCCAGAGATGCGAATGTGCTGGTGTCTTTATTTTCTTTGGTGAAAGAGAGAGAGAACTTTGGGTTCTCTTCCCCTCACTTATAGTCCAGTCAACCTTTGAAGTGGGTTCCTCTGAGGAAGAAGTAGAGTTTATTCAAACAGTAAAGAAAGCAACAGGGAATCTGATGGTGAAGGAGCCTCCATGCTCTTTCTTCTCACCTGTGTTTGCTGAAATGCAAATTTGCTTTGTCTCCTGCCATCAGTTCTCCCTGTGGTCTCAAGAACCTTGTTTACTTCTTACACGAAAACTGAGGTAAACACACACTTCTTCATTCAGGATAGACCTGTTGAACAATTTCTGCCTGGGCAGGCTGTGTGGTTTTAAACATGTGCTAATAACATCATACAGCAGGTTTTCATAACTTTACATATAATGTTGCCAGGGCCGAGGCTTCTATTTAGGTAACCTAGGCGGTCACGAGGGCACCAGGATTTGGGGGCGGCGGCAGGCTGCTCCAGTGGACTGCCTGCGGCAGGTCCACCAGAGCCACGGGACCAGCGGACCCTCCGCAGGAACGCCTGGGGGAGGTCCACTGGAGCCGCGGGACCGGCGAGCGGCAGAGCGCCCCCCACAGCGTGCCACTGTGCTTGGCTAGAGCCAGCCCTGTGCCTAGGGCTCCAAAAACCCTGTTGTTGCTCCTCAATGTTGCTACATACATTTCACCATGATATTATTGACAAACGAGTTATTGGTTTTCAGATGATACCTCATAAGGGCATGTTTTGTACGAAAATTATTAAAGTGGTAGGTAGGCTGTGAATTTCAGTCACAATGGCACTAAGATTAGCCACTTACTTTTTTTAACCTCTTCACCACTGCTTAGAAGTGAACACAAACCAAACTTTTTAATTTTTTTTTATTTTGAAAGTTATGAAGAAGATTAGGGATTGTGAAAATCCAATGTGTGCTCAAAGAAAAAAAGCAAAGGGGAAAGATAATCAACATCATAAACAGTTTTATCATTCTTAATATCTATATAAGATGTTGTACAGGCATTAACAAGTTATAAGGAAACAAGGATTTTAATCACAGAAAAGTGTGGCACAGAAGACTTGATTTGTGTAGGAGTGAGCTTAATGGATTTCTCTCTTTTAAAAACAGGAGGAGAAAGTGGCATACCATTACACTGAAGATACATTGGAAGCAGCAGGTTTACCGGCCGTCACCTTGAAGACCCTGCAGAGGGCACGCTCATCTAATGAAGAGAACAGAACTGGAAAGGGCAGCCAGGCAGAGGGCTTTATTCACAAAAGATCAGCCTCCAAGCAAGAAGATGCCATGGTCTTTTGTGTGAAGGAAAATTGCACAAAGTGGAGAAGGGGAGGGCCAGGAGAGGGACAGCAGCCTCAAATTTTCTAGAAATTTAGATGGGCTTCCAATATATATCAAAACATCTGGATACGTATGGAATGCTAGCCCAAACTCTAGAGAGTTTGAAGTTTGCCTGTCACTAATATATGAAGTAATGGGCTATTTTTGCTGCAAAATGCAATAAAATAAAAACAAGAGTCAGTGAATTGTCAGTGTTTCACTGCCATCTATTGGATTTAAAGTGAATGTAATGTATTATCATCTTTTAAGTATGAAAAACAATGAAAGTACTTATTCAACAACATAAAGCAAAGGACATGCTTGCACTAGGAAGAAATACTTTAACGCTATCCATGAAAGTAATTTACCTCTCCAAAGTAAGGGCAGAAGCTGTACACCTATCTTGTAGGAAACACAACTTTTCATTTACCCTGATGAGAAATAAACATGTTAGGATGTCAAGGAAAGATGTCAGCTGCTGATAGAATTGAGAATGCCAAGCTTGCGGGGCCATAGGACAGTCAAAAAGTGAGATATCCTAGTATTTGCTCCGTTTTGGGAAGAACAACTAACACGGGCTTTCCTTTACTTTCTAAGAAATTAGTGTTTAAAGAGAAGCCTAGAAAAGTTTGGCAGCAATGGCACTTGGATTGTTTTTATCTCACCCTGGAACCATAAGTAATAAAGAAAGTGCTTGGAGAGAAGCCTTTTACATTGCTTCGCCATGACAGCAACCACTCGTGATCTGCTCACATACATCCTCCAAACATGTAAGTTACTCCCACTTATGCTATATGAGTGCTATTGCCAGCCACTCATGAATTATACTGAGGAGCAGTATCAACAAACTCTCAGTCCCAGATCCCCCAGAAATGTGCATCTTGTACTGCCCGAAACCCTCTTGGACAATACAACATCATATAAAGTCCGTCATTTCAATAATAGAAAGTGATATGCACAAATCCTGTTATCCCAAAAAGAGTTTCCCAAACACTTTAATCCAAACACACTGGTTTAGATAAAACAATGCAACAAGTTTATTAACTACAGAAAGATAGATTTTAAGTGACTACTAATAATGAGGCATAAAATTCAGAATTGGTTACAAGAAAATAAAAGTAAAACACAATTAATGCTTAACTTAAACTAAATGGATTCAAATTAAAGCTCTCTCTCACCACAGTCCTATTGCCTGAATCCTTTAACCAGTGAGTGCTGTATGAAGCATTTTCTTTAAGCCACAAGGCTCGTGAGTTGGCCTGACTTATAGAATGGTAGAGCTGGTTGAAAAAATTTCTATCAGAACATTTTTCTTTTGGAAAATGTTGATTAACTGACAGTGGAAAGTTTGGTGCAAACATGTCAATGTTGATGGAATTTGATCTAGAAAAAAACCCTACACAAAGAGATTTGACAATGTCAAAACATTAAGTTTTGGCATGATCAGAATAGAATATTTTGATTTTCATTTTAAAAATGGTTCTTCATTTAAAAATTTCTTTTACTATAACATTGGTTTAAAAAAATTAAAATGTCAAAATCAAAACAGACTGTTCTGATGTAATAAAAAAGAAACATTTTGATCAACCCCAAGCAGTTTTTTCCCCCACAATTTGGTTTGGAAGGAACTTCATAATTTTTGTTTTCATTCTCTTTTGCAACAGAATATTTTTTTCAAATTCATGGAATTGTCCATGAAATGGAAAATCCAGTTCTTGCCTAGCTCTTTTGAACAATAGGCTAGAAACTAGTCCTAGATCTAAGGCTGATGATTGATTATAAGTGCTTCACATGCAGGAGGAGTAAACATATCCCCTGGCTTACAAGTTTACCCATAGCCAGATATTCCCACAATTATCTGAGTGCTTACTTCATCCAGGATATGCAGTAGGGGTAGTATCAGGAAGTAGCCGTGTTAATCTGTATCCACAAAAACAACAAAAACAATTTTCACTCCATGCATCTGAAGAAGCAGTAGGGGTAAGGATTACTACTGAGAGCAACAGGGAGCTGATTTGGCCACAGATGCATATCCTTTAGTCAGAGGGACTGGGAGGGAAATTGGTGGGGAGCTGAAGCAAAGGGTAGCAAGATTAAGGCAGCATCTTAAAAATAAACTTACTGGATAGCATTAGAGAACTGGTTCCCAGCTGCTGGTGTGCACGCCAGTGCCAGGTAGGTTCCCTCTTCCTACCTTAATTATCAGCCTTTGTACTGGGCCCAAGTGCACCAGTGCTACCAGACACTCATTCCGTTGTACACACTTGCATCTGCAGTGTAGCTTGTGCTGGTCCAAGCCCCACTCTTGTGGTTGCAAGACTGAGGCTTGGAGCAGCCCAAGCTCCATTATGGGTTAGATAGCACCTAAGAGGCTTGGGAGCCGCTAAGATGGATTGTATAGCAGTAGTCATGCTATAGCTGCAGAAAGATTTCAGCTCATTGCTGGGACACAGGATTCAAAATGACAGAATTAGATGCCCTTAAAGCCCAAGGAGAAATAATGTATGTAACAAGTCCCATGCATTCAGCAAGAGACTCATACATAGACTTCATGCACCAAGAAGCAAACAAATGTTTTCTCATAGTGTACTTATTTGAACTTGATGCACCATCCCTACATACTCCACTGAAGTCAACAGACTGATTCCAACAGAAATACAAGCCTTCAAATGTATCATACATAGATGTATCTACACTGCTAAACAGAATTTAATTTAAGAATAAATATTGACTTTGGATAATATATTTTGAACATACCCAAGAAACGCTTAAAAATAATGTTTTGCTCAGACAACATTCAGATCTGGAAAAGAAAGTTCTTTAAACATTTTAGCCTTTAGATCCAGAACAGAAACAAGCAGTATGTGATAATAGAGAGATGAAAGGTTTCCCCTGCCCATCCCCATATTACTGGTTCTTCTACTGAAGGAGCAAACAGCTTTTAATTTTTTTTAAACTATACTTTGGCCCTCTCTAAATGGTTCATTCAAAAAAGATTAAACATTACAGCCTGTATTACCCACGTCCTCCCTAGCAGCAACGCTATGTCTATATACATCTCTGGGAGCCTGGAATAGATCCAGCACAGTTTTTTCAAACGTTATCCATTTGATTCCTATGATTTTCTGCTGGAGGCTGTTCATTGATCAGACCAGCTTTGCTGTAGTCCATGCTCTTGGCATCCTCAGAGGTCATTCAGGACTCACATGTGTGTCTAGTTCTCACCATTGTCAAAGTCATTGTATGACTTAATACCTTTCTATCCACATGCAGGGCCAGATTCTGTCATGCTTGCAATAAATTTGCACTCCCTGAGTAAGAGACTGCTCACTGTGAGTAAAGATAGCAGAATTTGTCCCTTAAAGAGTAACAGCTAGTGCTCATGTGAAGCAATGCATAGAAATGTGTTCATAAATATTTGTTTCAATAAATCCAGCAGTGGCCTTTCCCTCAGTTATTCATGCATTGTGCTGTCTATGAGCTCTGAAATGGTGCTTTTTTCTAATGATGTCATGATTGCAAAAACACACTCTCAATTTCATGCATGTATGCAAGTTTGAGAAAAAAAATCTACATTTTAAAAATAGTGAATTTAGCCATTATTTTGATCAAATAATGAAATCTGACCTATCCCTCTCTCTAGATATATTGTACAGACCAGATTCTCTTGGTCTATGAGGTCTTTTTTGCACTGCCGAGGTGAGGTATAGGGATTATAAAGGTGTATTTACTGGCCAGATGAGGATTCTTCTGACTTGGGGAAATTCTTAGGTGGCATGGAGCAGGCTACTAAGGCTCTGCAACATACCGCATACACCTTCCAATAGGCAGGAGCAGGGAGGGGATAGGCGGCGTACTGCTGCACTGTGCCTTAGGAGTGGTCAAGCTGCTGGGCAAGGAGCTACTCTTTTCAGTGATGCAGCCACTGCTTTATATTCTGATATTAGTGCACAAAATTTCACCGTATAAGGAAGCTGTGTGCTGCTGTTGCTCCCCCAGGCCAAGGAGTGAACACCCTCCCCTCTCCCTGTTCTCGTCCCTTCCACGCAGCTGTCTATGTCTCCTGTCTGAGGGCATGCATGCCATTTGAACACAAGAGCGTGACTACAGACAGCTGCCTGTGAGCCTGGTGTCCACTCCAATGAGTGGGGCTAGGGGTGGCACAGCTGCACCAGAGGAACTGCTGGTGTGGGGTGCTGGCTCCTGGGAGCAGCGGCCCCACATTCTGCTCCTTTCACCGCTGAGGTTCCCGGTAGAGCCCTGCGGTTCCGTGGATACCGATTTATATCTGTGGATATCCGTATCTGTGTGGGGCTCTACCAGTCAGCTTAACTTCAGTACTTGGAAAGATAATGGAGTATATAATTAAGCAATTTGCAGACACCTGGAAGATAATAAGGTGATAAGTAATAGTCAGCATGGATTTGTCAAGAACAAATCATGTTAAACCAACTTGATAGCTTTCCTTGACAGTATAACAAGCCTTGAGGATGGGGGAAGTGGTAGACAGGGTATATCTTGACTTTAGTAAAACTTTTGGTACTGACCTTCTCATAAACAAATTAAGGAAATACAACCTAGATGGACCTACTATAAGATGGGTGCAAAGCTGTTTGGAAAACCATTCCCAGAGAGTAGTTATCAGTGGTTCACAGTCAAGCTGGAAGGACATATCAAGTGGTGTCACACAGGGATCAGTTCTGGATCCAGTTCTGTTCAATATCTTCATCAACGATTTAGACAATGGCATAGAGAGTACACTTATAAAGTTTGTGAATAATACCAAGCTGAGAGGTGTTGCCAGTGCTTTGGAGGATAGGATTAAAATTCAAAGTGATCTGAACAAACTGGAGAAATGGACTGAAGTAAATAGGATGAAATTCAATAAGGACAAATGCAAAGTACTCCACGTAGGAAGGAACAATCAGTTGCACACATACAAAATAGGAAATGGCTGCCTAGGAAGGAGAACTGCAGACAGGGATCTGGGGGGTCATAGTGGCTCACAAGCTAAATATGAGTCAACAGTGTAACACTGCTGCAAAAAAATGCAAACATCATTTTGAAATCTATTAGCAGGAGTGTTGTAAGCAAGACACGAGAAGTAATTTTTCCATTCTACTCCATGACGATTAGGCCTCAACTGGAATATTGTGTCCAGCTCTGGGTGCCACATTTCAGGAAAGATGTGGACAAGTTGGAGAAAGTCCAGAGAAGAGCAACAAAAATGATTAAAGATCTAGAAAACATGAGCTACAAAGTAAGATGGATAAAATTGGGTTTGTTTAGTCTGGAGAAGGGAAGACTGAAGCGGGGACATGATAATAGTTGTCAAGGTCATAAAAGATTGTTATAAGGAGGAGGGAGAAAAATTGTTCTCTTTAACCTCTGAGGAAAAACGAGAAGCAATGGGCTTAAATTGTAGCAAGGAAATTAGGAAAAACTTCCTAAGGGTGGTTAAGCACTGGAATAAATCGCCTAGGGAGGTTTGGAATCTCTGTCACTGGACATTTTGTAAGGGGTGTGAGAATATATTTTGATTTTTTATAAGGAGTGCTAGAACATATTTTGAGAACCAAAGGGGTTCAGGCTGGAGTAAAAGTTAAGAACCTCAGGTCTAGAATAATACTTAGTTCTCCCTTGAGTGCAGGGGACTAGACTAGATGATCTCTTGAGGTCCCTTCCAGTCTTATGATTCTATGATTCTACCCTCTGCTGACAAAAGCCAAAGTGCTGAAATGCCACAAAAATTTCTGTTCTCAGCATATTTTCAGCCTGATCTGGTCAAAAGTAAAAAGTACTTCTTCTTGCAAGAATTTCAGCACAGCTTTTCAGACTCAAGTGATTCAGATAATTTGTATAAAGCTCAGATAAATATCCAAATTTTTGTTCTCATCTGAATACAATGGAACCTCAGGACCCTTTGAGATCCAGCTATTACCAGTAAAGAGCTATTAGAGTTTAACTGACAATTTTTCAATATACCATTTAATTTTGCAACTGAGAGCCACTGGAAAAGTACTTCAGTTCTTTTCCAGAACTCAGCCCTATGTCAGTAACATTATTGTTGCTGGGAAAAAATAGACCACAGTAATATCAACATGAGTGGAAAAATTTGACTCATATTCTGGTGAGGTCAAATGAGGTTTTCAAGTGTCCTAAATATCAGGGTCATAAGACAGATAAAAAAATATTCACATACACTAGAAAAAAGGTAAACATCGAAGAATGTCACTTGATCCCCAAAGTTCAGTATGTGTCAATCTTTGCCCGGAGGAGGAAGAGAATCCATTTTGTCTGTGTTCTTTCCAGATGTTTTTATTGTCTGGCTGCTTCAGCATGATACAGGGAGCCTCAAAGGACATGGGAGCATGAAAAGTGAAAATAAAACATTCAGAAAATTACAGAGCAAGCCTCTTGTAAGTTCTTCTGTGCTTGTAGAAATGGCAGTTTTCTGTGCCTCAATTTGACCAAATCTGATAGCCTTTTCAGTTTGATGCCAAGACTATTCTCTACCAAGTTTCAAGTTTCTAAGTGCTAGATTTAAAAAAAAAGAAAAGAACAGAAAATTTAAGGAAGATTGCTATAAGTATACTTTTACCCTCATTTTCAAAAACAGATGATTTTTTTTTGCTGAAACTTTCCCAAAAACATTTAACTTGAGGCAGCAAAAAGGATTGCAAACAATTAAAGTTGGACATTTTTATGAACAACTGAAACCATGGCATTATACAGGGAAGTATTAGGCAAAGTTAATAGCAGAGGCTGCTACCACTGACCCCTTTTAATGTTTAAGCTCATCTCCACATTAAAAGATATTAATCACTTCTACCAAAGTGATTCCAAAGTGATTCACTAACCTTTTTAGAAGAGCCTTTAAGAGGAGCCTTCCACTAATATAGCATCAATGTGGGGTACAAGGTTCAAAATACTGTGATACTCACAAGTATGTTGTGCTTCCTCCTCAGTTTTGTCTCTGTTTCTCTGCTTCCCCTTATTTGTGTTCCCTTTAGAAGGAGGCCAAGATAAAAAGAAACTCAAAACTCTTCCCTCTTCACCTAGGTTCTCCTCTGGCAATTGAGATTAAAAATATCCTATTTTGGAATCTGGGAGTAGTGAGTTCACCTTTGATGCAGAAGACAGAGCCCTATCATGGTCTCCCTACAATGCTGCTTTGCAACTGAACTGCCTCCGACAGGGCCCAATCCTTTGGAGTGCTGAGTGACCTTAACTTTCAGTTGTAGTCAGTGGAAGATGAAGGTCTGAAGCACATGTCAGGGGGCACTCAGCACCTTGTAGGATCAGGATCAGAGGAATGAAACACTTCTGTAGCAATGAAGGCGCCTTCTTTTAGGTGATGGTAGTTCTTACAACATTCATTAGTCTGCTGCTCAATGGATCGAATATTTAGCTAAGAAAACTGTGAACAGCTGAGTGGGACACCACAATTAACTCCTGCTCAGTTCATCTGAAAGGACCTTCTCCTAAACATGCCTTTTATGAGACTGCCACTATTTGATACAGTCATGGGTTGGAGTGCCTCTTGTAGGTCATCTGACGTGTGCTGCAAAATGCAGATCATTTAGGAAATGCAGGTCATCTGGGAGTTGTTGAGGGCCCCAGCTACCTGTTTTCTCTTCCAAATACTTCTTTCCTTGATGCTAGCTGCCACTGAAGAGCATTCTCTTGTAGCCTTTTATTTTATTTAAAGTGAATTTTGCAATGTGGTATTAAACCACCATGGGTTTGGCTCTGGCGGCTACAGTTTCAAGCTTAACAGAGTGAAAGTCACCTCTGCTACTTGCTTCAGAGTTAGAGTCTCTAGGAATCAAAAGTAGTGACCCCACATACATTCACAAGTACAAGGTCTAATCTATTTTACATGTTTTATTAAAGTTACAATTAAAGTTATGATTATTCAAGCATACAGAAATTCTATACAGACCTAGGCATAAGTTACAAATACAGTTATACTCATATCCTTAATAATAGTGTTAGGGTCTGATGAGTCTCTCATGGCTTGATCATCAGTAGAAGGATGGTGCCTGCTGGAGTCTCCCACAGGGAGTTCAATTTTCCCACTCTGGGCATCCCCTTTTCATAATGTGATTCTGTCTATACCTACATTATGCACATGTCCAGAAAAGTGTCAACCCTATTTTCTCTTACTAGTCTGTGTCCCCTGGAAACTTAAGAGACCTCAATTTTCTATAGGCTGTGTAAGTTCCCTTTATTTTCATTAGCATTGACACACAACCTGTATCCTGTGGTTCAGACATGTCAGAGACAGATGCGCCTTTACAGCGTTTTTCTGATCTAATATTAATCTTCTGAGTAATTTTTCACAATCTTACCAGATGATCCTCTTTTCTCATAATCTTAGGGTATCGGGTTATTTCCTGGTCACTTATGTCTTCATTTCTTGTCTCCAAGGCCTAAAATAGCTAAGCTAAAGTGTTGCAGGCCTCAACCAACAGGTTTTTGCATTTCAGCTTGTCTAACTCATGTCTACTATGTGGTTCCTCTAAATACTGATCAATCTTATACTTTTATAATCCTACAAATTAACTCTAATTAACATACAACGAATATATGTAATATAACATATTGATTAATCATAACATCACACAATAAATGGATAATAAACTAAAATCATTGGCTACACTCTGGAGTGAAGAAAAATGAAGTCTCCAGAGCTTCTCTTATGAACTCCATAACAAAAAAAGCAATCTAAACTCACAGGCACACCAAAAATACTGATGGCACTGATTTCACTGTGTGCTTCAGAATACAAAACATTTCTAGCAGTTTTGATTTTATTTTAATGTTTGTTTGTGCCTCTTCTTGTGTTCAGGGGACAAAGGATTCAGCAATTGCCAGTCTGGAGAGAGAAGCAATAACACCCACAGAGGTGTGAAATTCCATCCTTTCATCTTAATTGGCGTTAACTTCAAAGTCCATTTTGACACTAACTAATTTTAAACAACCTGTACAACATAAACACCTAGCTAATGTTATTTAAATTTAATTATAAAAGAGGACAAAGTCTGTGTATGGTTTTGATTCAGAAGACCCTCTTGAGAGCAAGTAAGAGGAAAAATAAACAAAAAACACAAAACCAAAATAAACTTGGACCCAGCTGTCTCATGGCAACTTAGCAGACTCAGGCAGAGGGGAAAAAAAAGTTTGTTTTTCTGAACTACTGGTGCTTTTAACATTTCATTTAGTTTTAAAAGATATTACTTTGATATGCTCTTCAGCCAATGTGCATCAAATGAAACTTCTCCCTTTGGGGATTTTTTTCCCTGCACAATAGAAAGGACACGGGACCAATGCTGCATAGTACTGAATATCTTGTGTGAGCCACTGCCAGTAATTCTCATAGAAGCTGTTAGAAGTGCTAGTGATAATGTAGGATTCCGGCCTGGATTTTCACCTGAGATAGAATTTTAGGTCTTGTTTGCCTGTTTGATTCTTGATACGCTTATACTCTTACTAGTATTTGTGAACAGAGGGATCCTTACTAATATGTGTAAACAAAGGACAAAGACACTGTGTATGTTGCTTCTGCCTAGCCAGATGGTTTGTTAGTATAATGGGAACAGATAAGAACAGTGAAAGTGTTACTGCGCATGGTGGGAGTATAATATACAAGTGCACATTTTAAGACTGCCTCAACTCCTATCTCAAGGCAAGATCAAGCAACCAGTTGGGAGGGACAAGAAAGACTGGGGGTGGGAGATATAAAACAGTAAAAGGCCAAAGAAATGTCTGTCCCTGACCATAGCAAAACTCACTCCATACCACTCCTGTGGGATACAAAAGAGGTGGGATGAAGACCTCACACTCACAACCCCCCAGAATGGAACATGGTCATAAATTGTAAGGGTTGGGACAGAGGATGTGCATTTCAGATATAATTATGCCTGCTAAGGAGTGCAGGGGGAATGGGACACTGGGAACAAAGCTCTGCAGCGTCAGGGTTATGGACGTACTTGCTTGAAACTAATCCCAATAAACATTGCATTGCCTGCACTTCGGACTTCTGGTCTTCTGCTTTCTGCCCACGTGACAAGAACCAGGAGAGGGAGTAAAGGGAAACCTCCCTAACAGAAGCCAATGGGAGATGAGGATTCTTAGCCTTTTGCAGAAAGTACTCAGTTATTTTGCAGGCATAATCTCTAATTGAAACATTTTTCATATTATTTTTGAAACAAAGGAAGAAGCTGCGTCAAATAGTATTGCTGTACTGTGGCAGCAGCACCTGTAATACTAGTAAACAGAACTAGTATCACAGTGACAGTCGGAAGTGTTCCCTCCCCTCCATTACCACTTTCCTCCTTGATGCCAGTTTATACCCTGCTAACTGCCTGCCTCTTCTTGGAGAAAGACCAAAACACTGTGAGATGGAGTAGGATTAAAGTGGCATGACTTAGCTCCACTAAGAGGGGCCTAGCCTCTAGCCAGGAGAAGGGAGATGGCCTTTTACTCCTGTGACTTTCTGTAATTAAAATATAATCATGCAAATCATTATTTCTACCACTGTTATGTAATTGCAACAAATCTTGTACAAAATATAACTCATGGTCAGAAAGGGTTAAACACCTTGCAGGTTGAATGACCCAAAGCCAACCTTTAAAGTCATGTTAGAAAGGGCTGCGAATGGTGATTAGGGACATTCATGGTAAGTAGGCGAGAATTTTGAAATGCAAATCTATATTGTTAGAAGTGATACTAATTGTGTGTATCTTAGATGCTACCCATGTAAACAGAAATTCCTGACTGTCACTATAGCTACTAATTCAGAGATCAAAAGGGAATATTAACATTTAGATGAATCCTGGGTGAAATAATGTCATTGTCTATATGTCTCTTTGAAGTTTGTGACAGACTGCCTAATGGATAAATTGTGCTATGTTAATTTGTGTAACTAATTACTGGTGATGTTTAGAAAACAGAAGGTTACATCAAAAGCCTATTGTTTACCCAGGACTGTATGGTCAAGTGGATGCTAGAACACTGTATAAAAAGACCCTTGGGTCCTGATTCTGGTTATCTCAGATCTGCTTGAGGTTTCATGTAGGGGAAGCCTAAATCACAAGGACTGAGATCCCACTTCTAACTGGACCACACTGAAATAATATTGGACAGTGGACTAGAACCTACAAACTAAATTCTAAAGGTACTCTTTGCAACTACAAAGCTCACCCTCTCTGCTATGAATCTGAACCTCAAGAATTGAACTCATGTCTGTATGTATATTGATATTTTAACCTATACCCCCTCTCTTCTCTTTTTTAGTAAATTTTAATTTAATTAATAAGAATTGGCTGTATGTGTGTATTTGGGTAAGATCTGGAATATTCAATAACCTGGGAGGTAATGTGTCTGATCCTTTGGAATTGGTAGAACCTTTTCTTTTTTATGATGAAATGAAGATTTCTGAAAATCCTCATCATATTTGACTTGGGTACCTGGATGGAGGCCTGAGGCTTGGTTACTTCTAGAGAACTGTGTTGTTTGGACTTCTGAGTAACCAGTAAGGTATAACAGAAGCTGTTTAGTGCTGGCTTGTTAAGTCTCTTGAATATTGAATTATCCACCAGCTTGGGTTTATCTGCCCCATTCTTTGCAGTTCACCCTAACTGGGTAACCTCAGCTGGCCCCCACTGGGACCCTGGTCACAACTGCCTACCAAAATGAACTCCTAGAAATATGAGGTCCATAGGGCTGAATTACAAGGGGGAACTCTTTCATCAGAGTTCTATTTACGTGTTAAGACAAACAATTTTATAAGCACCGTTTTGCTCCAACAGACACTGTGACATTACCCAGGCAGGGCTTAATTTGTGCCAGGACTTGCCAGGGCTGAGCCCCAGCATATCTAGACTTGAGAGTTCATAGTTCCCATGCCTCTGGGCTTGCCATGTCAGTTCTGAAAGTAAAAAAAAAATTGCTTGAGCCCCAGTGCCTCTTTCATAACAAATTTAGCATTGTACCCAGGGTACAATCTGGATGGATGAATAGCTGTATTCCCTCATTTCTCCAAACTGAGTGCCTTTTACACTACTTCACTGTGAGAGCAACACTCCTAGTCTGCTCACAAACAACCTCCAAACATGTAAGTTACTCCCAGTTACACTGTATGAGTGCTATAGCCAGCCATCCTTGAATTGCACTTCAGGGCAACACCAACAAATTCCCAGTCCAGACTTTCCCCCAGAAATGTGCGTCTTGTACTGCCCAGCTCTCTCCTGGACAATTTAAGCTCATATAAAGTCCATAATTTAGTAACAGAAAATTATATGCACAAATCCTGTTATCCCAAATGGGGAGTTTCCTGAACACTTCAATACAAACACACTGGCTTAGATAAAACAATAAAACAAGTTTATTAAGTACAGAAAAATAGATTTTAAGTGACTACCAGTAGTGGGGCATAAAACTCAGAATTGGTTACAAGAAAATAAAAGTAAAACTCAACTAATGCCTAATTTAGCAAGCTAAGTGAATTCAAAGCAAAGTCTCTCTCACCACATGTTCCAGCAGTCTTACTGGTGGAATAAAGAGAAAAGGAGAGATACTTTGGGGCATTTGCTCTCCCTTCTTATAGTTCAGGAGACAGAAAGTCTGTGGATAGGAACTCCCAGCCATTTTTTTTGTTAAGATGTAGATTTTTGCCCACATCCTCTTTTTTCCTGCTGAAGAATGGCCACTTAACTGTTGACACCTGGCTGGGCTGAGGCACTGGCTAACCTTTTGTCTCTGTTTGTGGCTGCTCCCCCAGACTTGAAACATGTCTTGGTAACACCATGCATAGGAAGCTTACAACTTTACATACAATGTTGCCCCACATATTATACCAGGACAATAATGATCAGCAAATTATGAATTTTCAGATGATACCTGACAAAGCATACTTTGTACAAAATTAATCATAATCCTGTAAAAGGGGTGAAAATAGGGGTACAGAAGGTACAGACACCACTTTCCATTTAAATTAACAAAAATGTTTTGTTTTCCTATCCTTACAAATCTGACTCTTCTTCCTGATTTATTTTAGAATAATAGTGTGTCTGTTTTAGATATTGCAAAAATATTTTAAGAATGGCAAGATAGGTTTAAGCATATTTTTGTTACAATGTAATATTGCCAACCCAAAATGTTCAAAAATCATGAGTCACACCTCAAATGTACAGAATTGGTTTGCAGATGGGATTCTTTAAAAGAATACATTTTGGGGTCTATTTGCCTTCTGGTTGTTGAGTCCTTAGGGTTCACATTTTAATTCCCCCACCCTGAAGCATGACTAGAAACATACTTTTTTCTTTTTTTTTCTCTCATGAAAGCTGAGATTTTCATGTGATCACAATACTCCAGGATTGGGGTCTTTAGTAAACACACCCCATATAGTGAGATTTGGGATTACAAGTTCAGCATGCGCATAAAAAAGGAACCAGGCATAAAGAAAAAATAGTCTTGACCATTGATATTTATGTTCTTTGAATTTATATCTTTTCCATTGAGTTTTCTTAAAAGAGATCCAGATCATGTCAACATCCCACTATCCTGATTATGGCAAATAGGATAATTCCACAAAATGTATTAAATTGAGCATCCTTTAGTAATTTCTGAGAATTTGTGCATAGAGAATTATCTGATCAAAGATCCACATTTTTGTCACGCAGATCTTAAATCTCACCTGTGGTTAAAAAGAGTTTCCATTAATACTCCAAGAAATTTTGGCAGGTGATTAGACTAGATGACCTCTGCAAGTCCCTTCTAACCCAATGAGTCTGTAGACGGCAATTTGTTGGTAGATATTAAACAGCCTTGCAATACATTGATTTACCAGAAGAGGGAGCAATTTACCTACAGACTCACCTGCTATTACTTCAGCAAGAGTTCATTGCTTACATTTTTTAAATTATATTTTTTAAGAAATGAGGGGAAAAAGAGAGTTATTCCCTTTCACAGTGATGCTTTTAAGTATCAGACAGTTATGACAATATCTTTTGCAGTACGTTCCAGTGCGTTTGAATGTAACACTAACAGCATAGTGGGAAGAGAAAGGAAAAGAGTATTTATGCAGGTGAAGAAAGCATTTTATGAGATAGCCTGTGAGTTTTAACTGCATTGCTGGAGAAAGTAAACATATTTTTGATGTCTTTAAGGGATACAGGGCCTAATCTTGTGAGCTGAGGTTAGTGGGAGCTGAGGGTACATGGCACTTTATAGGGAACTCTCAGGACCTTGCAGGATCCAGGCTATGAGGATGTTCTAAAAATGACAGAAAGGAAGAGAATGTTAAAACCTGGTCCCTGTAACCCTCATTCATGTGAGTAATCCCTAGTCATGTTGGTAGTTCTTACTCACAGGAGTAGTTCAATTGACTTCATGTGGGTAGGGCATGAAAATATTTATTATGGATTTTTACTTAGCATTTTGATCATGCTAACTATAAAAAGGTTATTAAAAGGGAAAGATTCTTAAATATATTCACTGCGACACTCAGTCTCTGATTGTGCACATCACTCATTCAGGTAGAAGAATGTGTAAAGAAATGTGAAGATAAAGTATTAAAATGCTTTGGTGAAATGCTTTAGACAATAGTTTTTTATTTGTAATTTTGTATTATGATAAACTATTTTTATTCTCCTCTTTGTAAAAATCCTACTGTCTATAAAAGAAATTTTAAAAAGGACATAAAGTACATTGCCTTGAGTGACCCCTGTGTCGAGGTAGTAGTCACAATTTTTCCACTTGTTTCAGGCAAAAATTCTTCCAGTACTAGTCTGAAGGGTTTCATTAAACACGTTTGCTGGCAGGGCTAACATATTAGTAAGCTTTTAAAAACATAACTGTTTCAGAGCATTAAATATATGCCTATGTACATCTATGCAGTGTTGTTGTAGCTGTGTTCGTCCCAGGACAGTAGTGAGATGAGGTGGGTGATGTGATATCTTATGTGTGGCCAAAACAGTGGCTCGTGACCACATGCAGCTCTTGTACAGGCAAAGTGCGACTTGTAGGGCCCCAGATTATCGCCCTCCCATTCTCTGCCAACAGACTGGGGGGAGGGAAGCTTGAGGCTTCTGCCCTGTGTCAGGGTGGTGGGACAAGAGGCATCTGCCAGAGATGACCGGTGCCTGCTGTGGGGGGCACAATTTAAAGGTTCACCCCTCCCAACAGCTTAAGGCAAGCCTGCTCAACACACACACACACACACACACACACACACACACACACACACACACACACACACCTCTTACTCTCAATGGCTCCTCCCAGCAGCTCCCAAGTGTTAGCATGGAGAGGCCGAGGCAAATGACTGGGATCTGCCATTTTAGCTCCATGGGGAGAGGTAGCAGAAAAAGCAATGGCTCGCCCTGTGGCTCTCAGCTGTTTGCCGCAGCATCTCCCCACTGCCGGTGCTCTCGGTTTGCTGGCTCCAGCAGCTGCTGTGCAGGGAGGGGGCTCTGCAGCACCATGTGACCAAATGGGGCCAGCAAAAAAATCTGAGGGGGGGTACATGACCCTACATGACTTCCCACGCGTTGCCCCTGGCTTCTGACTACTGGAGAGGGGATCTCAGGGCTGAGCCCCATAGAGCACGCCTGCCAGGGCTTCAGCAGGAATGGGGTTTCATCCCCCAAACTCCCCTCCCCACAGAGCTGAAGCCCCAAGGCCCGGCAGGTGCTTCCCATGGTGCTGAAGCTCTGGCAGGTGTGCTCTGGCAGGTGTGCCCTGGCTCTCAAACTTCTGAAGATTGTTATATGTAGCTCAGAGGTTCTGTAAGTTTGGCCATCCCTGAAATATATTTTATTAGACCAACTTCTGTTGGTGAGAGAGACAAACTTTCAAGCTAGAAGAGCTCTGTATAAACTTGAAAGCTTGTGTAACCCTTCTGCCCCTCTGAGTTGGCAGCAACAAGGGCTGGGTTCAGTATCCAGGGGCTCTGTTTCAATAACGCAATACAAAACCTGCTCGAGCCGCCACCCAGTGACCTGGGACAATTACATACTACCCCCCCGGGTGCCTCTAGGAGGCAATACTTCCCCTCTCGCAAGCACGGAGTCCGAGTGTAGCAAAATCCTTTTAATAAAGGAGGGAAACAATGCGGCATTACATTGGGGAAACACCACGAACAGGATTATAACACAAACCAAGAGCAAAAGACTCACCTCCAAGTACGTTTGGCAGTGTCCTTTTCCCCTCAGAGTCTTAAGTCCAAACCAACCCAAAGTCCAACAACCCCAAAAGTCTCTGTCCCTGGTCAGTGCCACCCCAGAGTTCAACAGTTCATCTGCAGAGTTTTAACCCTCCCCCAGCCTGGGTGGAAATGGGGGGGCCACACAGGGTGTAACAGGCACCTTACATGGGCCAAGGCCGACTGCCTCGCCTCTCCGTGGAGATCTGTTGCAGCCTTCACCACAAATGGCTCTGCTCTGCTCCTACAGCTGTCCCTGCAAACTGCACTGCTCTGCTCCACTCGCTGTTCTGTGGGCTGCTCCAACTGTCCCACATGCTGCTCTACTCCACCAGCTGCACCATGAACCACTCCAGCTGTCCCCACAAACTCTGCTGCGCTCGTCACTCCAACCGTCCTGCAAACTGCTCTACCAGCCTCTTAGCAATATATCTTCAGGCTCGCCCACTAGTTAACACAGCTCTCAGTGATCTCAGCTCAGTAATTTCAGCTCTTTTAGTAATTTCAGCTTGTAGTAGGGGAGCCCCAGTGCAGATGCACCATTGGCCCAAAGTGAATTCAGCTCAGCAGCCTCTAGCTATATTCTTAATAGAATCAAAACTAGCTCTGTTATTCAACAGTGGGGGGAGGGGAAGGGGGGGGAGAGAGAGAGAGAAAAGAAGGTGCAATTGGTATGCTAAGCCCTCTGAAGGGGCCCATACCATCAAGCACACACCCATCCCTACCCTCTCTCAATTCACATGGGTTTTTGGAACTCATGTCCCTTGTCTAGCAAGTGCTACTTAGTTCATGGTGAGACCCTCTGTCATAAAACAGTTTCACAGTTCCTCATTCACATAATCAGAGTGACAACACTTTATTCCTCCTGCCCCAATAACAAAGAAATTGGGGATCCCACAGCTGTCAAAGTAACCATTTTAGGCTGCCGTGGGCTATGCTAGGTTGGATGGGTGTGCCTATGCAAACACGATCAGCCCCTGAAATTCTTTTCCACACTCGCCATAATTCACCACCAGATGTCAGGATAGAGCTCATCCTGACTCTGCTTACACTTGTGTTTCTCACCAGCAGAAGCTGGTCCAATACAAGATCGTGCCTCACCCCCCTTTTCTATCAGTGCACTTATATGTTAATATTTATTTATTATTGGCTTTTCCAGATAACTAATGGCCTGTCATCCTTACTCATGGCAGTAGTGCTCAGTAAATATGTTCATGTAAGTAAGAATTGCTCACTTGAGTAAATGTTGCATTTTAGATCCCTACACCATTTAAATACCAAAGGCCCAATTTTGCCAACCTTTGCTCATGTGAGTAGTCCCCACTTGAATCATGTATTCTCATTGAATGCAATGGGACTACTCAGCTAGGTAAGTGTTGGCAGGATGTGACCCTCATTTGGTTTTTTTAAGCACGTTAGATAGCTGGTGCTATTATGGGACTAGACCTATCAGGAGGTGCTGAAAGTAATAAATAAATAATAAGATGGGTGAACTAGAGTGCCTTGTGATAAAGGAGAATATTGATAAAATAAGCATCACAGAAACCTGGTGAACTGAGAGCAATCAATGGGACACAATCATTCTGGGGTACAAAATATATCGGAAGGACAGAACAGGTCATGCCAGAGGGGGAGCGGCACTATATGTGAAAGAAAATTCAAATGAAGTAAAAATCTTAAGCGAATCCACATGTTCCATAGAATCTCTATGGATAGAAATTTCATGCTGTAATAATAATATAACATTAGGGATTTATTATCGACCACCTGATCAGGACAGTAATAGTGATGATGAAATGCTAAGGGAAATTAGAGAGGCTATCAAAATTAAGAACTCAATAATAGTGGGGGATTTCAATTATCCCCATATTGACTGGGAACATTTCACTTCAGGATGAAATGCAGAGATAAAATTTCTCGATACTTTAAATGACTGCTTCATGGAGCAGCTGGTAAGGGAACCCACAAAGGGAGAGGTAACTCTAGATTTAATCCTGAGTGGAACGCAGGAGCTGGTCCAAGAGGTAACTATAGCAGGACCGCTTGGAAATAGTGACCATAATACAATAGCATTCAACATCCCTGTGGTGGGAAGAACATCTCAACAGCCCAACACTGTGGCATTTAATTTCAAAAGGGGGACCTGTTTCAGTCTTCCCAAACCTGAGCTGGCTTTTGTAGGTGACAAATCTGAGGAACTGTTACAGATTGAAGTGTCACTAGAGGAGGTTTTGGAATTAATTGATAAACTCAACATTAACAAGTCACTGGAACCAGATGGCATTCACCCAAGAGTTCTGAAAGAACTCAAATGCGAAGTTGCGGAACTATTAACTAAGATCTGTAACAGGTTTCAGAGAAGCAGCCATGTTAGTCTGTATCCGCAAAAAGAACAGGAGTACTTGTGGCACCTTAGAGACTAACAAATTTATTTGAGCATAAGCTTTCGTGGGCTACAGCCCACTTCATCGGATGCATGGAATGGAGCATATATTGAGGAGATATATATACACATACAAAGAGCATGAAAAGGTGGGAGTTGCCCTACCAACTCTAAGAGGCCAATTAAGTAAGGGAAAAAAAACTTTTGAAGTGATAATCAAGATAGCCTAGTACAGACAGTTTGAGAAGAAGTGTGAGAATACTCACAAGGGGAGATAGATTCAATGTTTGTAATGGCTCAGCCATTCCCAGTCCCTATTTAAACCTAAGGTGATTGTATCTAGTTTGCAAACTTTGAATCTATCAAGATACAAACACTGAATCTATCTTCCCTTGTGAGTATTCTCACACTTCTTATCAAACTGTGTGTACTGGGCTATCTTGATTATCACTTCAAAAGTTTTTTTTTCCTTACTTAATTGGCCTCTTAGAGTTGGTAGGGCAACTCCCAACTTTTCATGCTCTCTGTATGTGTATATATATTTCCTCAATGTATGTTCCATTCTATGCATCCGAAGAAGTGGGCTGTAGCCCACGAAAGTTTATGCTCAAATAAATTTGTTAGTCTCTAAGGTGCCACAAGGACTCCTGTTCTTTTTAAGATTTGTAACCTGTCCTTTAAATCAGCTTCGGTACCCAGTGACTGGAAGTTAGCTAATATAACGCCAATATTTAAAAAGGGCTCTAGAGGTGATCCAGGCAATTACAGACTGGTAAGTCTAACATCAGTACCAGGCAAATTAGTCGAAACAAAAGTTAAGAATAAAATTGTCAGACACAGAGAAAAACATAAACTGTTGAGCAATAGTCAACATAGTTTCTGTAAAGAGAAATCGTGTCTTACTAATCTATTAGAATTCTTTGAAGGGGTCAACAAACATGTGGACAAGGGGGATCCAGTGGACATAGTATACTTAGATTTCCAGAAAGCCTTTGACAAGGTCCGTCACCAAAGGCTATTACATAAATTAAGCTGTCATGGGATAAAAGGGAAGGTCCTTTCATGGATTGAGAACTGGTTAAAAGACAGGGAACAAAGGGTAGGAATTAATGGTAAATTCTCAGAATGGAGAGGGCTAACTAGTGGTATTCCCCAACGGTCAGTCCTAGGACCAATCCTATTCAATTTATTCATAAATGATCTGGAGAAAGGGGTAAACAGTGAGGTGGCAAAGTTTGCAGATGATACTAAACTGCTCAAGATAGTTAAGACCAAAGCAGATTGTGAAGAACTTCAAAAAGATCTCACAAAACTAAGTGATTGGGCAACAAAATGGCAAATGAAATTTAATGTGGATAAATGTAAAGTAATGCACATTGGAAAAAATAACCCCAACTATACATACAATATGATGGAGGCTAATTTAGCTACAATGAGTCAGGAAAAAGATCTTGGCGTCATCGTGGACAGTTCTCTGAAGATGTCCATGCAGTGTGCAGAGGCAGTCAAAAAAGCAAACAGGATGTTAGGAATCATTAAAAAGGGGATAGAGAATAAGACTGAGAATATATTATTGCCCTTATATAAATCCATGATATGCCCACATCTCGAATACTGCGTACAGATATGGTCTCCTCACCTCAAAAAAGATACAATGGCACTAGAAAAGGTTCAGAAAAGGGCAACTAAAATGATTAGGGTTTTGGAGAGGGTCCCATATGAGGAAAGATTAAAGAGGCTAGGACTCTTCTGCTTGGAAAAGAGGAGACTAAGGGGGGATATGATAGAGGTATATAAAATCATGAGTGATGTGGAGAAGGTGGAGGAGGAAAAGTTATTTACTTATTCCCATAATACAAGAACTAGGGGTCGCCAAATGAAATTAATAGGCATCAGGTTTAAAACAAATAAAAGGAAGTTCTTCTTCACACAGCGCACAGTCAACTTGTGGAACTCCTTACCTGAGGAGGTAATGAAGGCTAGAACTATAACAGCATTTAAAAGAGAACTGGATAAATTCATGGTGGTTAAGTCCATAAATGGCTATTAGCCAGGATGGGTGAAGGAATGGTGTCCCTAGCCTCTGTTTGTCAGAGGGTGGGGATGGATGGCAGGAGATAGATCACTTGATTATTGCCTGTTAAGTTCACTCCTTCTGGGGCACCTGGCATTGGCCACTGTCGGTAGACAGATACTGGGCTAGATGGACCTTTGGTCTGACCTAGTACAGCCGTTCTTATGTTCTTATGAGAACTCCTCTGACTTCTGTGGGAGAAGAGGGCTCTCAGCACCTTGCAGGATTGGGCTCTTAACCTTAAACTATTATTTATTGAAAATGATCAAATGCTGCCTCTTCTGAAACAAGAGCTAATATCAGATACCTTGCAGCAGAAGAGGACTATCATCAAACATGGAAGGCATCCTGAGAACTAGTTCATGAGCTCTGGTTAAAGTCTGCACCAGGAACACTTTTCTTCTCCCTCAAGAGAGTTCAAAGTCCAGAAGCTAATTCTGCAGCATTAACAGAGGTAGTCAGTCATTAAGGGCCAATAGGTCTTGGGGTATGTCTACACTATGAAATTAGGTTGATTTTATAGAAGTTGATTTTTTAGAATTTGATTTTATACAGTCTATTGCGTATGTCCACACTAAGCGCGTTAAGTCAGTGGAGTGCCTCCTCACTACCATGGCTAGGATTGACTTATAGAGCGGTGCACTGTGGGTAGCTATCCCACAGTTCCCACAGTCGCCACTGCCCATTGGAATTCTGGGTTAAGCTCCCAATGCCTGATTGGGCAAAAACTTTGTTGTGGGTGGTTTTGGGTACATGTCGTCAGGCCCACCCTCCCTCCCTGCTTCCATGAAAGCAACAGCAGACAATCATTTCATGCCTTTTTTCCGGGGTCCCATCCACTGGTCCCACTCAGCCCACTGCCTGTCTGGATGATCGGAACCCCAGGCAGGCAGCGGGCTGAGCAGGGCCAGCAGACAGAACCCCAGACCAGCAGTGAGATGAGTGGCTCAGCCTGCCACCGGTCTGGGGCTCTATCCGCCAGTTCCCGCCAGCCGGGGTCCCGCTCAGCCCCACTCAGCTGGCAGACCTTGGTGAGGTTGATTGGGGTGCCTGGACAGACATGGCTATCCTCTTCTTAGAGTACCTTAGAGCACTTGTGTTTAAGTTTCTTTTCATGAGATTCAGTCCTGCCTGGAATATCATGCAAGCTGGAGGCTTCTGCCTCAGGCTGCTCACCCAGCTGGCAGCACTGCGTGGTCGAACCTACCCCAGCCTGCGCCTTGCTCCCATGGCTCATGAAGCCTGGACAGTAGTAAGGAGCAGTTCAACTTGTGGAATGACAAATCCAGAATGAAGGATTACACTCTATGGGCCATGTTAAGATAATTTCAGAGTCCTACATAGCATTTAGTCCCTATAAAAGGCTTCATGAAAATTTTCCCCCTCCCTAACAAAAATGTTAATTTATCAGAGCAGCTGAAAGGGTAAGGAACCTGGGACTATAATTTAGAGAGAGCTTCCATATTATTTAACTCATATTTGATATAATTCAAAGTAAAATTTCACAGCACGGTCTGTTTTAAGACTAAAAATGCAGGAGGGGAGTCGGAAAGGAACAGTGACCTGTTTCCACCTGGTTTTGAACCAGGGCTGTTTTATGTGTTAGGTAAATGTGATAGCCACTACACTATGGGGCTTTTTTCTTTTGCCACACACTTTGGTGAATGCACAGAAATGTTTTCTCTAGCTACAGATGCTATTTAATGCAATGTCTATATCTATGGACATCCTGCTCACAAAGCAGTCATGCTCCTGCCCAAGGCTGATACAGTGTGGAGTGCATGTGACACAGTAACCTGGCTCAGGCAGGATCACTAGCGAGGCATGACACTTTTGCCGTTAAGCAAACACAGCAATTCTTTCCTGGCCTCTGCCACTGAATGCCTCCATGCATTAAGCTGTGCCCTATCAGTGAGGGAGGACTGCATGAGCTCGGAAAACGTCATCACAAGTGCATTTTTTTTCGCCTTCTAATCTGCGATAACCTCAGGGACAGAGATGATGGGGGAGCGTAGAAACATTCTGGGGGGACTGCAAGATCACCTGTGCCACTGAGTGCTGCTGAGTTCGCCATGCTGGCCAAACAGGAAATGAAATTCAAAAGTTCCCGGGGCTTTTCCTGTGTACCTGGCTAGTGCATCTGAGTTCAAAGGGCTGTCCAGAGAGGTCACAATGGAGCACTCTGAGATAGCTCCTGGAGGCCAATATCGTTGAATTGCGTCCACACTACCCCAAATTCCATCCATCAAAGTAATTTCAGGGCTAATCCCCTCATCAGGGAGGAGTACAGAAATTGATTTTAAGAACCCTTTAAGTCGACAAAAATAGCTTTGTCGTGTGGACGGGTACAGGGTTACATTGATCTAACACTGCTACTTTCGACCTAAACCTGTAGTCTAGACCAGGACTAAGCCTCAGCCAAAATGTCGAAACTGTGAAGTACTGCAGGGTGCAGTGCCATCTACTTCCCCTCGGGGACTTCCAGCCCTGCAGCATATAGACTGCAGGCAGCCTGGAATACTAACCAGGGGTGGCTCCAGGCACCAGCACGTCAAGCGCGTGCCTGGGGCAGCAAGCCATGGGGGGCGCTCTGCCGGTCGCCACGCAGGTAGCCTTCAGTGGCATGCCTGCAGAGGGTCCGCTGGTCCTGCGGCTTCGGCAGACCTCCCACAGGCTACCGCCTAATCTGCGGGACCGGGGACCTCCTGCAGGCAAGCCGCCGAAGGCGGCCTGCCTGCCGTGCTTGGGGTGGCAAAATACCTAGAGCCGCCCCAACACTAACTTCTGTGAGAGAGTATCCTGTGATACATCTGAAAAAGTGGCTCATAGCCCATGAAAGCTTATGCTCTGATAAATGTGTTAGTCTTCAAAGTGCCACAAAAGGGGGAGGGATAGCTCAGTGGTTTGAGCATTGGCTTGCTAAACCCAGGGTTGTGAGTTCAATACTTAAAGGGGCCATTTAGGCAACTGGGGTAAAAATCTGCCTGGGAATTGGTCCTGCTTTGAGCAGGGGATTGGACTAGATGACCTCATGGGGTCCCTTCCAACTGTGATATTCTATGATTCTAAGTACTCCTCATCATTTTAGCTTCTGTGAGGGATTTTTGTTCAGCCTCACTGAGTGTAGAGACATGAGCATATGGTTCCTGAAGCCTCAGACCCAACAATAAGTGTGGGTCAGGAGGAGATTTGAATGGTATGAAAAGGGGTCTGAGCTGAAAGAAGGGGTGTGGCTCCTCTTCAGACTGGTAGTGGTGCACGTCAGGTAAAAGGAGAAAGGGTCCTTGTGATGGGGTGTACAGGCTGTACTCTGGAAAGCAAAGGGTTAAGAAACAGCTGTGGGCCCAGAAAGCCAAGCCCAGCCAATCCTGCCAGGCATGATCACAATGGAGGCTGAGCTCAAAAGGGAGCAGTTCAGCTCAGTTTAGGTGGACTAAGCAGGAGAGCAGTTGTGGGGTGCAGGCTGCTGCCAAGAAGCTGCCAGGAACCTAGGTGGCCAGGACTCACTGCCAAGTTGCCACAGGCCCTTCAGAAGCAGAGGGATCAGACAACAATAACAAGTCCTGACTGACCGAGGGAGGAAGACCCTCCAGACTATGATCAGAGTGGACTCCAGCGGGAACTGAGAAGTGAACCAGTGGCACCTGCAGAGGAGCCAAAGCAGGAATGGGAGGTGGGTTAGGAAGCAGGTTAGGTGTGTGCCTACTCCCTAGGCTGCATATTTTGAATTATTGTCCCATTGGGCAGGGCTGCCCGGGGGCAGGGTGCAAGTGGGGCAATGTGCCCCAGGCCCCGGGCCCCACAGGGGCCACCACAAGAATATAGTATTCTATAGTATTGGAACTTTTTTTTTTTATGGAAGGGGCCTCTGGAATTGTTTTGTCCCAGGCCCCCTGAATCCTCTGGGCAGCCTTGCCATTGGGCCCCTGGTTGGAACCCAGTGGAGTCAGGAGGGCCTGGTTTCCCCTACCCCTGGCTACCAACTCTTGCCACTGGGTGACACAGCCATTGACCCTTGCTGCTGGGCAGCGCTGCCAGGCATGGACACCAACCCCTCTTCCCCCTGACAGTCCTGAGCCCCGGGAGGGGGATTCCTGAAACCAAAGGGAGAAAGGATTACTTGGTGAATGACATTGTGGGTGATATTGGGGTTGTGTTGTCAGTGGCAGATTAGCCACCGGGTCAATGGGGCCCTATAATTTATTTTGGGCACCAGCTGCTACTGATTGTCTATCATAATTGCAGAAACTTGCATCAGTAACACTTCAAAACACTTAAAATTATAACAGGCAAAGGTAAATATTTTTGATCTAATCAATTTAAAAAAAAAAGAAGGTAGCCATAAAATACAACACATTCATGAAAAGAGCTGTCTATTCTTCTGAATCTTTCTGAGATGTTTCAGATAGCACAGAGGAGTCACCTTGTGAACCTGAGAAGATTTGGATTAACTAGGTCTGCTTATATAGTATTATATATAGTCAACATGTGGTTGGAAAATGGATCAAAAGAAGCTATTCTTTGGGTGGAGGAAGCATGAGGCTAAGAAGAGTCTGTCATAATTGGCGCCTTTGTTTGCAGTCTCAGTAGAGAGAGACTAAATTAAATGAACAAGGAAAGTTGAACTAAAAATAAGTTATTCTTGAAGGAATGTGCTTGACTATGCCAGATACATCCTTTCAGAGAGTATGACCATGCCAACAGCAGACCTTAAAAGTAAGAAGAATCTGTCATAGAACTGGGAATATGGTGACCCAAAGACTCAAAAGACCAAAAAATGAGCAAAAAAGAACCCAGCATAATTCCCTCACCCTCTTTGATCTTGTTCCTGACAAGTTTGGGCATGCATGGGGTGGGAAGGGGGAGGAGGCCCTTTTGGGGGAATGACCTCAAGAATAGAAACTTTAGTTGATTCAAGAGAGTGCTTATGTAACACAGAAAGACCCTGGTCGTCATGATTGAACACGAGATCTCTGGAACTTAGTGCATGAGCTTCTACTGCATGAGCTAAAAGCTCCATGGTCTTTAGCTCAGGCTCTAGAGCAGACTCATTAATCTCTCTCTCTCTCTAAGTGGTCTCTGTGCCACTAGATGGGACAGAACACAATACCCAGGAGGTGTGTGGGTTACACTTAAATACATGCTTAACTTAATCGGAACCTTACTGCATATTCACACAAAACCAAATGTTCCCACACTGGCTGGGGTAATTAGACCAGTTACAATAGCCTCAAGCTAGGCAAATACAACTTAGATGGGGCTACTATAAGGTAGGTGCATAAATGGCTGGATAACCCTACTCAGAGAGTTATTATTAATGGTTCCCAATCCTGTTGGAAAGGTATAACAAGTGGGGTTCCACAGGGGTCTGTTTTGGAACTGGCTCTGTACAATATCTTCATCAACGACTTAGATATTGGTATAGAAAGTACGCTTATTAAGTTTGCAGATGATATCAAACTGGGATGGATTACAACTGCTTTGGAGGATAGGGTCATAATTCAAAATGATCTGGACAAATTGGAGAAATGGTCTGAGGTAAACAGGATGAAGTTTAATAAAGACAAATGCAAAGTGCTCCACTTAGGAAGGAACAATCAATTTCACATATACAGAATGAGAAGATACTGTCTAGGAAGGAGTATGGCAGAAAGGGATCTAGGGGTTATAGGGGACCACAAGCTAAATTTGAGTCAACAGTGTGATGCTGTTGCAAGAAAAGCATGGGAAAAACATGATTCTGTGATGCATTAACAGGTGTGATGTGAGCAAGACACGAGAAATCATTCTTCCGCTCTAGTCTGCACTGGTTGGGCCTCAACTGGAATATTGTGTCGAGTTCTGGGCATTGGATTTCAAGAAAGATGTAGAGAAATTAGAGAGGGTCCAGAGAAGAGCAACAAGAATGATTACAGGTCTAGAGAACATGACCAATGAAGGAAGGCTGAAAGAATTGAGTTTGTTTAGTTTGGAAAAGAGAAGACAGAGAGGGGACATGATAGCAGTTTTCAGGAATCTAAAAGGGTGTCATAAGGTGGAGGGAGAAAACTTCTTCATCTTAGCCCCTAAGGATATAACAAGAAGCAATGGGCTTAAACTGCAGCAAGGGAGGTTTAGGTTGGACATTAGGAAAAAGTTCCTAACCGTCAGAGTGGTTAAACACTGGAATAAACTGCCTAGGGAGGCTGCGGAATCTCCATCTCTGGAGATATTTAAGAGTAGGTTAGATAAATGTCTATCAGGGATGGTCTAGACAGTATTTGGTCCTGCCATGAGGGCAGGGGACTGGATTCAATGACCTCTCGAGGTCCCTTCCGGTCCTACAATCTATGAATCTATGAATAAGCTCCTGAGTGCAAGACAAATTAAAAATAAACCTCAGCTGTATACGACTGGAGCACCTGATCTGGCCCGCATCACCACAGCCTGACTTGATGACTCTCATTGTCCCCTTCTGTCACAGCTCATGTCAGCAGGATACACAGCACGCCATGAGTCCCAAGGTAGCAAGGAAGTTGGACTGGCCACCATATATCTTTCCAACCTCAAAAGCAGAAGAGGCCCTTTCTGCCAAAGATCAAGATCTTCAAATGAATCTGTCATCATGCAACTTTATGGAGAACAATACCTCTGAAAATATAATCCCACTAGGATGTTGCTGAAGATTTATTGTTGCATAGATAACCATGGTAACTGGCACACTAAAATATGCATATCAGAAGGCAGGCAGAGGGAATTACCCTCTCAGTACAAGTTAGGGTAGAGAAAATTGTGTTAGAGGCAGGGAAGTTTGCACCATGGCTACTTTGGCTTTACTATTTCTGTGTCTAGAGGGCTTTCCTCTACAGGCCTCTAGTCCAGCAGCTTCCAGGAATCCTACATTCATATTAAAAGCAGGTAAAAAGCTTCCTTGAAGGAAAGACATTGAGGTGCTGTAAATAGCTATCTTTGAGCAGCTGTCACATAATTAAATATTATTTTGGACTGATGCTGTTGCCTGCAACTCAGCTATGGTAGGTCAAGAAGTAACCAGTCAACAGAAATCCTGCAGCATTTCATGCAGCTGGATTTGCTACTGTCAAGGTATTATTCCCACTTTGAACTTTAGCATTCAGAAAGTGGGGACCTGCATGTACCCCTCTAAACTTAATTCCTTGCTTAGATCTGATAGCGCTGCCACCAACCAGAAATTCCAGTGTCCGGTACACTCCCTGTCCCCCTAAAACCTTCCCTGGGGAGCCCAAGACCCAAATCCCATGGGTCTTAAAACAAAGAGGAATAAACAATTCCTCCTCCTTCCCCCTCCCAGCTTTTCCCTTCTCTGGGTTACCCTGAGATATACACTGATCCAAACTCCTTGGATCTTAAAACAGAGAGGAATTAACCTTCCTCCCCTACCTCCTTTCCCCCCACCTATCCCTGGTGAGTTCAGACCAATCCCCTTGGGTCTTACACAAGAAAAAAAATCAATCATGTTCTTAAAAAAGAAAGCTTTTAATAAAAGAAAAAAAAAGTAAAAACTATCTCTGTAAAACCAGGATGGAAAATGTTTACAGGGCTTCAGCTTTACATAGACTAGAGGGACTCCTTCCCCCCTAGTCTAAGTACAAGTTACAGCAAATAGAGGTAAAATATCCTTCCAGCAAAATACACATTTGCAAATTAAGAAAACAAACATAAAACTAAGTTGCCTTTTCTAGCCAGTACTTACTATTCTGAACATGAGAAACTGTTTGAAAGAATGGAGACAGATCTGGTTGCACATCTGGTCCCTCTTAGTCCCAAGAGAGAACAAAGAACAACCCAAAAAACACAAACAAAGACTTTCCTCCACTAAGATTTGAAAGTATCTTGTCCCCCGATTGGTCCTTTGGTCAGGTGTCAGCCAGGTTCACTGAGCTTGTTAACCCTTTACAGGTAAAAGAGACATTAACGCTTAACTATCTGTTTATGACACCCCCCCCCCAAATCTCAGTTCTTCCTAGAACTTTAGAATAAACAGATTAATAAAACACATGCACAGTTACATATACTGCTAATTATGTAAACTACAAGACTTTCCACATTTCAAGGACAATTTTTTAACCAGTTGATTCTGGGAAACTTTCACGGGAGAGTGCATCAGCTACTTTGTTAGAAGCTCCTGAAATGTGTTGAATTTCAAAATCAAAATCTTGGAGGAGAGATAAACTCCATTGAAGAAGTTTTTTGTTGTTTCCCTTGGCAGTATGAAGCCATTTTAGCGCAGCATGGTCGGTTTGTAGCTGGAACCGCAGTCCCCAAATGTATGGGCGTAGTTTTCCAGGGCATACACAATGGTGTAGCATTCTTTTTCACTGATTGACCAGTGGCTTTCCCTCTCAGACAGTTTCTTGCTGAGAAACACGACAGGATGGAAGTTTTGATCTGGTCCTTCCTGCATTAAAACTGCTCCCACCCCACGCTCAGATGCATCTGTGGTTACTAGGAATGGTTTGTCTAAGTCTGGAGCCCTTAGCACAGGGTCAGATATGAGGGTCGCCTTAAGCTGGGTAAAGGCCTTCTGACACTCATCAGTCCACTTAACTGTATTCTGCTGGGTCTTTTTGGTCAGGTCTGTTAGTGGGGCAGCGATTTGGCTGTAGTGTGGTACAAATCGCCTGTAATACCCAAGCCTAAGAAGGGTTGGACCTGTTTCTTAGACCTTGGGACAGGCCACTTTTGGATAGCATCCACCTTGGCCTGCAGGGGGTTTATTGTTCCTTGACCCACCTGGTGTGCAAGGTAAGTCACTCTGTTTTGGCCTATTTGACACTTTTTGGCCTTAACAGTTAGCCCTGCCTGCCTGATGTGCTCAAAGACTTTTTCCAGGTGTTCTAGGTGTTCGGGCCATGAATCAGAAAAAATGGCCACATCATCGAGGTAGGCAACTGCATATTCTCCCAATCCTGCTAGGAAACCATCTACAAGGCTTTGGAAGGTGGCAGGTGCATTTCGTAGCCCAAAAGGAAGCACCTTAAATTCATACACCCCTGCATGGGTGATGAAGGCTGATCTTTCTTTGGAGGGTTCATCTAGCGGTACTTGCCAGTACCCCTTGGTTAAGTCTATTGTAGAGATGAATTGGGCACGTCCCAACTTCTCCAATAGCTCATCGGTGCGTGGCATTGGATAGTTGTCTGGACGAGTTACCGCATTTAGCTTACGGTAGTCCACACAGAAGTGTATTTCCCCATCTTGTTTGGGTACCAGAACCACTGGAGATGCCCATGCACTGGTAGATGAGCGGATTATACACACCTGTAGCATGTTTTGGAACTCCTGTTCTATAGCAGCTTGGACATGAGGAGATACCCGGTAGGGTGGGGTTCTAATTGGGTGAGCATTACCTGTGTCAATGGAGTGGTATGCCCGTTCAGTCCATCCTGGGGTGGCTGAGAACAATGGGACAAAGCTAGTGCACAGCTTCTTGATCTGTTGCCACTGCAGACGTTCCAAGGTTGTGGAAGAGAGGGTCACCTCTTCCACGCCACCCTCACTCTTTCCTTCATAGTAGACACCTTCAGGTCACTCAGCGTCATCTTCTCCCTGCGCTGTAAACTGACAAACCTTTAAGTCTCTGGAATAAAAGGGCTTGAGAGAATTAACATGGTACACTTTAGGCTTTAGGGAGGAATTGGGAAATGCTATGAGGTAGTTAACAGCTCCCAGGCACTCTTGGACCATGAATGGCCCTTCCCATGACGCTTCCATCTTATGGGCCTGTTGCGCCTTTAAGACCATAACCTGGTCTCCTACCTTGAAGGAACGCTCTCTGGTATGTCTATCATACCAGGCCTTTTGCTCTTTCTGAGCATCCTTTAGGTTTTCTTTAGCAACGGCTAAAGAGTGTCAGAGGGTGCTTTGTAGGTTGCTTACAAAGTCTAGAATGTTAGTTCCTGGAGAAGGCATAAACCCCTCCCATTGCTGCTTCACCAACTGTAATGGCCCCTTAACCTCGTGGCCATACACAAGTTCAAATGGTGAAAACCCTAAACTGGGGTGCGGTACAGCCCTGTAGGCAAAAAGCAACTGCTGTAACACTAGATCCTAATCATTGGAGTGTTCATTGACGAATTTACGTATCATGGCCCCCAAAGTTCCATTAAACCTCTCCAATAGGCCATTGGTTTGATGGTGGTAAGGGGTGGCAACCAAGTGATTCACCCCATGAGCTTCTCACATATCTTTCATGGTCCCTGCCAGGAAATTAGTTCCTGAATCTGTAAGGATGTCGGAGGGCCAACCTACCCTGGCAAAAATGTCTGTTAAGGCCTGGCACACAGTTTTAGCTCTGGTGTTGCTTAGAGCTACTGCTTCCGGCCATCGGGTAGCAAGTTAGTATGTATTGCTTTCCTCTGGGGGTCTTTTTTTGGGAAAGGACCCAGAGAATCCACAGCTACTTGCTGAAATGGGACCTCAATTATGGGGAGTGGCTGGAGAGGAGCTTTGACCTGGTCTTGGGGCTTTCCCACTCTTTGGCACAGCTCACAAGACCGGACATAATTGGCAATGTCCTTGCCCATCCCCTCCCAGTGGAAGGACTTCCCCAACCTGTCTTTGGTTCTGTTCACCCCAGCATGGCCACTGGGATGATCATGGGCTAAGCTTAAGAGCTTCCCCCGGTGCTTAGTTGGAACCACCAACTGTTTTTGTGGATGCCAGTCTTCCTGGTGTCCACCAGAAAGAGTGTCCTTGTATAAAAGTCCTTGCTCTACAACAAATCGGGATCGGTTAGAAGAGCTGAGAGGCGGTGGGGTGCTCCATGCCGCTGCCCAAGCTTTCTGAAGGCTGTCATCTGCTTCCTGCTCAGTCTGGAACTGTTCCCTTGAGGCTGGAGACATCAGTTCCTCCTTAGACTGTGGACTTGGGCTTGGTCCCTCGGGAAGCGATGTAGGTGATGGAGTTGTTTTCGTTGCTGATGAACCGCTCTCTGCTGGTGCACTAGGTGGTATTTCAGGCTCTGGCTGAGCCTCTTGGGTATGGTTGTCTGCTGCTTCTGCCAGTTCAGACCCGCTGGCACCTTCTGGTGTTGGGGTTGGAGTTGGCTTTTCAAGCACTGGCATCAGTGCTGGCAACTGTTCTGGTGCTGGTTGTGTTTCCAGGTCTGGGTCTGGGACTGGAGGAACTGTGGCTGTTGCAGTCTTTGGCAGGGGATCCGGGTCCACCACCTCTGTCTGGGTCTCTGCTAACACAGACGGGGCCCTTGTGGATGGTTTAGGAACAGTGATGAGTCTGGAAGGTTGCCTGGCTTGGCTGCCTGTAACCATTCCCACTCTCTTGGCCCGCTTCACCTGGTTGGCCAAGTCTTCCCCCAGTAGCATGGGGATGGGATAATTGTCATAGACTGCAAAAGTCCACATTCCTGACTAGCCTTTGTACTGGACAGGTAGTTCAACTGTAGGCAAGTCTACAGATTTGGACATGAAGGGGTAAATTGTCACTTGGGCCTCTGGGTTGATGAATTTGGGGTTCACTAAGGATTGGTGGATAGCTGACATTTGTGCCCCCGTGTCTCTCCAAGCGATAACCTTCTTTCCGCCCACTCTTAAAGTTTCCCTTTGCTCCGAGGGTATTTGAGAGGCATCTGGGCCTGGGGATCTTTGGTGTGATGGTGGTATAATGAACTGCACTCGGTTGGGGTTCCTGGAGCAGTTAGCCTTTATATGTCCCAGTTCATTACATTTAAAGCATCGCCCAGCTGACTGGTCACTGGGCCGAGGTGGGTTGCTGGAGACTGGTGAGGTGGGAGAATAAGGAAGCTGGGGCTTTCCTTGGGTTGTAGGTGGGGTCTTGGGTAGTCCTCAGTGATAGGATTTATTGTCTTTTTGCCCCCTGTGATATTCGCTTCCCTTGCTAGTAGCTTTTTTCTTTTCTGCCACTTCCACCCATCTGGCTCCAATCTCCCCGGCCTCAGTTACAGTTTTGGGCTTCCCATCTAGGATGTACCTTTCTATTTCCTCAGGATCACCCTCTAAGAACTGCTCCATTTGCACGAGGAGGGACAGCTCTGGCAGAGATTGAACATTTGCTCCTGATATCCAGGCATCCCAATTCTTTCCAATGTGGTAGGCGTGTCAGGTGAATGACACATCTGGTTTCCACCCTAGGGCTCTGAACCGCCGATGGGCATGCTCAGGTGTTAGCCCCATTCTGATTCTGGCCGTGGTTTGAAAAAGTTCATAATTGTTCATGTGTTCCTTAGGCATTTCAGCCGCCACCTCTGCTAAGGGTCCACTGAGCTGTGGACTCAGCTCTATCATGTACTGGTTTGCAGAGACGTTGTACCCATGGCAGGTCCTTTCAAAATTCTCTAAGAAGGCCTCAGTGTCATCACCTGCCTTGTAAGTGGGAAATTTCCTGGGATGGGAAACAGTACCTGGAGAAGGGTTGTTAGGGTTGGCTGGAACATCTGGCTTAGCGTTTGCTAATTCCATGGCCTGCTGGTGGGCATCCCTCTGGAGTTCCAGCTCTTTTTGTTGCCTCTCTAGCTCTCTCCTGTGGGCAGCCTCTTTGGCTTCTTGTTCTCTTTTGTGGGCCGCCTCTGTGGCTTTTTCTTCTCTTTCAGCTCCATCTCTTTTTCTCTTATCTCTATCTCTTTTTATTTCATTTCTATCTCTTTGTGTTTCCTCTCCATGTCTTTCTTGTGGGCAGCTTCTTTGGCTTGTTCTTCTGCATCCAGGCTTGCCCGTTCCTTGGAACTCATTGTTCCTGCTTTCTTGTGCTGGCTGTGCCCTCTGCAGTTTATTGCTGGAATGCTGCAGCTCAGGGTTGCTTGGTTACAGAAACTTTCTAACCGTCTATGCCCGAAGAGTTAGAAAGAAAAAAAACAATTCATTTGCAAATGCCCTTTGCTGGTGTCGGCTGGCTCACAGCTTGCCGCCTTTTTAACAAAGACCCTTGTTAAAGAACTTAACACCTTCTGCCTTCAGGCTGCCTTCCTCAGCCAGAAAGGAGAGAATAAAAAAAAATCACTGGCTTTAGTTTTAAAACCCACTTCTCTCAGCCTGCTTTCAAGCAGCTAGCAAGGAGAGAAAAAAAATACTACTGGCTTTTGCTTTTAAACTCAACCCCCTCTCAGACTGCCTTCCTAGCAGTTAGAAAGGAGAGAAAAAAAAACTCACTGGCTTTTGGGTCCTAGACTTCCCAGCGCTGCGCACCATGTCAAGGTATTATTCCCACTTTGAACTTTAGCATCCAGAAAGTGGGGACCTGCATGTACCCCTCTAAACTTAATTCCTAGCTTAGATCTGTTAGCGCTGCCATCAACCAGAAATTCCAGTGTCTGGTACACCTTCTGTCCCCTCAAAACCTTCCCTGGGGAGCCCAAGACCCAAATCCCATGGGTCTTAAAACAAAAAGGAATAAACAATTCCCCCTCCTTCCCCCTCCCAGCTTTTCTCTTCTCTGGGTTACCCTGAGATATACACTGATCCAAACTCCTTGGATCCTAAAACAGAGAGGAATTAACCTTCCCCCCACCACCGCCTTTCCCCCCACCTATCCCTGGTGAGTTCAGACCCAATCCCCTTGGGTCTTACACAAGGAAAAAAAATCAATCATGTTCTTAAAAAAGAAAGCTTTTAATAAAAGAAAAAAAAAGTAAAAACTATCTCTGTAAAACCAGGATAGAAAATGTTTACAGGGCTTCAGCTTTACATAGACTAGAGGGACTCCTTCCCCCCTAGTCTAAATGCAAGTTACAGCAAACAGAGGTAAAATATCCTTCCAGCAAATACACATTTGCAAATTAAGAAAACAAACATAAAACTAAGTCGCCTTTTCTAGCCAGTACTTACTATTCTGAACATGAGAGACTGTTTGAAAGAATGGAGACAGATCTGGTTGCACATCTGGTCCCTCTTAGTCCCAAGAGAGAACAAAGAACAACCCAAAAAACACAAATAAAGACTTCCCTCCACCAAGACTTGAAAGTATCTTGTCCCCTGATTGGTCCTTTGGTCAGGTGTCAGCCAGGTTTACTGAGCTTGTTAACCATTTACAGGTAAAAGAGACATTAACCGTTAACTATCTGTTTATGACAGCTACTCTAACAACTAATGATAGAGTTTAATTCTGTCTGACAGTGGGAGGTAGTGAAGTGTCCTCAACTTTCATAGAGGGCAATGAGAGTTGATGGCACACACAGCTTCCCAGGAGATGCTCAGGGCTTGTCTACATCACAAAGTTGCAGCGCTGGTGAGGGGGTTACAGCGCTGCAACTTAGGAGGTGTACACATCTGCAGGGCATCACCAGTGCTGCAACTCCCTGTTTGCAGCGCTGGCCGTACTCCCGTTTTGTCTCGGGTGTAGAGGATCCAGCGCTGGTGATCCAGCGCTGGTAATCAAGTGTAGACACTTACCAGCGCTTTTCTTGACCTCCGTGGAATAAGCAGGTATCGCAGCATACCTGAGGAAGCCTCTCTGGTAATCAAGCAGGTCTCCTTCCCCGGTTTGCTCTCGCGTTCCCCGAACCCCCGAGCAAGCAGGTCTCCTTCCCTGCGGTTTGCAGGGGGGTTCGGGGAATGCGAGAGCAAACCGCGGGGAAGCAGGTCTCCTTCCCCGGTTTGCTCTCGCGTTCCCCGAACCCCCGTGCAAGCAGGTCTCCTTCCCTGCGGTTTGCAGGGGGGTTCGGGGAACGTGAGAGCAAACCATGGGGAAGCAGGTCTCCTTCCCCGGTTTGCTCTCGTGTTCCTCGAACCCCCGTGCAAGCAGGTCTCCTTCCCTGAGGTTTGCTCTCGCGTTCCCCGAACCCCCCTTGAAGCCGCCCAACAGCGCTGCAGTGTGGCCACATCTAACACCACTTGCAGCGCTGGTTGCTGTAAGTGTGGCCACTCTGCAGCGCTGGCCCTATACAGCTGTACTAATACAGCTGTAACAACCAGCGCTGCAAAATTGTAGATGTAGACATACCCTCAGTCTCTCAAATCATGGTCCCTAAAAGTCAGTGGTTCCTTTTATCAATTGTTTGTTACTTGGTGTCATGGTTCTCAGGGTACTCAGGACTGAGAGTCACCTTGCTACCCCCTGCCCTCCACAGAGAGGGAGACTTGTTTGTATTTAACTGGATATCAGCTCCCTGACACCACCAGCCTGTGCACCACCCACATGATCTTCTCTGGGCTATACCAGCCCTTATTTTGCCTTGCAAGTTAACAATAGATGCACTCCAGTCCCCAAACCCTTTTGAAGCATTCCCCTGTGGTGTCCTGCCCCTTAGCCACTAACATGCACAGTAATACCAGGTCTGCTGTCCCCAAAGGAACAGTATACTCACTCGCTTGGATGGTTCAGCTCAGGACCAGCTCCATGTGTACTAACACATGTGATGAACTGGGACTGTTCTTACTGTGGGCTGTGAATGTTGAGTGGGGAGGGTTGGCCTGGGAGGACGATCTGCACTGGGGGATGGGAGACTGGCCTTGAAGAAAGATACCTGAGCATGTAACATGAAAACTCAGGAAGGGGTTAGAGGCCAAGTGACACCTCTGCCTGGGAAGCTGAACATAGGCTGGGAGAGGAGACACTGGGGCGAGAGAGGGTTTCAGGATCTGGCTGGGGAATGGAGGGACACTCAGACGGGGCTCTGATTCCCCAATGCGGCTGTGGTGCCACTGGGACCTCAAGATAGACCTAATTGGGGAAGATCCTGTTGTCCATGTTTGCAAGACCTGTCTTGGACTGTGTTCCTGTTGTCTAAATAAACCTTCTGCTTTACTGGCTGGCTGAGAGTCATGGTAAATCGCAGGAAGCTGGGGGTGCAGGGCCTTGTGTTCCCCCACACTCCGTGACACCACAGCACGGAGATATACGTATAGTGAAAACAAGAAGTTTATTACCACAGGTTCAAGATCTGAGAAATAGAGTGAGATAGGATAATGGAAACAAAATCATAACACGATCCTCAGAGACTAAACAGGCTAACCTTTTCTAAAGCAGTTTATCTTGGCAACATTTCAACCAGAGTAGATTGGAATCCTGTTTTCACAATGTAATCACACTGCCTGATTACTTCCAAGGTGCAGGATAAAAAGATGTCTTCCTTGTCTTCTTCTTATATCCTCCAAAGTTCATTGTCTGTCCCAAAAATCAGGATAACTCCCTCATTGCTTATTCTCCCGTGTGCTGTCTCCCTGTTGATTTCACATCTCCCTGTTGACTTAGTATGTTAATGTCTCTCCAGTGCATAGGTGCTGACTCAGTGGGTGCTCTGGTGCTGGAGCACCCATGGGGAAAAAATGGTGGGTGCTGAGCACCCACCGGCAGCCCCTATCAGCTCTTCCCTCCTTCCCCCAGTGCCTCCTGCCTGCTGGTGGGCCCCATTGATGAGTGCCTCTCCCTCCTTCTCCATGCCTCCCGACCACCGCATTCAGCTGTTTTATGGTGTGCAGGTGGCTCTGGGGGCAGGGGGAAAAGCAAGGATGTGGCATGCTCAGGGGATGGGCAGAATGGGTCAGGAAGGAGGCAAAGTGGGGGTGGGGACTTGCAGGAAGGAGTGGAGTGGAGTGGGGACAGGGCCTGGGCCAGAGGCAGGGGTTGAGCACCTCCTGGCACATTAGAAAGTCAACGCCTGTGCTCCATTGTGTTAATTTATAATGCTTAATTTATATGCCAGAGAGACAGGTGATTAAACATCTTTTGTCTGACAGAAAATCCTTTTGTCATATTTTCAGTATACAAACATAACAGCATACATTGTATCTCTACATACATTGCACAATGATACTACTGACCAGCATGATCATGGTTTTCATTTAAGACCTTAAATGATATTCTTCGGTGAACCAGAATATACCAGGATTGGGATATACTTGTAACCCCCTTCTAAGTTGGCACTGAGACATCCTTAGGGTCACACATATATTACTGCATTTGAAAAACTCATTCTTATTTGAAATGTTTTCAGCATTTTATTTATTTGCCTTTGATTCTCAATTTTTTTCTGATTTTTTTATAACTTTTTTCAGTCATTACATTTGTAGTTTAAATGCCCTCTTACACTATTCTTCATAAACCCTCTTAACTATATTAATTTCTATTGTCCCTTTTGCTTTCTTGGATTTTACTGCAGAGAAATTTGATTTTTACTCCCTCACTGTATACTCTTATTTTTCCATTGCGGATTTCCCATACAGTTTTGAATGCCAGCTAATTTTATTTAAAATATTTTACATTCTGTCAAGGCTTCCTTTTTAAAGTCCAATAGTATTAAATTACTCCCCCTTCCACAGACTTTAAATCAGTATATTAAATTATTTATAATTACTAGATCTTAGATGTCTTTCAACACTGTTTTTAATACCGGACTCATTTAGTTGTTAGGTCGAAACTGACCTGTAAATTTATTTAGCTGTTTTACACATAGCACTGAATAAGAAAGCAATCCTACGCTTGCTCTATGAACATACTTCCTTCCTTAGTTTTTCCTGCTATTGTTTTACAAGCCAATATTTAGGAAATTTTAAGCTCTCATTAACCATGCTCTGGCATTTTCACAAGTCTCATTTATCTGCAGAATTATTTCCTGGTCTACCTTCTCATGCTGTCGATGTGATCTATAGCAAGATCCAAAGATCACCTTTTGTCCTTTTACCTTAATCACAGTAGTTACGGATGTGACAGCCAAAACTCTAATATTTATTTCAGATGAAATAACACTAAGAAAGGAACAAATGAACTGCTACACTAGATCAGACCAATGGTCCATCTATTCCAGTACCTTTTCTTGAATAAATACCAGCCCCAGATTCTTCAGAGGAAAGTGTAAAATCCACATAATGGAATGCAATAACATGCCATTGGGTAGTTTTTTAACACAGAAAGTTAATGGCTGGTTAATGTTCTGAAACATGATGGATTATTTCCTTGAGAAATATGTATTTTATTGAATGAATTGCAGATATTCTTATTATTCATATAAATGTTTAATTTTCCTTGGAGCCCTACTGGGCTCTTTGCCTCAAAAAATCTTCTGACAGTGAGTTCCACAAGTTAAGAATGCAGTGTGTAAATACATTTTTCCTTTTGTTTTAAATGTGCTATTCTTAAAATCTATTGGCTGTTCCTTTGTCTTTGTATTCTGAGAAAAGATCATTAAGAGTGTAATGATCTTTTCTAACACATTCACTTTTTATATACCTCAGTCCTAGTGCCTCCTCGTATAGAAATATTTCCATGCCTCTAATCATTTTAATGGGCCTCCTGCAAACTGGTTTTATTTCTATATTCTTTTTGAGATGGAGCAACACAAAATAACACAATATCCAAGGCAAGTACATAGCAGTAATTTATATAATGGCATTATGGTTGCAGCAGTATTCTTGAAACCTTTGTTAGTGAGCTGTGACATCTTGTATACTTAGAGACCACCAACGCAAAATGAGCAGGTACTTTCATTGAGTTGCCCAGAATGACACTCAGAATTTTATCTGAGTCATTAAACTTAATTTAGAATCCATCAATGTGTGCAAGTACTTCAGTCATCCATCCCAATGCATATGACACCATACGTGTCTATACTGTATTTTACCTCTGTTGTGTCACCTTGCTACTTGGATTTGTTAGGTTATCTGGAGTTCCTCACACTTCCCCATAGAATTTGTACAATTTTTGCCACCTCACTTAATATTCTCTCCTCACTGAATTTTAGAAATTCTGAGGGCAGATCCAGTTAGTTCAGTAGGAAACAGGGCCGGCTCCAGGCACCAGCTTAGCAAGCAGGTGCTTGGGGTGGCCACATTGGAGAGAGGCGGCAGGTCCAGCTATTCAGCAGCAATTTGGTGGAGGGTTCCTCACTCCCGGTCGGAGAGAATGAGCTCCCGCTGAAATGCCGCAGATTGTGATCGCAGCTTTTTTGGGGGGGTGGAGGGGGCTGCTTGGGGTGGCAAAACCCCTGGAGCCGGCCCTGGCAGGAAAGCATGCTTCTTGTGAGTTCCACTGCAAATAAAGCAAAAACTCCTCATAGCTTCTCTAGTCTGGAAGCTGTGCAGCAACTGTATGAGTCCCATTTGCAACTCAGGGGCATACCAAAGGCCTTCTTCAAATGACAAATCTGAAACATATACAAAACTGAAACTTCTCTTCTAGGAAGCACTGAAAACAGCACAAGTTCTGAATCTCTAGGTCACGTGACTGAACATCAAAATTCCAGTACAAGCCATCCCAGAGCACTAATAGGCTGGCATGGTGTTTAGCTACTACTCTTTGAATAGGAGGAGTGGAGAAGGATGAACATAGTGCCTATCTTTACAAAGGGGGGAGGAAAAAGAATTATAGAGCAGTAATTATAGATCACTAGTCTAGTGGTTAAGGGAGGAAGCAGATGATGTGATCTATCTTGATTTTAGTAAAGCATTTAACACTGTCCCTGTGATAGGGTGTTCAACCCACACAAGACCTGAAAGGGTTAAAATGGCTAAGTAGGCCTTTTGACTGCCCAGACTGCACATGGAGAAGGAGACAGGGAGCAGGCATTTAAGTAGAAGAGGCTCAGCTGGGCAGGAACAGGTGGGGCCTATATCAGCCAGGAAGTTGGCAACAGAGCAGAGGGAAGGAGTCTTCAGTCACCCCTGGGACAAGCCAGGAGAAGGGGAAGAGCCAGAGAGGTAGGCAAGGCTCAGGTTGGCCTCAGGGGAAAGGCAGCGAGGTATGGGATAGGTCAAACCTTGGCTGCTGATGAGAGGACTCCTGAGCCGGGACCCAGAGTAGAGGATCTTAGGGCTCAGATCCCTCTATCACCACTGATAAAGTGACACCGGCAGGGCAGTGAGCAGGAAGACTGCCTGAGCCGATCTATTGAGAGTGATTTTGCTACCTGAAAGAGGGGGGACACATATGGTGACCCGGATAGAGGGCTGAGTCATGAAAAGGAGGCTGCAGTTTTTGGAGTGAGAGGAGCCACAGTGTAAGGCAGGATGGGTGAAGACATCACAAAGGGAGGGTGCAATGCCTGGCAAAGCTAATTCCCAGGATGGCCAGGAGGAGATGCCACCAGTGGTAAGTGGACCCCAGGACAGTCCCACAAACTGTTTTCATAAGCATGCTAGGGAAATGTGGGCTAGATGAAATTACTATAAAGTGGGTGCATAATTGGTTTAAAAAAAATCTCTCTGTGTAGTTATCAATGGTTCACTGTCAAAATGAGGGGATGTGTCTAGTGGGCTCTTACAGTGATCAGTCTTTTTTATGGTACTATAATAGTGCAGCCTAATCTATAATTTGGAAGTTCACTTTAATTTAAGATTCAGTGGCCTCAGAGGGTTTGTCCCCCAGATCAACTACAGCAATGAGGTTGTCATTAAAGGGAAAACCCAAGGAGCACATGAGAAATAATCCAAGACCTTTACTACTAAAAATTTTATTTAACAAGCCAAACAGGATCACACACCCTGCAATATAGCAAACGAGAGAGAGAGAATACAAAATGCCCAGCCCTTGCCTTACTCACATCATCCCTTGCAGGGAAACCTAAAATGTAAGTCATTATCCTAAACCTCCTCATTTTCACTATCATCGTCACCAGTGGTAGTCATCCTGGATCTCCCACAGCACACAGACTGGGTAACAATCTTTTATAATGTGTTAGGCGCGTTCTGTATATTATGTATATTTATGATAGTTGTCTGTTATAGCTGTCCCCCTGCTGCATTCCTTTTTCCCCTCTCCTTTCTGTTTGTCCTGTGTGGCCGCCCCTCCCGGCCATTGTGCTAACTAAAGTCACAGCCCTATTCATAGGAATGGCTTGTACAGACTAACTGGAGCCATTGCTCTGCCTAGGGAGGGGGCTTCTTGCTTCTTTGTTTGGCTCCTTTGTTCAGACCAGGGCTCAGTGTGGGGGGCACTGCCCAGAAATGCAAGACCTGAAGTGGCCAACTAATTAAGCATATGAGTCATACCTGTGGCTCAGAACATGGCCAGGCATGCCTATGCTTACCTGCAGCCTTTCCCTGCCTTCTCTCCTCCCCTGTATCAAGAGGAGCCAATCAAAAGTACTGGTGGGAAACTGCCTAAGTTTGCCTTTAAAGCAGGACATTTTCTGATCAGACCTCGGAGAAGGTCCTTGCTTTGCCACCTGGTCTGATCAGCTAGGGGTCTTTAGGGGGCCCTCTCCCCGCTCTCGTTTGTTTTTGAGCGTACCCGCTTTTTTAAACTCCCCTCCCACGAACAACAAATTTGTGCCTGGAGATCTCCTGATTATTGTAAGCGAATCAAGTCCTCTCTCCATCCTCCGATACTACTGCTGTTCCTGCCTCTGTGCTTGCTGCTGTCCTGGGGATTGGTAAGAACTCCCTCTTGCAGACTCCCCCTGTCCTAGCTGCTGGCTTTGTTTCCCCAGCAGACAGACCCAAGCTAACTCCTTGGTCTGTATCTGTAATCTGTTTCTTGCTCCGCAGCGCCTTTGCTGCTAAAAATAAGCCTGTGCCGCTGCTAAGCTGTGCCTTCCTGGACTGTCTCCTGGGCCGCCGGCTTGCAGCCGCACGACTGCTGCAGCCACCCCTTCCCCCCCGGGGGCTGTACCCTGGGCACACACCTGCCCTCTGGAACTGCTCCCCCTCCCGATCAAAGAATCGGCATAGTGTAAGGTGCACCTATTAGAATCAGGTTCTTAGTCTAGATAAGTTGTAATTTCATTTTGCATAGCTGTGGTTAAGTTAGGTTTAAAGAATTGTTTGTATTGTGCTCTGTAAGTTAGGTTTAAAAAAGAATTGTTGCATTGTGTTCTGTTACTTGCTAATTTGTGTAGTCTTGGTTAAGTTAGATCATAAATAAGATTTTGCTGTGTTCTGTATAATTGTGGTTAAGTCTGTCTTCCCGCTGCCCTAACCAACCCCCCAAGCTTGCCTGTGTCTCCCCCCGAGCTCCCTAGTCACTCGTTGCAGTCTCTCTGCTGTTTAAACTTGCAGCCTGTCTGCTCTCTGTGTCTCCCTGAGTGTAAATCTCCCTCCGCAGAGCCTCTGTCTTTGGTCTCTGCTCCACCACGTGCTCCTCTTCCCCCATCCCCCAACCTCATTCCTCTACCATTGCCTTTCTCTCTCTCTCTCTCTTTTAATCCCTTCCCCCATGTGTTCACCCCGCTCCTACTGCTGCCAAACCTCAATTGTATTACTGAAGTCTAGCATAAAACCCCATTGGTTATCCTTTTTCTCTCTGACACACCTCACATTTTACATTTACACCACTGTGACACATTTTCACTTAGAGTTGTTGGTTATTTAACACATTTTACCCATAACTGTTAGTTGGTTATATGCTGCTGTGACACACCCTTTACATAGAAATTGTTAGCTACCTGTTAAATTTATACTTCAGTGTTAATTGGTCACCAACTGTATTGTACCCCACTGTATTGTACCCCACTATTGAAACCCCCTATACTATTTACTAAAAGAAACCCCTCCCCAATTGTCTACCTTAACAAACCCCATACCCCTCACTATTGAATTTTCCCTGTTTTTGCATTTTCTTAATAAAGTTTTTTTGCACCCCACCAGTGCAGTAGTTGTCCCCCAAGATCGCCTGCCTGCTGGCAGGGTTAATGGTGTCAGTCCTTTTCCATTTTTTAAACTTCTGCACTCTACATCTTTGGAGCTATACATTATTAATTGGTTACTTACCCATTTACCTCATCATCATTAGTTCAGTTAGTTGCCATGGTATTTGTGGTATTTATATGCAAGGCTACAATTGTGACATTGCACTCAATATGTTTTATGGAAATATGGTAATGAATGTGAATATAATGTAACTGAAATATGCTTCATGCAAAAGGTCTTTTCTAAGGTATCATTACAAAGTGTGTTCATCCTATTTGTTTGCATGCATTATTTCTATGTCTGGAGTTAGGAGAATAAGATATAAACTTGTATTATTGATGTAAACATGTTAAGTGGAAGCCATTAAGGGTGCTTCAGAATCAATGAACTGTGAATGGGTTGGTTTACCTGCAAGCCTTCCTATGTATGTGTCTTCCAGCTACTAGGTAAAGAAGAAGGTCTTACAGTGACATGTGATCATGTTACCTGAACTGGAATCCATCTTAAACCTGGTGCTTTTCCATTTAGAAGGAGGGGTGCTGACCCAGGGAGACAAAATTTTCCCACCTTGGGCCAAAGCTATAAAAGGAGGTGGAACAGAACCAAGGGGGCTGCCAGTCATGAGAAAACTTAGTTACAGTTCTTGTTAGTTCCAGCTCAGGTTGTACCAGGGGAAAGGATTGGGCCCAGATTACGAAGGAGTTTAGTCTGTGAAAGAAGCTTATTGAAACATCTGAGGGTGAGATTTACCTGTATTCAGTTTCTTAAGTGTATTAGGCTTAGACTTGTGTGTTTTGTTTTATTTTGCTTGGTAATTTACTCTGTTCTGTCTGTTATTACTTAAAACCACTTAAATCCTACTTTTTATATTTAATAAATCACTTTTGTTTATTAACAAACCCAGTGTAAGTGATTAATACCTGGGGGAGCAAACAGCTGTCCATATCTCTCTATCAGGGTTATAAAGGGTGGACAATTCATGAGTTTACCATGTATAAGCTTTATATAGAGTATAATGGATTTATTTGGGGTTTAGATCCCACTGGGAACTGGGTGTCTGGGTGCTGGAGACAGGAGTACTTGCTGAGCTGTTTTCAGTTAAGTCTGCAGCTTTGGGGGCATGGTTCAGACCCTGGGTCTGTGTTGCTAGTGTCTGGCTCAACAAGACAGGGTTCTGGAGTACCAAGCCATTAGGGAAAGTGGGCTTAGAGGTAGTTGCACATCAGGTAACAGTCTCAAGGGGGTCTCTGTGACCGAACCTGTCACAACAATACTTTCATTAGTGATTGGATAGTGAATGGAGAGTAAGCTTAAATATGTGGATGACACCAAGCCAGGAGGGGTTGCCAGCACTTTGGAGGATAGGATCAGAATTTAAAAACAACCTTGACAAATTGGAGATTAGTCTGAAATAAACAAGAGGAAATTAAATAAGCATAAGTGCCAAGTACTTCATTTAGGAATTAAAAAATCAAATGCACAGCTTCAAAATTAGGACTAACTGGCTAGGTAGTACTCCTGAAAAGAATCTGGGGATTATAGTGGTTCACAAATTGCATATGAGCCAACAATGTGATGCAGTTACAAAATAAGGTTAATGTCACTCTGGGGTGTTTTTACAGGAGTGTTGTACATAAGAATACTCCCAGCCCTCAGTCTACTTTCTTATAGATATTTTCTGTGTTTTTCTGTGTCCAGAAGTCCTTCACTGGAATACCTGTGCAAGAGAAGTAGAAAGGTGGCTTTAGGCAACCCAGTGACATTTATAATGTGCCAGCAGAGTAATGTTCAGCCAAGTAATATAAATACTTTGTGCTTTAACAGGGCCAATTTCACAAATCGGAAAACAGTTATGAGCTAAATCAGCTGAGAGGAAGAATTTAATCAGACAAATGTGAATGATAATTGGGAATAATTGAAGAACACCTTACCAGATAACCAAAAAGCCACAACTGAGGAAGAAGGCTGTGCTGGTTAAAACACTAATCTGGTTTGGAGGGGAAGTGAAGGCAGTTGTAAAAAACCAAAACAAATATAAATATATAAAACAAATGGGGGGGAAAAAAGGGTAAGTTGTTAGTAATGAATATAAACCAGAAGTTAGGAATTGTAGAAAATTGATAAGAGAAGCCACGGGACACAAGGAGCCCTCAATAGCCAGAGTTAAGGACAATAAGGAATTTTAATAACATATTTGAAAAAAATAATCTTGATAATTGTATTGGGCCTTTACTAGATGGAAATGGTAGAATTATCAATAATAAACACAAAAGTCAAAAGTGTTCAATAACTATTTCTGTCTTGTATTTGGGGTGGGGGAACAGATATAGTTTTATCAAATGCTGATAACACTCTTAGACATTTTTAAATCAGCAGATCCAGGTAACTCTTAAAATTCTTGTATGCAAGTTGACTGAGGAGCTCACTTGGCCATTAATGCTAATTTTCAATATGTCTTGGAGCACTGGGAAAGTTCCAGAAGACTGGAAGAAAGCTAATGTTGAGACTTTTTAAAAAGGATAAATGGGATGACCCTGAAAATTATAGGCCTGTCAGTCTAACATCGATCCCAGGAAAGATGGAGTGACTGATAAGGGAGGGTAATGTAATTAATGCAGATAATATGGGTTTGTGGAAAATAGATCCTGTCTAACTTGATGTTTTTGTTTTATATTGCTACAATTTTGGCTGATAAATGTAATGGTGTTGATGTAATATACTTAGACTTCTGTAAGGCATTTGACTTGGTACCATCCGACATTTTGATTAAAAACTAGAACAATATAAAATGAACATGGAATCATAAAATGGATTAAAACTGGTTAAATGATAGGTCTCAAAATGTAACTAAATGGGGGATCATCATCAGATGGGTCAGTTTCCAATGGGGTTCCACAGAGATCAGTTTTTAATGCAAAATCAGGCTAGCAAATCCAACACACAGATCTCCCCTGATTTCTTCCTCCCACCAATTCCCTGGTGAGTACAGACTCAATTTCCCTGAAGTAAAGAAAAACTCCAACAGGTCTAAAAAGAAAGCTTTATATAAAAAAAAGAGAAAAAAATACATACAAATGGTCTCTCTGTATTAAGATGACACAATACAGGGTCAATTGCTTAAAAGAATATTGAATAAACAGCCTTATTCAAAAAGAATACAAATCAAAGCACTCCAGCACTTATATTCATGCAAATACCAAAGAAAAGAAACCATATAACTTACTAGCTGATCTCTTTGTCCTTACACTTAGAAACAGAAGACTAGAAAGTAGAAACTACTTCTCCAAAGCTCAGAGAAAAGCAGGCAGACAGACAAAAGACTCAGACACAAACTTCCCTCCACCCAAAGTTGAAAAAATCCGGTTTTCTGATTGGTCCTCTGGTCAGGTGCTTCAGGTGGAAGAGACATTAACCCTTAGCTATCTGTTTATGACAGGGTCAGTTTCCAATGGGGTTCCACAGAGATCAGTTTTTGGCCCTATGCTTTGTAACATTTTCATTAACGATCTGGTAGAAAATATAAAATCATCAGCTATAAAGTTTATTGTTTACTGCTCCCCCGAACAAAGAGGACAGGTCACTGATTTAGAGTAATCTGGATCACTTGGTAAATTGGGTGAAAGCAAATAATATGTGCTACATCTAGAAATCAAGAATGTAGGCCATACTTGCAGGATGGGTGACTCTATCCCGGGAAGCAAAGACTCTGAAAAAATTTTGGGGATGGAAGCAGATAATCAGCTGAAAATGAGCTTCTAGCACTGTGGCCAAAAGAGCTAATGCGATCCTGGGATGTGCAAACAAGGGAATCTTGAGAAGAGTATAAAGGTCATTTTTCCTCTGTATTTGGCAGTGGTGCAACCGCTGGTGGAATACTGTGTCCAGTTTGTGGTGCCTACAATTAAAGAGATGTTGTTAAATTGGAAAGGGTTCAGAAAAGAGCCACAAGAATGATTTAAAGGATTAGAAAACATGTCTCGTAGTAACAGGCTCGACAAGCTCAATCTATTTAGCTTAACAAAGTGAAGATGAAGGGATGACTTGATTACAGTTATAAATAGAACAAATATTTAATAATGGGCTCTTCAATCTAGCTGAGAAAGGTATAACATTACTGGAAGTTGAAACTAAACAAATTCAGACTGGAAGTAAGACACGAGTTTTTTAACAGTTAACCATTGGAACAATTTTCAAAGAGGGTGGTGGTGGATCCCCCATCACTGATAATTTTTAAATCAAGATTGCACGTTATTCTAAAAAGCTGCTCTAGGAATTATATTGGGGAAGTTCTATGGCCTGTGTGATACAGGAGGTTTGACTACATGATCACAATGGTCCCTCCTGGCTTCAGAATCTATGAACCAGTGTTTACTGAAAACAGTTATTTTGAAAATCAGTGCTGGCTCTGGAAAATATGCCCCTGTAGTGTCTTTCCTGTAAAATGTATCCAAAAACCATTTAGAGAGTTAGATAATGCAGAGTTAAGTAGGAATAACTGCAGGTGAGAAAAAGACACAAGAGGACATATGTTTTCAAATTACTATTATTCCAGTAATACCTAAAGGCCTACTCACAACTGAGCCCCATTGTGCTGGGCATTGTACCCATTTGAAAATAGATGGAGTAATGGATAAAGTAAAGAAACAAGAAGGCTACATACTTGTACTACATAGAAGGGTCTCAACAGTAGTGAGATTCTATGGAGGACAATGCAGTTTCTGCTCTATCTCACATGCTTCGAGTTACTGAAAAGCATTTCTTTTTAGTATTCACTTTTCATCAGTTCTTGAGAACAACTAAAACTAATGAAAGCAAAGTGTCCTCTTACAGTGTAATATCACAGTTGCTTCACGGCACTTCAAGATATTGCAAGTTTATTTAGGTTTCTGGCAAAGCATGTTCACTTCTGCTTATATTTAATGCATTTTAAAGGTCTATGTTCTTTCCATGTGGAACTCTTGTAGAACAGCAAATGTTTTATGAATAGCAGTTATGTGGTTGTGGCACTGTGGTAGCAGTGGCAATTACTTTTTCTCTTCACTGCCCAGTGTGCCTCTTTTATCACTTGGACAAGCAGCCTGATGTTGCGGTGGGGCTAGCAGCCAAAGGGTAGTAAGCTAAATCCAATATACAGAAAGCAATTCTGTGCAACTGCTTTTTAGCATATTAAGCTATTATTAGGCAAGGGTCAGTAAGCTAGAGATGAAGAGAAGCCTTAAATAGAGTTGTGAGTAGAATGAAGAGGACAGTACGCAACTTCAGTAACTTCATCTAAATATATCTCTACCCCGATATAACGTGACCCGCTATAACATGAATTCGGATATAACGTGGTAAAGCAGCACTCTGGGAGGGTGAGGTTGTGCACTCCGGTGGATCAAAGCAAGTTCGATATAATGCAGTAAGATTTTTTTTTGGCTCCCGAGGACAGCGTTATATCGGGGTAAAGGTGTAGTTCATTACACTTCATATAGGGATTGAATTCTTTTATTCTGTAAATCAGTTTTTTCCTTTTGTGCCCATCTATTCATACATTTCAATCATACTCAGCAACTTTTAACAGCTGAGATGCAAATTTCTATATTTCACTCCACTGCCTGTTTTGTCCTACTTCAGAATTTCAAGCCCACTGATATTACTTGAATTCAGTGCACAACTTGATCACCCATGCACTTCATGGTCTGCATACAGCCTGCGGAGACTTGTAATATGGCCTGCCTGGAAGCAGGGTTTTCTTACTTGCAGACTGGCCTGTGCGATTTCTTTCCCTTCTGACTAATGTGCTGGTGAGCCACACTGAGATTAGTGTAACAATAGCCACCGGAATCAATGAATATTAGCCATGTGATAGTGGTATGATCTTTTGTACCCTGACCCATGTTATGTGATTGAAGCCATGAAAAGATAGCAGCACTCCTGTGTGTTACATCTTTATTACATGGTGTCAAAAGTAAAGTAGGCGTTGTCAAAAATTGAGCAAAAGAAGCCATTCAAATCTCTGTCTGGAAAGTATCCTCTAAGAGAACTGTAAGAGGTAGCTACAGCCTCCCAAATTCTCCTGGAGCAAGTAGTATTGCAGAGAAATTGGAAAAGTTAATCTTCCACATTGCTACAACAGGTTGGCCCAGAGACACTGGAAATCTGCAGCACACTGCAGTTCCTCTGGGAGCATGAAGGGAACTGCACATAGATAGACAAAGATCTTCAGAAGTGTTAAGAATAAGTAGATACTTAAGACTACAACTTGAGAGGCACATTTTCTTTACAAGAAACCAGTTACCAGGTGAGACCAGTTACCACGATGTTACATACATGTGTTCTAAACTTAAATCATATTCATTTGAACTGTTAACACATGGATTACTTTTGATATAACTGACAGCTAGGTCCAAATACAGTTATTGTAAGCAAAAGGCTTAACTTTCTGAAGAACAGTACATTTTCAGGGCTAATGAAAACTGTGCGTCCCAAATGAAAGCAATTCAATAACGGGAGAATATCTAACTAAAAATACATACTAGGGTATTAAGACAGACTAAAAAAAAGATAAATGGCAAAGACCAAACTGATTGCAATAAATGTGGAAGAGAAGATACTTACAATATCTTGCAATGGTGTATATCCAGTATACCACAAAAAAATACATGCCCCATATTAGAACTGAGAAATAAAGTAAAAGACTAATTTGATCAGATTATAAAATTAGATGATATTGAACAAATACAAACACTAAATGATTAGGTTAACAGTATGCTTGCCAAAGTAACACCAAATACATTTTGGTAAAGGTGCAAGAGATCTGAATAAAGCCATCCAATGTGAATGCTACCACATGAATACAGCTGTTGAGGACAGTCATGTTGACCCAGGGCAAGTATACCCCATCAACCTAGGGGTGGAACAAAGGCATGATAGCCCTGCAGTTAAGTCAATATGGCTGCCCTCAGCCTCAGGGCTGCATGGCCCAATGGCCAGAGTCAGTAGGACTCCCCTTGGCTGTATGGAAGCACAACAGAATGGCCAGAATAAATAGGTGGGGGTTTGGAGGGCCAGCCCCCCAAAGGGACAGCCAGGGTAGGGGGACCCAGGCCTTCCTTGGTCCACCACGTCCCAGCCTAGGGCTTTGGTAGTGACAAATGAGTTTGCCACTAAGTCAGCAGTAAATCAACCCACAACACACTGACTGCTGCAGGGACACTGGCTAGTCCCTCCGTGGGCTACTTCCTACCATGACTCCTGCAATTGAAGTCAGGATATCTTCAGAGTCTCAGGGCTTCTCGGGCAGCTGCTGCAATCTTACTGGGGGTTCGCAGCTACCTTGGCCCTGTCTGGGCCTCGGTGTCTCCTGCTGCTGTGGTCCAGGATCCTGTCTGCTCCTCTGCTGGAATCAGTGAGGTGCATCCTTCCTCCTCAGCAGTCAGCCCAGACTGGGCTAGGCTGCTCTCTTTTATACTGCAGCAGCAGTTGGAGAATGCCCAGCAGAGTCAAGGGGGTGTGGCGTCCACTGCTAAGAGTGCTGCTTTAACCCCTTCCACTTGCGTTGGGGGAAAGTACACCCTGTCACACATGTATACAATTCAAAATGAAAAGATGCTTTTCATCCTTGGAGGCAAGAGAAGGGTTTTGTCAGGTCCTTCCTGATATTGCAAGTGCAAAATTCTGCATCCTCAACTCACTGAATGAAATCTTGAAGGAAATTAGCCATATAGAGCACATACACAGCAACAAGGAATTCAGCTAGGCCCAAGGAAGATGGAATTCTTTGTACAAATGGTCAGACTCCAAAACAAGAAATTATTATAGAGATTCTTTCAATAGTGCCTATAAATAGTGAAAGTAAGGAGACACAAGACAAGGAACTGGTTGAGTCATATTTACTTCTATTTCAAAATCTGACAAGCTATAATAAGAAACACAAAATGATCCACCATCACAATGACTTGGGAGCATTTCTAGATGGATGATTTACAGAAAAAGCCCAGGCAACTCAAACCACAGGAAAAATCATTGGAAATATGCCAATGATAATGCTGCACATAATGTGACTGTACAAAGGACATTATATCATAACCCACAGTGCTCATCGGGGTATAGAGAAGTACAAGAATAGAGTTTGAGGTGTGCTCTGAGGCATGAATGCTGCCATCCAAGAAAAAGGATCAAGTGTGAAATCTGTAATAAATACACAAAGCAAGCTGTAAAAGAACTGCTGGAACAACATGGGATTCCTGTTCACTGGTGGTCTAAGGTTTTTACATAACTATGAAATAGGGAGGATTTCCTCTTATTAGTGGAATACTAATTAGATTTCTTTTTACATTGAGACATTGCCAAAAAAGGAAGTAATAATGCACTAACACATTTTAACTCAGTTTGCTCACATGGGATTCCAAAGTAGTGTCCCACTAATTAACTACTGGTTTTTTTAAACAATTCTTTTTGATACATCAATTTATGCATATCACATCAAGCTCTTAGTAGGCACAGTCAGATGAGTTTAAAAGATCACCAGAGATTTGGAAGCGGGACAAAAAAACCCACATCTCTTAGTTAGAAATCTAAGAGCCTTTGAAACCAAAGACAATTAGCTCTGAAGCAGTTATAAAAGAACCACACATCAGGAAATTAGAACAGATGAAATGTAACAAGAATGCCATGCAGTTACCCCACCACCCCACTGCAAGTGGAAGAGATGTTAGTATTCACACACAAAGTGGTTGGCCACCTGCCAAGGTAACATCTATAAAATTTCAACCAAAATCATTAGGTATAATGCTACTTACAGTCTTCCTGCACTCACAGAAGTAACACAAACACATCCAACCACTGACAATAAAAACCTACAGCAGCAAACACAGGATCTAGGGTGGACCCACCTCAGCTGCCAAACAGGCCACTGAAGAAGGAATAAGAGCAAGAAGAGAACAAAAACTGGCATGTGATCAGAAAGCCATTGAAGTTCAGCAAAATGGTAATTATCGTCAAATACTCAGTACTCTGCTTTCCATCTTAGACAACTTTGTTTCTGTTTTATTAATTAGTTTATTTTGACTGATATTGTTATTTTTGTATTTGACTTTTTTAGAAGTGGAAGACATAACATTAACCACCCAACTCAGCGGATACTGACCCCAGTCATTTTACAAGGGTCTTAACTTTTTGTAAACCTTGATCCAGGTCATGTAACTGGGAAGAGAAATTACCAGCACTTTTGTGTGTCACACCCTTATTACATTTGATACTTACTGTCAGAGAGGCTGTGCTCTGCTAAGTTCAAATGCAGTGCTTCCTTCTCCTAAGATGAACTCCTCTTAGGTAAGTACGGCTCCCTAGCATGTCAGGCAGATGGATCAAGAAGGAGAATTGTGAGGATATAAAGGCAGAAAAAGGACAGACATACAGTGAATGGAGATGAGGAAAGAGAACAGCAAATAACTAGGGTTAAGAACAAATGCAACACACCCTGAAAAGAAGAAAAAAAAAAGACCCAAGGAAAGGAACAACATAGATGCGAGGGAGTGTAGAGGAGAGGAATTCAGAAGAAAAGAGGAAGGGGGAACTAGAGATTTAAAGTGAGAATGAGAAAATTAATTCTGTCAGACAAAGAATCATGGAAACAATTTTGGAGTGGACGCATTGTGAAACTATTTTTTTACTAACTGCAGAAAAATCCCTGAATTTGGTACAATATGTATCCAGGGCCGTCCTTAGGCATAGGCAACGTAGGCAGCTGCATAGGGCACCTGAAAATTTGGGGCACCACTGGGTCTTAGTGTCCACCCTCTTGTTTTCCTATCCCTGTTCTGACCCTTCCTGCAGGCTCCCACACAGGGCTGCTCTAGCCTGGTGAGTCTTCCTTGGGAGAGAATCTAGTAGTTAAAAGTGAAAAAACCTCCAGCCTGCCAGACCTATTAGCACAACATTGAAACTGTTAAAGAGACATTCAAGGGGTAATAAAGCCATTTAACAGGCATTTGCCAACCCCAAGGTATATACTGACAGGTTTCAGAGTGGTAGTTCTGTTAGTCTGTATCAGCAAAAACAAGGACGAGTCTTTGTGTCACCTCAAAGACTAACAAATTATTTGGGCATAAGCTTTTGTGGACTAGAACCCATTTCATCAGATGTCCACGAAAGCTTATGCCCAAATAAATTTTTATACTGTCAGTTTCTGACTTTACTGACAAAAACAGTTGTGCATTAATGTAATATTTACACAGAACATGTCAGTCTACAGGACCTTAGTTTAAAATTTGCTTTAAAAATATTTCATTAGTGAGCTGGTGAAGATTATAAAATCACATTTCTAAAAAATGCTTGCATAGAGTTTTAGATGCACAATCATCTTTAGCCTTAAATGTGTGGATCTTCAGACATAGTTTTTTAAATAAATCCTTCAAAAGACCTCCTTTATCTAAAATACACATTTTAATTACTATAGTTAAAAAAAAAAAGTGCTTCCAAGTCTTCTTGTCCTTTCTGTCCATCCCTTCACCACCTCTCCCCCCACTCCCCACTGAAGAGAGCCCTTAAAGGGACAACAGTCCTTCCCTTCCAGATAGCTGGACAAAGAGTTCCCTTTCTTTACTTCTGACTATCCGACAAACTAGTTTTAAAAGAACCCTCCAGCAAAATCAGTACCTTAGTAAGACAAAATCCTTGTTATATCTAAAATCTTTGGAAACATATTTTTTTAAAGTTGGTGAAATTTCATAACCATGTCTCTTGTTATGGAGATCACACAAAGTAAATTACTGTTCCCTTTTTCTAAAAGCAATGAACATTGTTATGAACACACTAAACCTCTCTGATTAATTTAAAGAATGTCTTTGTTTCAGTGAGTTAAATATGTAGTAATCTGGAATGCTGGCTTAAGATTTGAGTACATTTAAAATATAAATTCAACTTAGAAATACTGATGAAGAAAATGTAAAACAGAGAAGAGCTGCATCATGTATTCCATTATATGTAATGTTGTATTCAGCAGGACAGCTGACTCACCCTTACTACGAAGTTTTTGCAAATAAATCTCTGACAAACTTCAGGGCATATCAAAAAACCTGTGACTGACATTTTTTATTCCCAAATTTTAGTGCTTTTAATTAGGTACTTTCTTCATGTCCATTCTGCATGAGGGAGAGTGCATGGAAGTCTCTGCAGGGAACTGTGACTCTCCGCCACCATGAGGCAGGCTGGGCATCTCATTATCCTTTGCTGTCAAGTCCCTCCTCCCCCTCCCCCACCAGGCTGTGAGCTTGGGCTGCTATCCGGCATAGGGGCACCAGTTTAATAATACTGCGTAGGGCCCCATAAATCCTAAGGACGGCCCTGTATGTATCTGATAGCACAAAGTATAGGGTTGAACATTTATTCTTACACATAAGGTGCTCTACACACCAGTGAAAGAGTAGATTCATTATATTCAACAGATCGTATGTAATTGTTCATGGGACATTTGTACATGCATTCCGAAAATGCTTTAAACTACATCAACCTTGGTCAGACACTTCTGAGGGTCTATAAAGAGCAGTTGGATGTTCACCAGATCTGGAATATCAGCTTGCTCTCTGGAAAATTCTACTGGAAAACAACCCTTTCTATTTAGACAAACAAATAAAAATAAACTTCTGCAATGTGATATAGCTTGCACTCCAAAATGTACTAGTAGATTAAGGAAATGCTGAATCACCAGTGCTTAAGGCCCAGTTTGAAGAATTTTTTTGATGCATGGAAAGGTGGAGACTTGGCAAATAGATTCAGGAAGGACATTCTAGCTTCAGGGGCAGAATGGAAGTAGGCAATGTGGAGAGGGAAATAGGAAAAAAAAAAAAAGTCTAGGAGGAAAAATGCCAGATCTGAAGGTGGTACATGGACAAGAACAGAATAATATTCAGTAGGGATTGGTGACATTTGCAGTTCTTCCCAGAACATAGAAATGGTCCTCAACAATTAACAGTTCCAGACTCAAAGTTGCCAGCCGAAATAGAGAAAGTCTGCTACTCAGAATACATTCAGAAACAATAAAGCAACAATTTTGCCAAATTGTCTAGATAATCAGAAATTGTCAACAATGATTGATTCTTTTTCAAGCTCAGTGTTCAAAACTCCCACAAGTAAAGTAATTACTCAACCTGAGCATTACAGGGATTATTTGGGCAGAATAATTTCCAGATAACTCTGTGGTAACTGATAGTCTATTCCTCAAGTCAGTTAATTTACTGTGATTTTGTAAATATTGCATTAAGTGAGTTGTACATTGAAAAGTATAGTTTAGAGGAAATAAAGTCTAGTCATTCGTTCATAAGTCAAACAACAGCAAAAATAACAAGTGGTAATGTTACAGGAAATGCTGGGGAACCTAAAATTCCTGTGTGAGTTGTAGTGGGGAATGTTTTCAATCCACACACATGAGCGTGTGGGAGGATTGTGCTGTCTTGTAATGGGGCTAAATATGGGGTTAAGTATAGCAGAAAGAATTTCATTCAGATGTCCTACAGTATATAGAAATATTAGTTATAGCTTGAAATTCTTATTTTAAAAAAATAACTTAAAAAAACCCAACAGATTCTGACCTTTGCTCCAATTTACAGTAACTACTGCCTTTCTCTGCCAAACTATCCTCTTTCTTCTTTAATGGTGTTTCCTTCATGTACCATTGTCATGTAAACTGTCTTACATGTTGGAAGAAATGGCTTTTCTAGTATTTTTAAAAGAAACATACCATTTATTGTACATCTGGAAATAATGCATTATATAGCTTCCTTGCATCATTTGTTTTCTACTGTCTATTTTGGGAACCTAACAAATTTCAAGACCTTTTATTGTGATTAGTTATATATGCAAGTCTTGCTGACAAGTCATTTTTCAAAATCTTATCCTATGTCACAGGGTGGGTGGTCCCCTAGTCAGAAAGAGAATTTGGAGAGGGCTGGGGTTGAAGGGAAGAAGTACATAGAGTTGATAGATTTGTCCAATATCAGGTAGGTTACTACACAGATCCTATGGGGTTTTTTATTATGTTATTGTCATTGTGTGTGTGTGTATGTGATAAGTAATAATTCAGTTATAATTCATACTATAGGAAATATTTAGCAGACACCCCTCCCCCCCACATGAATAACATCCAGTAATTTTCATAAAAATTATAAGGGTCATTTTACACTATATAGGCTCTCCAAAAACTTCTGATCTCAGTGAAATACCCTCTTAGGACACTATTTCCACCAAGTATATGTAAGGGGACTGTTATCCCCTTACTAACATTCAGTGGGGGTATTTGGTTGCTAGCTCTCAGCACTAAAAAGGGAGGGATCGATGGCAAATCAGGACCTTGAGACTGACAGTTCCCAGGAACAATGGCAAGAGGCCAATGCTCCAGGTCAGCCTGATTGACAGGGCGGGCAGGCTAATCAAAGAGGCAGAAGGACAGGGTGGGTCCCGTCCTCTCTGTGAGCTGGAATTGCCTGGGTCAGACAGAGTGGGGCTGAGCTAAGGAGAGAGCAGGGGCCCAAGCTAAGCTGCTGGGAGCAGAGCTGCAGCCCAAAAAAGCCAGAACACAGCCCAGAGAGAGCAGACCTGCCCTGGGAGGGGAGCTGCAGCAACCAGAGCCAGAGGGGTCAGACAAGCAGCCCTGGTCCAGGAAGCAGGTGAGAGCTGAGAGAGAGTCACAGAAGCAGCCTGCAGAGAGACCTGCCCTGGAGCAGAGCTGTAGCAACTGGAGCCAGAGAGGCCAGAGAAGCAGCCCAGGGAGCTGAAGGCAGAGCAGCAGCAGCCGTGCTGAGGCAGTGTGGAGCTGGGGCTGGAGCAGTCCGGAGCTGGGTGCGGTGAGCAGCTGGGGAGAGCGAGGGGGACCCTGGGCAGTGAGCCCAGCACAGGGAGATGCCTCAGCCAAGAGGCCCTGCAGGCCAGACTTGGAGGGGGATCATAACCCTGACAGAGCAGGGGTGACACTGGGGAGAAGAGTCCTGCCACTCAGAGCCTGAGAGTGTGTGGCCACCGCCAGAGCAAGTGTCCAACCCGCAGCATCCCTGCAGCACAGCCAGGGCCTGAGAAGGAGGCCTGGGACCTACAAGGAACAGACTGTGAAGTGCCCTAATGTCCAGAGACACTGTTTGTGATGTTCTCTGCCATAGAGCGGGGTGATGTGTTTTCCTTTAACCTTTTCCATTTTTTCTTATTCTTTTTTTAAAATTAATTGTTAATTAAATAACTTGTATTTGCTTTAAATTGTATGGTGTGATCAGTGGGTCAGGGAGGTGCGCAGTGCAAAGAGAGTACCCCGGAGTGGGGACACCCTAGCCCCTGTCCTGGGTGACCACAGCAGGGTTGAGGGTTGAGCCCCCCAGGAATCCTGGGCCCAGCCTTGTTGGGGTTACGAGGACTCTGCCAGACAGGAGAGTGGAAGGGGAGTTCTCAAGGGCAGGGAGGCCTCTGGGTAAAGGAAGTGGGAGTGAAGACTCAGATCCTTTCGCTAGCCCACTTCACCGGGGTAGTGCAGAAGCCAGGAAAGTTCCCCGCAATAGCGGGACCATTCCCCCGCTTACATATATACACACACATTACAGCAAAACCTCACTAATATGCACACTTTGCCATTTTTTTGTGAAAATTCTAATCTCTCCCACTTCTCACTACATATTCCCCAGAGTGCCGCAGTGAGTTTTATTTAAGACTAGATTATTTTTACAAGTTATATTACATCATGTTTTCTAATACATCATTAAATGTTCTCATAAATAATTAAAACCATGCTCTAGGCTCTGATTCTGCAGATGTAAGCATGTGTATAGCTATATGCACATGTATAGTTCCAATGACTTCAGTGGGGCTAATCAAGAACCTGGTTCAGTGCCTATTGAAGGCAATCATATTATTTCCATTGACTTCCATGGGTGCGGGATCAAGCCTCATCTGAGCAAAGTATGCACAGGCTTAAATCTTTAGAGGATCAGAACTTATTGCAGAATAAAATAAATAAAGTAACTTTTCTGATGCAGCATCCTTTCTTTTTTGTTTGTTCCTTTAGTAAGTCACAAAATTCAGTAATTCACAGTGGAGCTCTCGTTTATTAGTGAGTGTGTAAGGTTCTACTTTAGGACATGTAGACAGCCGCATGCCTCTGACTTCTATTTAAGGTTGCTTGTAGGCTCAGCCTGCAATATATGATGTGGGCAAACAGCACATATACTCTCCCTCTGCTCCAGGAGACACTGTTGCCAATTGCCTAAACCACACTGAGGCCCTGACTAGCATAGCTGAAACTTGAAATATCTCTCAAATCTTACTTCTCCTGGAAATAATGCAGTAAGCTGTGGTTGATAGATGTGGTGCAAGAACCTGAATAAAATCCAAATAACACCTTTGAAATAAATTATTAAACATGACATTGTATGAAGAAAATTAACAACCCAGCATTAAAACATGAACTTCTCATATAATCACACTAGACAATATTTTAACAGACCAAAAACTACATGCAGCTTCATTTATAGAAGCAGAGAAATAAATAACAGCAATACTTTCAATTGTCACTGTTTAGAAAACATGAGTAACTCTTGTGGGAGAGATTCTTGGCTCCTGCAGAAAGAATGAGTAATGGAATTTGAGCTCAGGAACGAAGATGATTGTAGGGGAATGAAATTGTCCCCCTTCCAACCAGGAGTCAGGATATAGGGTAACAGTGCAGCTAGTCCACAAGTACCACTATAAGCTGCTGTAGAAGAAGCAGGCAGCTGTGCCTCTCCATCCCTATGTAGAAATAATGGCTGGTAGATCTGTCCAGGCTGCTGCCATGCCCCCACCATTCTCCTCTAGGGTCCACAAGTTCCGCTCCATCCTTCTGCAGAGTGGGCTGCCATGGCGCCTTGATTCAAGATGCACAAGAAGCTGAGTAGTCCATCTAACTGGCCTCCAGTCCAGCTACACTAGTTCTGCTGCATTTCGGACCTTTCACACCTCCTCTCCAGCAAGGTGGATTTCTCTCATGGTTCACAATTATTAAAATAAATCTGCTTCAATCTCTTTCTCAAAGGCAGCCTAAGTAAACTTTGTAGCCTCCACTTTCTTGGCTTCAATAAGTTTCATAACATCCTCAGGAGAACAGATCACAAAAATATGTATGTCCCACAAAATTTACTTTCAACTTGGCTGGGTACCATATTGCTATAGCAATGCCAAGGTACCAAAGCTCTTTTTGACATCATCAAAGGTGTCTTTGTCTGTATGTTGTCTGCAGATTTGAAAACCTTTAGAATACTGTTTCTTCAGGAAAGAGAGACACTGGGCCCAATGGGTTTTATGAATATATATATTCTAACAGTTCTACACATACAGGTGTTAGTCTGTTTAAAGTATGAGTGTTCAAGAGCATATACCAAAGATTCCTCCCAAAAGGGAAATTGACTTTGAATATTAACCCATAAGGTGTTTTACCCTCCTAACTAATATTGGTGACACATTTTCAGAAAGTCCTTATAGGCTTTGTAACTCTTACAGCAAATTTGCAAAACATTTAATATATAACTTGCCTGATTCCACTTCTTCTGGGACCTCAACAATCTACCAATTTATGAATTCTCACTTTTAGTTTTCATAGCATCGTGTTCAGAGAATAGTATTTTAATCTAATCTAAATATCCTGTATAGAAATTAGTATACATCTGTTCTGTTATTAAAGGATCAAAACAATTCCTTACCCTCATTTTAGGCTGATTTCTGAGTTGCAGCAGCCTCAGTAATTTGTTGTTATTACCTTTATAGTTTTATATATCATATTTGTAATAGGGTCAGCACCCTCCTCTTGTGAGCACCTGCTCTGGTTGGGTGTGTCTGCATTCTTTCAGTAAGTAGTCCCAGCCCTGGTATGGGGCCATATCCCCAGGGCTTCCTCCCTGGAGACACTATATTCCTGCAGCCCTTCCCAGGCTCAGTCCCTACTCAGTCCCCACAGCCAGCCATGAGCTTCCTTAATGCTCTCCTGGTCCCTGCTAGCAAACTGTCTTAGGCACAGTCCTAGCAGCAGCCTCTCAAGCTCCCAGTCCCTGCCAGCAGACTGTCTTTAGTACTGCTGCTCTTCCAGCCAGGCACACAGTCCTTTCTTCTAACTAACCATCAACTAACTGCTGCTGTGATCTGCAGCTCCTTTTATATGGTCCTCCTGGCCCCTGATTGGTCATTCCACCAGCCCCTCTGATTGGTTGCTTCCTTGCAACCACTCTAGGACACTTGGGGGACCTCTCCACTGCTCTTTTCCTGGGCTGGGTGTTGCAGAATCCTGAGGCCTCTAGTCTTTGGACCATCACAATATTGTTTATGTTTATAGCACTAATGATGTCCTAAAATATCTTCAGGAGGAATGTGGCTGAACTGTTTCATGCCTTGAGCTGTATAAAGCTTTATAATGGAATTGTGCTCTGAAGATAGCTGAATTTTTGTACTAATGTAATTATTATTTTTTTACAGAAATCATGGATTGGGGCTCCATTGTGGTAGGCACTGTACACACATGTCTTTAAAAGATAGTTCCTGCCCCAAAGAGTTTACAATCTAAATTAAACCAGGACACAACAGGTGGACAAAGCAATGAGTGGGTGGGATGGAGGAAGGATAGAAGTGGAGAATGAGTTAACAATTAAACAAGTGTATCTGAGCACAATGAGCATTAGTTCACCACCTGCCTCGCCATTGTTGGCTCTCAATGTCTCGAAAACGTGATGGATAAGTTCATGCCTAGGTGGAGTTCACTGGAGAGTTTTTCCTATAGTTATGAAGGCACATAGGTGAAAGAATGGAAGCATTTGTGAAAAAGCTGAAATGCAGTGGAAGCTGAGAATGTTGGTTGAGTTTGGATAGTGACTGATGCCACAATGAGTTAATGGACAAACTGGACAGCTTGGGGCTAAGTTATAAGATCACTTAATGTTGAATCACCAGCTGAAGTTTTGGTATGGTCTTCCTAGCCTGGAGGTGATCAAGCCTTGCAGTACTGTGACTGGGTCAGCATTTAAGATGAAAGAGTCATAAAGTTCAGCACCAGAAGGAACCACTAGATTATCTAGTCTGACTTTCTGTATCTCACAGGCCACCAACACTACCCAGCACCTGAACACTAAATCCAACAACTGAAAAGGCACAATCTCTTGGCTTTCCAAAAAGTGAAAGAAGACATCCTTCTGGCCTGTATCTTCAGACACAGACTCGGACAAATAACACTTAAATGAAAAAAGTGTTTAAAAAAACCAACAGCAAAAACACCTGTGTGATGTTACAGTGTGTGTTAACGCTACATGCTGTTTTCAGTCTCATCTTTCTGTAACCATATTCTTGTCCACTTGATTCAACAAGAAAAGTCACATGACATGATACACAGAGCCTGTAACACATCAAGAATGGGTCCTCACCTGACACTCCTAAGACAATTTGCCCAGCACAAGGAAGCAGTTAAGTAGTGTTAACAGTCCAGAGTGTACATTGAATTGTAAATGACTAGCAAATAAGCTATTAATTAAAATAGAAATTGAATCCATCTTATGGGATTTAAGAAGAAATAGGATTCTCAAAAGGTCTTGTTGGAGTGCTCCTGTAATATAGCTAGAGGCAGTATTTTGATTTTCAAATAATCCAACTCTATAATTAAAGTTACATTTTGCTGTAAATTTTAAAATATTAATAAAACTTGAATAGATCTGGCCAAAGTGCTGGTAGGCAAAAACAGAAGTATGCTAATGACCACCTTTTTCAAAGAGATATGTATGAAAGAGCCACATTCCAACTGACAAAGTTCACTGGTCTAGTTTAGCTGTGCTTTGTAATTCTAATTAAGTTTTCTTTATCAATCAGTTTTTTAAACATTTTTTTCCTTTCATGAGTCTGAAGCAGACATTTAATTAAATTTATTTAGAAAATGTAATAACAAATCTTAGGCCATCTTTGTTTTACATGCTTTGTTGTTTTTTGTGACCCAGGATGCAATATTGAGAAAAAATCTTAGGTGATGTATAAAGTGGTGTACATTAATTGTTAATATGTGTGTGCTTGGAAACTTTCCAGAAGTCTAGCTAGGTTGAAACATGGGGTTTCACAAAGTTTCTAATTTTTAACTCATATTTTGTGATCTATGGCTGATATCAAGTGTGTCTTTGATCTGCAGGCAATCACAGACCTTGAGAAAGCTGATGGGCATGCTAGCTATTTTGTAAAATATGGAGTATAATAGCTGGAGACAGTGGAAACCGTAGGCAAGGGCACTAGGTCACATGCAAGGCCCAGCAGCTGTAAAGGCATGCGGGCTGAGGGGTTTCGGTGGGAACTGAATGCAGATGCAGGGGCTGGGGCATTGATTGGCTGGAACTGTGCATGAAGAGCTCTGTATGACTTGAAAGCTTGTCTCTTTCACCAACAGAAGTTGGTCCAATAAAAGGTATTACCTCACTCACCTTGCATGTGTCAGATGAAGAAAACAACCAGAGTGCCAACAAGAATGCCAGGAGACAGCAGTCTTCAGCATGGACCAGCCCGAGGTTTTTAATTGCAATGTAGACATAATCTAAGAGGCTATTTTGAGAGACAGTGAGACATCATGTGGTCCACTGTGAGCAGTATGCTGAGAAACACCCAGCTGTAAATCTTATTATCACAATGCCTAGAGAAAATCAGTTCCTGGAGCAGTTGGCATAAACTCCACCCAGGTAAGGTCTAAGTGATGCCTGTTGGTAGGATGGCCATATTTCCCTATGCTGAATACGGGACACCTGATAAAATTACTCATATTCAAGTGAGTTCAATGGCAATCAATCGTACACATGTTCACATTAACATCAAGTTGACTGGGCCCCTGTTAAAAAGAAATACTGCATAGTAGGATTCTTTTTATTTACTTTGTTATCTTTAAGGCTTTAGGGTTCACATGGGGACACACACACACACACACACACAGAGAAAGAGGGGTGACCGATCGACTTGATCCTCCCTGCTGGTGCTCTCTGCCCTCCATGCCTGGCTGGCCCAGCATGGACCCACCTGTCCTTGTACCTGGTGCTGCATCTTCAAAGGCAACACATGGAGGGGCACACGGGGTCACTTGCCCCCACCCCGTCCCCCAGATTCCTGCCAGAGTTCATACCAGAATGTGGCCAGCAGCAGTCTTTCCTCACTGTGCGGGAAGGAAAGGATGACATTTCAGTCTATGAATCACCATTTCAGTCATAATCACCACAGTTGTGTTCTGCTGGAGCAATGCAGATCATAAAGATCTGTAACCAAAGCATTCTCAGTTGAGGGGATCCAGCTTGCAAATGAACTTCCTGAGCGATTAGAGGAAGCCAGAGTCTGACCAATTTTTGGAAATGAAATAGGAATTCTCTTTTGGGGGATGGGGAAGAAAGATGGAAGGAGGAAAAAGGAGATATTTTCTTCATTGACCACGCCCTCTTTCTTTCATTCCTCTTTCCCATCCCCTCAAAAAGAGTCCCTACTCCAAGCAGTTTGTCAAACCTAAACGGAGAAAAATCAGAGACTACCTGAAGTCCTCAAGAAATAGATAAAATAAATGAAGATATTTTTACATCAACAGAAATCAGACCCCATTTTAGCTTATTTCTTTTGGTCTTTTAAGTAAAGTCACAAGCTTTTACAATTAAACGTATCCTCTCAATATGGGTATGTATATTTCCTAGATCCATTCTCTTTGCTTTTATCAATTTACATAAAAAGACAGCACGGGTCTTTCTTTTCATATAAACTGATAAAGACATAAAGAATGGAGCAATTACATGTATATATACACACATATTGACAAGATAGGTCAAAACCACATTTGTCAAAGTTGCAACATTTTTAGGTTGTCACAAATCATGGGCTGTCACAAACCAAATACAAAGGATGCTGCTTAAACACAAAAGGTAAGGAGTTTATTTGCTTGCTGATAAATTAACTTATTTTTATGCATTTTATTGAGAACAAAACCTGTACTCCAATATTGTAACATAGCTTTCAACCTGCCAAGCTCCAAATATGTCTCAGTAAAATTTGTGACGAATATCCAAAATGAGGTGTGCAAGATGATGGTTGGTGTGTGTTTCATTTTAAACTGAAAAGAGTGCATACTACTGAGGTAAAGAGAGATACAGTGCCTCAGTGATTTACAGGAGTACCACGGCCTCTTTTCCCTTTGAGAATTTTGAATTTGTTATGTGTGATAATCAGGGCGAGTGCAAAGATGTTTTGTGCCCTAGGCGAAAATTCCATCTTGTGCCCCCCTCCGAGTCCTGTGGCAGCTCTCTGCCCCCACCTCCGCCCCAAAGGCCCCCTTGTGGCAGCTCCCCACCCCCTCCCCATCCTAAGGCACTCCCCTGCAGCAGCTCTCCCCCCTCTGCCTTGTGGCCCCCCCACGGCAGCTCCCCCCAGCTTAGGGAACCGTGCGGCAGCTCTCTGCCCCAGCTCACCTCTGCTCCACCTACTCCCCGAGCACGCCATCACCACTCTACTTCTCCCGCCTCCTGGGCTTGCGGTTTCAAACAGCTGTTTGGCGCCGCAAGCCTGGGAGGGAGAGAAGCAGAGCGGAGCGGCGTGCTCAGGGGAAGAGACAGAGCAGAGGTGAGCTGGGGTGGGGAGTTCCCCTGCGTGCCACCCCCCCCCTTACTTGCAGCAGCTGGCCCTCCCCGTGCCCCCCAGCCCCAGCTCCCTCTGCCTAAATGCCACCGATGACTGGGGCGGCCGAAGATCCGGGCACTGCGGTCGCCGCCGAAGGGCCCGAAATGCCGTCCCCCAAATGCTAGTGTCCTAGGCGACTGCCTGCGTTGCCTAATGGGTTGCACCTTCCCTGAAGATAATATGCAGCCATAAACTACTACCAACAAAATTCCTATTTATAGTTTCATAGATTTCAAATCCAGAAGAGACCATGGTGATCATCTCATCTGAACTCTTGTGTAACACAGACCATAGATAGTATCAGAGGGGTAGCCGTGTTAGTCTGGATCTGTAAAAGCAGCAAAGAATCCTATGGCACCTTATAGACTAACTGCTCCAAAACCTCTTTTAGTCTATAAGGTACCACAGGATTCTTTTGCTGCTTTTACAGGCCATAGAACTTCTCCAAAATAATTCCCAGAGCACATCTTTTACAAAAAAAAATCCAGTCTTGATGTAAAAATTGTCAGTGACGGAGAATCCACCACAAATTGTTCCAGGGGTTAATCACTTCAAAAATGTATGCTTTATTTCCAATCTAAATTTGACTATCTTCAGCTTCCAGCCATTTGATCTTGTTACACCTTTCTCTGCTGGACTGAAAAGTCTCTTATCACATATTTGTTTCCCATGTAGGTACTTTCAAGTCATCCCTTAGTCTTCTCTTGTTAAGCTAAATAGATGGAGCTTCTTGAGACTCTCACTATAAGACATGTTTTCTAATCCTTCAGTCATTCATGTAGCTCTTCTTTGACCCCGCTCCAATTTACCAACATCCTTCTTGATTTGTGGACACCAGAGCTGGAGACAGTATTCCAGCAGCAGTTGCACCAGTGACTTTCTATTCCTACTTGAGATTCCCCTGTTTATGCATCAAAAGATTGCATTAGCTCTTTTGGCCACAACATTGCACTGGGAACTCACGTACAGAAAGAGGAACAGAAGCACACACAGCATGCAAACTGAGATGCAAGCATTACAAAAACTCAGATCTGGCATATGGATCTTGCCAGATCCAACTAATTTTTGGCCTCCACTCAAGTTCCAAACCATCAACAGAGAATAAGTATAGCCACTCCCACTACACCCCAAAATTTCAGATTGTGATGAATTCTGGTGCATAACCCCTGCAATAACCTGACTCTAGCACCTGGGTCCAGATGGATCTTGGCAATTGTTTGCCTCAAACCCCAAACTGTACAATCTAAATAGATAACAAGTTTAGCTGCTCCTGTTTCAGTGGAGAAATCTGTATGTACTCTGATGGATCCCAGATCAACAGCACTGAAAAAAAAAAAAAAACCTCACATAGCTGGTGGATCCTTCTGATCCTGCCAATTTTTAACCTCAACCCCTTAATTTGTGTTGTCTCTATATATAAATTGCATGGGCACCAAAAAAACTCGGACCATGCTGCAAACTGAGACAGCAGTACCAATGGGTGAATGTATGCGGCACAAAGTCAGCTGGATTCTGCCATTTTTTGGACCCAAGCACCTAATTCATCAAAATAGACAACACGTTACCATTCCTGACCTGGCTAGAAAAATCCAGGCTCTGACAAAGCTCCCTGTAAGAACAATGCAAAACCACCTATTTAACAGTGATGTCTTGCTGCATTCAGCACCCTTTTGGGCATAAACTTCTAAATTCTACGGGGGGGCGGGGGGGGGGAGGGGAACAAGTGCAGCTGCTCCTATTCCATCTGGTCCCTGATAACTGGATGGATCCAGCAGGTTCTATGGGATCTGAGTGTTTGCAGTGTTGCTGTGTCCTTGGCCAGTGTTTTGGTTGGTTTGTTTGTTGTTATCGTTTGTTGTTGCAGCTGGACCTGTCATCCCTTTAGCTATTAGGTTAAACTGTAGGGACAGATGGGGCAACATTTGGCTGGATTCAGGGGTTTGACCTGGGTTTTCCCAGTACCCATTTTGTAGGATCCAGAATGTTTTGCTGCAGTTGGAGCCACATTTGTCTTGACCTGATTTTGGTTTTTTTAAGATTTGGAGCTTCACACCCAAAACTTGGCTGGCTGCAGCTGCAGACTCTGGGGTTTTAACGTGCCCTTGCTGCCGGTCTGGATTTGCTTGGTCCAGTGAGGACCTTTGTTCTCTGTTCTGATGGTACAATTTGGGGGTAAAAAATCTGCGGGAGGGAGGCAGGTAGCTGAGCTCAGAGGGATCCAGCTTTTCCCTCTCCAGACAGGGTTTGAGTGGCGCTAAGCAGAGCCCCTTTCCGAGTCTCCTGGCGGGTTGCTGGTGGGGCGGGGTGGCCAGGGCACGTCACTGGGGGCGCGCTCTAGGCCCAGGATAAATGGCTGGGAGCAAAGGGGAAGCAAGCGCTGAGCTCCTGGCACTGGCAGCAGCAGGGAGCAGGAGGGGGCCTTCCAGAGGCCGGAGCGAGCGCGGGAAGGGGACTCCACGTCCAGAGCGGGGGGCAGGGAAAGTGTCTGCGCTGAGGGGCTGGGACTGGTGCACAAACTTCTCGCAGAGTTTGCAGGCGCAGCCTCCAGCGCGCCTCGGCTCCTGCTCTGCTGCTCTGGCAATTCCGGCGCGTCTCCCGGCTCTGCGAGGCGGGGAGGAGACGCGGGCGAGCGGCGGCGGCGGCCCGAACACGGCTGTGGCTGGGTGGCTGCAGCCGGGACCTGGGGGTCCGAAAGGCCGGGAGAGGTAAGGGCTTGGCTCAGCATCGCTTGGGAACGGCTCCGCGCCGTTCAGCCCTGACTCCCGCAACCATCAGCAGCGCCCCAGCTGCGAGCCTGCGCGCGGCGCCCCCCGGACCTGCGGTTCTTCCCACGCACGAGTCGGGGACTTCCCGGGGAGACCCAGCTCCCGGCCTGGGCTTTCTGTCCAGTTCTCCTCGCCGTGTAACAAAGGGCCTGAGGAAGGAGGGCAGGGGCCAGGGGAGAGCTCCAGGTCTGACTCGCTGGGAGACTCAACTCTCCGCAGAGTTGTCGCTCCATCGCGCGCTCGCAGGACGCTTGCTGCTGAGCAGCAGCTTTGGGGCAGCAGCAGTTGATTTGTCCTTAGAAGCCGGGCGGGCGTGTGGTTGAAATGCAGCCCAGTGAAGCCAGATTGATGTTTTTTTTCCATAGGAACGGGAGCCAAAAAGCCAGACTTTCTCATTCCAGCATCTTTATTTAATGCCTAACAGGTGCGGAAAGTGCAATTTTGCCCCAATAGTATAGTACGATGTATCTTCCCTATTGGAACATTGGATATACTGGGCACCTATGCAGCCTCTCTGTGCATTTTCTTCAAGATGCCAGATGTTCCTTTCCCCCCTATACCCTCCACAGCTAGGTCCATAACTGGAGTGCTAGGGGATTGGTGTTACAGTGTTAATATATTTTGAGCTGGGATGAGGGAGCTACTGTAGATAGAGCACTGCAGCTTTCCAAACGGTAGTGGGCATCAGAAGAACATTCTTGATTGGAGAACTGCATCTTAAAACCTTCTTTTAAAATAATTCATTTCTGTTCTGCAAGTATAATAAATAAACCCTGTTTGACTAACAGGTTTTAATAATCTAACTTTTGTTGTTAAGTTTGGAGACTCAAAATGTTTTTAAATCATAAAACAAAAGCTTCTGATCAACATCAGATTTGATAGTTCTGATTTTTTTAAAGCATACTTCACATTCTTTTTGGGGGGTGGTTTTCATTTTGGGATTCGCTGCAAGACCCTTTAGTTTGAGAACAGCTATATTTATACACTGGGATAGTCTAAGAGGACCTTATTTAATTTAACCATCTAATTTAGATTGCTTAAAGGGAGGCACTATCAGTTGAAGGCAGTTTTTGAAAAAATTGCTTTTATTTATGCAGACTCTTAAGTGTGCTTTACATAACTACCTGAATAATCTTCAATTCATGAGGTCAAAGCCACAGTGTAAAGGATGGGTGTCTGTGTTCTCTGGCATCCCTAAAAACCACACTGGCACACTCCTTTCCCAACTACAGTTTGACTTTTGTTATTTAACAGATTAATTCAGGCCAACACTCTAACCTCAGAATCACTTTACTCTCTCTTATGCCTTTGCAGCCAACAGACCTGGAAGAAAGACTTTGTCCTGGAATTAACCCTGGGGAGTTTTGAGGTCATTCATCATGAAGTGTGTAGCACAGGAATGGCTCACAGTAACTGCCTTGCTATTCATAGCTCAAACAGTTTCTGCAATGGTTCTTCCCAACGGTACACTATTAGAGGAACTTTTGGAAAAATACATGGACGAGGATGGTGACTGGTGGATTGCCAAGCAAAGAGGGAAAAGGGCTATCACAGACAGTGATATGCAAAGTATCTTGGATCTTCATAATAAATTACGGAGTCAGGTGTATCCACCAGCTTCCAATATGGAATATATGGTAAGGACAATTTGATAGTGGTGTCTAGAAAGAAATGTTAATGCAGTAGTTGCTGTCATATAAAATAGCATACTTTCAGCCATTGTTTCTTGATGTTTGTCTATTTAAAACATTGTTATAAAAGGATGAAATGCAACACAGTGTCTTCAGGAGCTAAAAGATAAGCAGGGTGCTAAACTGGAAACATTGCATTGCAAAATAACACAGGTTCTTCCTAGTTCGTAAACTGGTATATTTCTATGTTTAATATATTAGTATGTGATAATTTCCCTTAGTTTTTGGCCGTTTTCCCTCTCAATATGTATTTGGTATTTGTTGAACCTAAAGCTTTCACATTTATCAACTTCTGTTTGTTTTTTTTTTTTTATAGGATAATTTAGGTTTCATTATGACTAGGGCCCTACCAAATTCAGGGTCCATTTTGGTCAATTTTAGGTCATAGGATTTTAAAAATAGTCAATTTCATAGTTTCAGATGTTTATATCTGAAATTTCAGGGTTGTGTAATTGTGGGGGTCCCGACTCAAAGGGAGGCCATGGAGGGGTGGGGGGTAGTCGCAAGGCCATTGTAGGGCGGGTTGTGGGATTGCCACCCTTATTTCTGCACTGATGCTGGTAGGGATGCTGCTATCAGAGCTGGGCAGCCGGAGAGCAGTGGCTGCTGTCTGGGTGCGCAGCTCTAAAGCCAGCATCACCGCCAGAAGCAGTGCAGAAGTGAGGGTCACAGGGTATGGGGAGTTGGTTACCATATATTCCAGTTTTCCTGGCAGCCTCCTGGCTGGGTCCGCCTGACAGCTGCCCTCATTTGTGCACTGCCTTCAGAACTGAGCTCCCAGCCAGCAGGTGTGGAGCTTCCTGGAGCCTTGGGAGGTTCGCAGAGGTGGGTCTGACCGGGCTTCATGAGTGACCCGTGCATGGGAAAAGGAAGTCCCATCCCTAGTTAACTTGGGCTGGGATTAGCAGCTGGAGCCTGGTGCATGATAAGATTCCCCATCTGGAGCACTCTCAGCCCAGCCCCTGCCCTCCAATAGCCAGATTTCGTGGTCCATGACACGTTTTTCACAGCTAGGAATTTGGTAGGCCCCTATTTATGATCCTGCTAACTTATTAGAGCACATTTGGAATACTAAAATTCTATCCTTGGAACTACTCAAAAGGCCAGTGGCCTGAGAAGAATGGGGCAATTGTATTATTACTCTTACATCTGCAGAAAAAATAAAACTTTTATCACAATGTTCATTTTTTGACTATACAGATATTAAGGAGATTGCATTATTGTAGGCAGGACTGATTGCACGCTTTTACTAAGGTTGCCCAACAGTTTCCATCATAAGATCCTGTTTCAGTTACTTATAATTTAGCCAAACTTGAACTGTTCAGGCTGAAATTTTCCATGCCAGGTATCTGCCACAGGCTGGTGGTTTTTTTTGTTAATTTCAGCCACAACAGTTCAGCCATATGCAAAAATGAGGCTAGGAAAAAATATATTTCATTCTTGCTAGAAAATTCTGCTGACCATTGAAAAGCATGCTTTCAAACAGGAAATTTAAATTTGTCAAGCAGGCAGTCTTATTGTTAGGGCAGTGCTTTTGTTATCCATGTGAAATCCACCCAAGTTTAAGACAAGTTAGAAGCCTTTGAAAAATCTCAGTTTGCACATGCTCAGTAGAGACTTCTTAGATTTTTAGCAGTTAAAGTTCCTGACAATTCTATTTGTGCTGAATATTCTCCAGCATGGGGCTGAGCAGGCTGCTGTGAGCTGGGTTTGGGCATCTTAATTGAAAGCAGGAAGACAATTTCTTCGGTGCTGCCAACGAGAAAAGGGCTGGGCTCAGGCATGGAGGAAGAAGCTGCCTTATTTGAATGCAGAGGGAGTAATAGGTGGACTTGTGCAGATTGGCGTGAGGTAGATGGGACGAGGACCTGGGAGAGGGATTGAGACTGGGACTAGAGGCTAGCTGGTGGTGGGGCAGGAGGAACTCGGACTTGACAAGACAACTGGGACTCAGAGCTAAGGGGAGACTGACTCACCGGGCAAAGAGATTGGAAGGTGGGAAGGGAAACAGGTGAGGGAAGATACTGGATGAGGAACCTTGATGGGAGACTGGAACTGGTTGGTCAAATAAACTGTGACAATGAAGTGGTGGGATAGATGTAAGGGGACACTGTGGTTGGGTCAAGAGCCCAAGGAAGGAGTTTGGGACAGGGAGGTATTGAAGATAGGGAATGTGGGTGGGACGCAGCTGGAGATCAGGGTTGGGGAAAGAAACAGATTAGACTCATAGACTCATAGGTCAGAAGGGACCAATCTGATCATCTAGTCTGACCTCCTGCACAAGGCAGGCCACAGAACCCCACCCATCCACTTTTATAACAACCCCTAACCCAGGACTGAGTTATTGAAATCCTCAAAATTTGTTTGAAGACCTCAAGCTGCAGAGAATCCACCAGCAAGCGACCCATGCCCCACGCTGCAGGGGAAGGCGAAAAACCTCCAGGGCCCCTGCCAATCCGCCCTGGAGGAAAATTCCTTCCCGACCCCAAATATGGCGATCAGCTAAACCCTGAGCATGTGGGCAAGACTCACCAGCCAGCACCCAAGAAGGAATTCTCTGCAGTAACTGAGTTCCCATCCCATCCAACATCTCCCCGCAGACCATTGAGCAGACTTATCTGGTGATAATCCAAGATCAATTGCCCAAATTAAACTATCCTATCATAACATCCCCTCCATATACTTATCAAGCTTAGTCTTAAAGCCAGAAAAGTCTTTTGCCCCCACTACTTCCCTCGGAAGGCTGTTCCAGAACTTCACTCCCCTAATGGTTAGAAACCTTCGTCTAATTTCAAGTCTAAACTTCCTTATATCCAGTTTGTACCCATTCGTCCTCATGCCTACATTAGTACTAAACTTAAATAATTCCTCTCCCTCCCTAACGTTAACCCCCCTGATATATTTATATAGAGCAAGCATATCCCCCCGCAGCCTTCTTTTGGCCAGGCTAAACAAGCCAAGCTCTTTGAGTCTCCTTTCATAAGGCAGGTTTTCCATTCCTCGGATCATCCTAGTACCCCGTCTCTGGACCTGTTCCAGTTTGAATTCATCCTTCTTGAACATGGGACACCAGAACTGCACACAATATTCCAGATGGGGTCTCACCAGCGCCTTATATAACAGTACTAACACCTCCTTACCCTTGCTGGAAATACCTCGCCTGATGCATCCTAAAATCGCATTTGCTTTTTTAACAGTCGTATCGCATTGGTGGCTCATAGTCATCCTGCTATCAACCAATACCCCAAGGTCCTTCTCCTCCTCTGTCGCTTCCAACTGATGCGTCCCCAACGTATATCTAAAATTCTTATTATTAATCCCTAAGTGCAAGACCTTGCACTTTTCACTATTGTATTTCATCCTATTACTATTACTCCAGTTTACAAGGTGGTCCAGATCTTCCTGAATAGTATCCCTGTCCTTCTCGGTGTTAGCAATACCCCCCAGCTTTGTGTCATCCGCAAACTTTATTAGCACATTCCCGCTCTTTGTGCCAAGGTCAGTAATAAAAAGGTTAAATAAGATCGGTCCCAAAACCGATCCTTGAGGGACTCCACTAGTGACCTCCTTCCAGCCTGACAGTTCACCCTTCAATACGACCCGCTGGAGTCTCCCCTTTAACCAGTTCCTTATCCACCTTACAACTTTCATATTCATCCCCATCTTTTCCAATTTAACTAACAGTTCCCCATGTGGAACCGTGTCAAACGCCTTACTGAAATCGAGGTAAATTATATCTACCGCATTTCCTTTATCTAAGTAATCCGTCACCTTCTCAAAGAAGGAGATCAGATTGGTTTGGCATGATCTACCTTTAGTAAATCCATGTTGCAATTCGTCCCAATTACCATTGACCTCTATGTCCTTAACTACTTTCTCCCTTAAAATTTTTTCCAAGACCTTACATACTACAGACGTCAAGCTAACAGGCCTATAATTACTCGGATCACTTTTATTCCCTTTCTTAAAAATAGGAACTACATTAGCAATCCTCCAGTCGTACGGCACAACCCCCGAGTTTATTGATTGCTTAAAAATTCTCGCTAACGGGCTCGCAATTTCATGCGCCAGTTCCTTTAATATCCTCGGATGGAGATGGTCCGGGCCCTCCGATTTTGTCCCATTAAGCTGTTCAAGTTTGGCCTCTACTTCAGTTGCGGTAATATCCACCTCCATATCCACATTCCCGTTTATCATCCCTCCATCATCGCTAAACTCCTCACTAGTCTTATTAAAAACTGAGGCAAAGTACTTATTTAGATATTGGGCCATGCCTAGGTTATCCTTAACCTCCATTCCATCCTCAGTGTATAGTGGCCCCACTTCTTCTTTCTTTGTTTTCTTCTTATTTATGTGGCTGTAGAACCTTTTACTATTGGTTTTGATTCCCTTTGCAAGGTCCAGTTCAATGCGGCTTTTAGCCTTCCTCACTTTATCCCTACATGTTCTGACCTCACCAAGGTAGCTTCCCTTGCTAATCCCGCCTTTCTTCTACTCCCTGTAAGCTTTCTGCTTTTTTCTAATCCCCTCTCTGAGTTGCTTGCTCATCCAGCTTGGCCTACAGCTCCTGCCCATGTTTTTTTTCCCCTTTCTTGGGATGCAGGCTTCCGACAATTTCCGCAGCTGCGACTTAAAGTAATTCCAGGCCTCCTCTGCATTTAAATCCACAAGTTCCTCCGTCCAATCCACTTCCCTAACTAATTTCCTTAACTCTTTAAAATTAGCCCTCGAGAAGTCGAAAACCCTAATCCCAGATCTACATTTGTTTATCCTTCCATCCAGTTTGAACTGAATCAGCTCATGATCACTTGAACCAAGGTTGTCCCCTACCACCATTTCTTCTACGAGGTCCTCACTGCTCACCAAAACCAAATCTAAAATGACATCCCCTCTCGTAGGTACTTCAACTACTTGATGAAGAAATCCATCCGCTATCACATCCAGAAAAATCTGACCCCTGTTATTCTTGCAAGCACTCGTCCTCCAGTCTATATCCGGGAAGTTGAAGTCTCCCATAATCACACATTTCCCCTTTGTGTTTACTTCATTAAAGAGGTCTCTATCCATATCCAAATCAGATCCCGGTGGTCTATAGCACACCCCAAGCACTATCTCAGGGGAAGCTCTAGTTGCTTTTTTACCCAGTGTGATTTTTGCCCGGACAGACTCTGTCTTATCCATTCCATCGCTTCTTATTTCATTACAGTTAATATCATCATTGATGTACAAGGCTACTCCACCACCTTTGCCTTTCTTCCTGTCTTTTCTAAACAGCACATAGCCTTCAATACCTGTACTCCAGTCGTGAGTACTATTCCACCAGGTTTCTGTTATCCCTATAATATCCGGTTTCACTTCCTGCACCAGTAGCTCCAGTTCCTCCATCTTGTTACCTAGGCTCCTCGCATTTGTGTACAGACATTTTAATTTTTGGCGTTTGGCGTCAGTGACATTCTTTCCCCTGTCGTGCACAGACCTTCTACCACCAGCATCACCCGTTACTCTGGTTTCTACTCCACTATTCCTCCTTAGATCAATTCTTCGGTCCGCAAGAGTATCCCCTCTCACTTTGTTTACTTCCCTCTCCAGGTTATATTCTGGCGTGGAGATCTCCTGAACATCTCCCAACCATCTCCCCCAACTTCCTAGTTTAAAGCTCTCTTGATGAGGTCGGCGAGCCTCCATCCTAGAATTCTATTTCCCTCCTTACTTAGATGAAGTCCATCCTGAGCGAACAGTTGTCTATCCGTAAACGCTTCCCAATGACTGTACATCCCAAAGCCCTCCTTATAACACCAATGCCTGAGCCATCTGTTGGTAGCTATAATCTTGTCACTCCTTCGTCGCCCTGCTCTAGGAACTGGCAGAATCCCATTGAAGATCACCTGAGCCTCGATTTCTTTGAGCGTCTTCCCCAGTCTGGCATAGTCCTCCTTGATACAGTCCTGCGAGTAACTAGCTGTATCATTCGTTCCCACATGAAGGACAATCAGCGGATTCTTTCCCGCTCCCGCTAGGATCCTATTCAGCCTCCGGTCCACATCCTGTATCTTAGCCCCTGGCAGACAGCACACCCTTCTGTTCTCCCGATCAGGTCTAGTTACAGGCCTGTCTATTCTTCTCAGTAAAGAGTCTCCAATCATGTAGACTTGCCTTTTCCTGGCGACAGTGTGATTCTCCGGTCTATCCCCCACACCAGCTGGCCGCAAGTCCTCTCGATTTGTATTCGCCCTTACAATCCTCCTAGGGCTCATACTTGGTGTCGCCTCCATTGACTCCTCCCCTCCTTCTGCAGGACTAGCTGCTCGTCTCTTTTTTCTTGCCCTCTCTCCTTCAGCAGCCTGCTGTGCTCCATCCTCATTTTCCAACTCAGCAAACCTGTTCCTGAGTTCTATTTCTCCATCACTGGCCCGTCTTTTCCTCTGCCTGGTCCTCCTAGTCACATGCTTCCACCGTCCACTTTCCTCACCCAGCAGCCCCTCCTCAGAGTTCTTTGGTCCTGCTTCTATCCGCTTGTTTGAGCTTATCCCCTGTGCCTCATCATGTCTGTGTTCCATCATCTGCTCAAACCCCCTTCTAAACTCAGCCAGAGTTTCCACCTGCATCTCCAGTCCTCTTATCTTTTCTTCCAGCAGCTCTATCAGGCGGCACTTCATGCAGACAAAACTCCTTTCAGGTGCCCCCTCCAGGACCATGTACATGCCACAGCTACCGCATCCGGTCATCCTCAGTGTGTCTCTACCTGCTGCCTCTGCCTCCATCATAACCTTCCAACTCTGTGCCTGGCAATCCGCGCCTCACACCGCACCACAGGCCACCAACACGCACTGGGCTGCTGGTGGACCCCTGCCCCTTCCCTTGTCTGACTTCCTGGTTTCTCTGCCTTGGTCTCCCCTGTAACCTCCCCCTGGAAACTCCCACTGAAACTCCCCTGTTAGCAGCTCTGTTCGCTGGCTCCTGTGCCGCTGCAGCTGTCTGGATGAGGAGCCAGGAAATGAGGGCCTGAAACTTACTCAACAAAGAGACTTAGGACATGGTGCTAGGGGTGGGACAGAACTAGGACTGGGCAGTCAGGAAGACTGAGACTAGGAAATGGGGGGACACTGGGACTAGGATGGAGAGTCAAGAGTGCTGAGATTAGGACTTGGTGGGTCAAGAGGCTGGGACTGGGATGAGGAAAATTTGAAGAGTGGAGACTGGGACAAGGAGAATGGGAGTGGGATGTGGTGCCAGGGATGGGGAAGATATAGGAATAGGTCAGGGAGAAGTTGGGAAGGAAGTAATGGAAGAGATTATGCTGGAGTGAAATGGACAAAAGAGTCTGTGCCCGCTAGAACACACTTCCCCCGAAAGCCTGGAATGGAACCCAGGTTTCCTGAGTCTTATCTATCCTTTCTCTGCTATCAGCAAATATCTGTGAAACCCACTGTCAAAGCCTCTCATCCTCCTTTAGTGTTGGCCCACATAGAGGGTAACACCTTACTACTGCTATCATTTACTTTGTCAGCTCAAGTGCCAGAGGCACGTGTAGGGGATCTAAAGGTACCAACCCTGCTGATGACCCATATGGTGTTCATATGATGCTACATAGTGGGGTTTCTGATTTTTCAGTTTGCTTTTTTTATAACCTAGAAAATTACAAAAAAAAAACTATGTTAAAAGAAAATAATTAAGGTTGCAAAGTGAAGCAAACACTCAAAAGTTAGGAAATGCTATAATTAAGGTTAATTAATTTCTCCACTTGTAAGGTAACTCCCTTCTCTTCATGTGCCAATATATATTTATGCCTGTATCTGTTATTTTCACTCCATGCATCTGAAGTGGGATTTTTTACCCATGAAAGCTTATAACCAAATAAATCGGTTAGTCTTTAAGGTGCCACCGGACTTCTCAATACTTTTGTGGATGCCACCCTGTATGTGTTATGTGTTATGATACAGTCTTTTATTATATGATCAAATACTAATTTTTCTACAGGATCACTGCCTAATTCACTGGCCAGGATGGATTTGCTCTGGGGATTCATAGATTACGAGGCCAGAAGGAACCACTGCGATCATCTAGTTTGACCTCATGTGTAATGCTAAGACCATAGGACTTCCCCAAATTTCTATTTGAACTAGAGCATATTTTTCTAGAAAAAACATCTTAATCGGGGTGTTTAGTGTGGGACACTGTTGTCTGGAGGCATCCCTGCTTTATGTGTTGTCCAAGTTGGAAAGCATGTATTGAAAGAGACAGGAGATTGCAGGAAGAGAATGGATAGTCTCGTGGTTAGGGCAGTTGAATACAGTACTACCCAAGCAAACTGAATTCTGTCCCTGCCCTTTAGACACGTTTCCTGTATGATTCTGATCAAGGCATTTAAACTAAACTCTCAAAATGTGTTTTCCTCATTTTCTGGGTGCCTGACTTGAGACCACGGGGTCTGATTTGTGGAAGTGTTGAGTACTCACAGTGCAACGGAAGTCCATGGGACCCGTGTTTTGAACAAACATAATTCTATATAATATTAAGTACTCTGAAAAATCAGAGCCTGGGTGTCTCAGCTTGGGCAACCAAAATTAGTGAACACTCCTGAAATTAATCTTTATGTGCCTCAGTTCCCCATCTGTACAATAGAGAAAATACCACCTCTTATCTCTTAGCGGTGTTGTGACAATAAATGCTCAAAATGAGTTAGGCTCCTAACTTCTACTTAGACTTCTCACGTCTGCTGATTTCAGTAAGTTAGATGCCTAACTCCTTTTTGAGCATTCAGCCCTTAAACAGTATAGTGATGAGCAGGGCCATCCCTAGGTGGTGCTGGGCCTGGGAGAACCCCCCATTCCGGCCCAGGCCCCGCCCCCACTCCACCCCTTCCCCCGGTCCCTGCACCACCTCTTCCTGCTTCACCCCGGCCTGCCTTTTCCTGACCCTGCTCTGCCCCCATTCCACCCCTTCCCCAAGCTGCCACCCCCATCCCGCCTCTTTCTGGCTTCTGTCCCCTCCCCCAAGCTAGCAGAGTGGAGCAGGCTGGATCTGGGTTGCTTGTTGCTGCTGGCATCAGGCCCCCCACTAACCACCCAGGCTGCCCTGGACCCCGTGTCCCAAAGCGTGGGGCCCCCCAAAGCGCAGGGCCCTGGGCAGTTGTCCCAGTGTGTCCTATGGACAGGATGGCTCTGATGCTGAACACCATAGAAAAGCTTGTGAGGAAATTAATAATGCCATCTCCAGAGTTGAATTGAGTGTGTTAAGTAAAGCATGGGGCTAGATACTGAAAAAAAATATGAATACAAAGATTTGGATAGCTGTTCATTATTTGAATTCCATCCATTCTGTGTACTGAATGAGGCCAGGGCACTGTGGAAAAAATCGTATGTAATCATGTAATTGAAGACTGTATTATAAGGCATACACATCTAGTGTTGCACAGACAACCTTAATTCTGGTATTTCATAACTTTTGAGTGCTTGACTTTGCCATTTTAACTTTTTTTGGGGGGGTGGATAATATGGTAAATAGAGAACTAAATGCTGAGACAGTCAATGCACATTTTCATGTTCCAAGACACACTTTAGTAATAGAAAAGAGCTATTTATTTATCCCGGTTGCTGGGACTACAAAGTATAGCTGGCCCTTAGTTGAGATGGGCATGGGAGAAAGACTTCTTACACTCTCTGTTCTTTGGCAGTAGCCAATATAAAGATTCAGGAGGCAGACAGAGGGAAAGAATAATATTAATAAATTAATCATGCATGATTTCCTGATGACATTACAATGACTGGATTTTGAATTTTGCCTCAGCCTGTGATGTTGATTTGCAATGACGCAATGTCACTCTGTATGATGATGTTACACTGTAATACCCCTGGGGAATTTTATGCCACCGCGCAATGCAGAATTCTGCATTAATGTTGGGCTGGGCCTGCAGAATTTTCCCTTCCTCCTCCCCCACCCCCCATTGGGCTGCAGAGATGTTGACCACCACTAGGGGTCACTGGATCCTGCAGAGCTCAGCTTGCAAATAGAAGACAAGGCCAGGGGGGTGGGAGAGGGAGGAATCTGGAGGGTTCCCAGGACTCCTTGAAGGAAGGATGCAGCGGTGTGCAGGAAACTCTGTGGAAACCCAGGACCCAGCATCAGGCTTTTCTCCTTCTGGATCCCTGGGCTCTAGGAGGGTAGGGTCTGTGAGTGTCTGGGCCAGGGGGACCCTGCAGCAGGCCTCTGGGGGATAGGGGATGTGAGTGTCTGGCCGCCCGGCTGGGATCTGTTGGGGAAGGGGCAGAGAAGCAGGAACTGGGTTGTAATGGGGGTTCTTTAACTTTCTACTCCTGGGGGAATTTTTATGTGTGTCTATACTATTATTGACATTCGGAAGAGAAATAGTAATAGATATACTCACCAAGATCTGCAACAAGATCTGGCAGACCGGTGAGTGGCCCTCCGTGTGGACACAGTCACTACTCATCACTTTGCTAAAGAAAAGCAACCTGCAATTGTGTCAAAATTACCGGACCATAAGCTTAATTAGCCATCCCAACAAAGTGATGTTGAAAGTCATATTGAACAGATTGAAGTCGCAAGTGGAGAATATCATCGCTGAAGAACAGGCTGGCTTTTGTGCTGAAAGAAGTATCACAGAACAGATTTTCAGCCTTCTGTTCTGTGTGAGAAGTACTTATAACCCCAGGAGGACATCTTCCACATCTTTGACTTCAAGAAGGCATTTGACAGAGTATGGCATGAAGCTCTCTGGGCAACATGAAGAAGTACAATGTTGGTCACAAGCTTATTCTTACCATTAAACAACTGTGGCCAGCAGTGCAGTTCTCGTCAATGGCACAATAGGAGAGTGGTTTTTCACCACTGTTGGAGTCTGGCAAAGCTGCCTTGTTTTGCCCGCACTGTTCAACATCGACTTGGAGCACATAATGACTGATGTCCTAGATGATCACTTATGCACAGTCAGTATTGAGGGGCCGAACAATCTCAAAACTTCGGTTCGCTGATGACATTGATGGTCTGGCAGGCAGCAAAGATGAACTTGCCAACCTTGTGAAACGATTGGATGAAACCTCTGCAAAATATGGCATGGAAATTAGTACAGAGAAAACAAAGCCGATGACAAACGTACGTGATGGTATCAGCTCACATATCACTGTCAGTGGACAAGAGCTGGAGACAGTGAAACAGTTCAAGTATTTGGGGGCAATCATCACTGACGAAGGATTCAAGGCAGAAATTCAGGAAAGAACTGCGCAAACAACAGCAGCAGTGGCAAAGCTAAAGCCAATTTGGAGGAATAAGAACATCTCCCTGGAATCCAAACTGAAACTGCTGCACGCATTGATCATCTCCATTTTTCTGTATGCATGCAGAACTTACGGCAGAACTTGAAGAGAAAATACAGGTAGTAGCGATGAGATATTTTGGTTAAATTCTGGGCATCTCCTACTTCAACCACGTCACTAATGAAGAGGTCTGCAACATCATCGCCCAATGTGCTGGGTCATATGAAGACCTCCTGCTGACAGGTTGAAGTGGTCTGACCATGTAACAAGATCATCTGGCCTATCCAAGATCATCCTCCAAGGGATAGTACAGGAGAAGAGGAGAAGAAGAGGTAGACAGAAGAATGAACATAAAAGAGTGGACAGGAATGGACTTCGTGGAGACTCAGGCACTGACACACAATTGTCAGAGGTGGAGACAATTGGCTGATTGCTCATCAGTGATGGCTCCCGAATGGCCAATGCGGTTATGGAAGATGATGTGATGATGATGATGATGATATTGATACAGACATACTTGCTGATAGGTATTTTGAAATAAATTTCCAAAATAATTGAAACGGGTGTGATTTTATATAGTGTTGTTTTGACAAATATAATTTGCAGAATTTTATAGAATTTTAAAATTTTTGGCACAGAGTGCCCCCAGCCGTAACTGTAACTATGATGTGGCTCTTGGAGATTCCACTGGATCTCTTGGTATTTATGGTTGGCTACTAATTATTTAGACCCTGATTTTATAAAATAAGCTTTCACTTTAAATCCTAGTTTTCTTTTTCGCTATGAACCTTACTTTTCTGTACATGACAGGAAAGATTTTAGTCCAGAAATGTATCAAATCACAGGCTACGGTAAGATCTATATTAGCACTAGCTGTGTATAGTTACACTGCATCTTTTTTCACAGGCCACTCTCTTGAACAGTAAGGCAGTTTTTGAACCCACCCTCAAATAGTTATTCACATGAACCCCACCCACAATGTGACATCAATAGAATCAGCCCATCACTTTGGGTTATGAGTGAGTCATAACATGCATTATGAAAATGCTACATACAATGGAAATGTGCATATGTTATGTAAATGTAGGCCCACATTCTGCCTTGCATTGTACAAGTATGCTACTGGGAAAAGCATGAATAAGGAGCTTATCCTCTTCTTGTTCCCCACTGCCTCCTTGTGCACCTGTGCAGGAGGAGCAGCTCAAGTCTAACTAGCACTCAAGAGAGCACAAAGAGGCAACAACTCTGCTTTCTGACTGTCCACACCCTTTGAGGAGCTGTGTGTGTTGTGTAATGTGCTCCATTCAGCCTCTAGCCGTTACTCTGGTGTGCGGCATATACTAATCTAAGGTGTTTGCTAATCTGTTTTAAAAACATGCAGATTTTTAAAACTGTGTCATTTCCGATCCTGCACCCTTGATTATGGTGTTGTTTGCACTCTAGACTCTACATTGCTTCAATGGACAACCTATTTACTCTATAGTGAGTGTGGTTGTGTATAATTGTTTGTTTGATGTTTTTAAATATCTTGTTGAAGTTCATAGTGCAGGAGTACATGAGACAATATGCAGTGTTTGTGGCTATATTCTTCACTTGGCATTTCACCATTCTTGAAAACGATTCATGGCCTTATAGACTCATCTGCCATGAATGTTATCCTTTAAATAATTCAGTAAGTAGCATCAAAAGGACACTTCATCAAATAAACCATGGAAATATTATAAATCAGAAAGGCCAGGTAGCCATATTTACATTTGTACTGTTTGGAAAATACAAGGAACACTTTCTACAAGCTATTTACTCCTGTATTCCTAATAGGTGGTTGGGGAGCTCCGTTTGCTATCCCTGCCCTCAAACGCTGGCTCCACAGCTCCCATTGGTCTGGAGCCCGCACCCCAGCTCCCTGTCCCAGCCCTGAGCCCCCTCCGACACCCAAACTCCCTCCCAGAGCCAGCACTGCTTCCCACACCCCAACCCCTTGCTCCAGACTTGAGCCCCTTCCCGCACCCAAACTCCCTCTTCTGCACCCTCATTCCCTACCCCAACTCTGAGCCCCCTCCCATACTCAGAACCCCTTGGCCCTAGCCCAAAGACCCATCTTGCACCCCAAACCCCTCATCCCCAGCCCCACTCCAGAGCCCGTACCTCCAGCTGGAGCCCTCACTCCCTCCTGCACCCCAGCCTGCAGCCCCCCCACACTCCAAACCCCTCGGCCCCATCCCAGAGACCCATCCTGCACCCCAAACCCCTCATCCACAGCCCCACTCCAGAGTCTACACCTCCAGCCGGAGCCCTTCGCACCCAAGCCTGGATCCCTCTCCCACACTCTGAACCCCTCAGCTCCAGCCCAGAGCCCCCTCCTGTACCCCAAATTCCTCATCCCAGAGCTTGCACCCCCAGCCGGAGACCCTCACCCCTTCTACCCCCCAACCTCCAGCCCCAGGCCAGTGAAAATGAGTGAGTGAGGGTGAGGGAGAGCAAGTGGAGGTGGGGCTGTGGAGAGAGTTGGGGCGGGGCCTCAGAGGAGCAGGGCAAGGGGTGGGGCAAGGGTGTTTGGTTTTCTGCTACTAGAAAGTTGCCAACTCCAATTCCTAAACAACTGTGTAAGATCACAAAAATGGTTTCCACAAATAAAACCTTCCAAAGGCATCTTTAACATGAGTTAGCCATGAATTCTGTTTTTGAACTTGCCTCCTCCCATGTATTCCTGCATTTGCCAGAAGTAGGTGTCTTTTCTGGAACAAAAAGAACCGTGTGAATTAAGTATAGTTCACATAAGACCCTCATTCCAATATTGTACTGCTGCATAATTAAGTTCCCAAGACTACTGAATTCTATTATAAGTAGTCCCATTAATGCAATTTTGAAAATCTTGGCACTTTGCCATTTACTGAGAGTACTATGTTTTGTATTTACTGTAACAGTTGAAGGTAGGTTTTATTTATTTATTTAATCTTCCTGTGGCCTGATTCTCTCTCTAAATTACCATAAATCTATAATTTAAGATTTTTTAAAATATGTTTTATTTCACAAACCTGGGGAAGGAGATAAAACCAACTACACTTTTTTCTACTTCTATTTTCAGATGTAGCCATATAGCATTGGCAACTATGCATGTGTATGTGAATGCAGCATTTGATCCCGATTTTGTTTGTTTGTCACAGAAAATGAAAAGATAAATAGTTAACATCTACAGAACTATACTCTTTTCTGCCCACAGAGGGTATAAAGAAGGATGCACATTTATTAATAATTTGTATTGTGGTAGTGTCTATTTGGTCCTCTGAGGGTCACGTCATTCTGGTGTCTTTTCATAATGGTAAGTGATTACACTGACCATGCTGACACAGTGCTGTCCCTTTCAAGACTGTGGCTGACCCATGGCTTTCACGGAGCCTCAAGTTTCAGAGCCATGAAGCCTTACCACGCCATCTCTTAGGCCTGGTCTACACTACACGTTTAAACCGAATTTAGCAGCGTTAAACCGATTTAACCCTGCACCCGTCCACACAACAAGGCCCTTTATATCGATATAAAGTGCTCTTTAAACTGATTTTTGTACTCCTCCCCGACGAGAGGAGTAGCACTGAAATCGGTATTGCCATGTTGGATTAGGGTTAGTGTGGCTGCAAATCGACGGTATTGGCCTCTAGGTGGTATCCCACAGTGCACCATTGTGACCGCTCTGGAAAGCAATCTGAACTCGGATACACTGGCCAGGTAGACAGGAAAAGCCCCGCGAACTTTTGAATTTCATTTCCTGTTTGCCCAGCGTGGAGCTCTGATCAGCACGGGTGGTGATGCAGTCCCAAATCCAAAAAGAGCTCCAGCATGGACCGTACAGGAGATACTGGATCTGATCACTGTATGGGGAGACAAATCTGTTCTATAAGAGCTCCGTTACAGAAGACGAAATGACAAAGCATTTGAAAGAATTTCCAGGCTATGATAGACAGAGGCCACAGCACAGTGCTGTGTGACAAGCTAATGGAAAGCCAAAGAATCAAATGGACTCTCATGGAGGGAGGGAGGGGGTACTGAGAACTCCAGCTATCCCACAGTCCATGCTGTCTCCAAAAAGCATTTGCATTCTTGGCTGAGCTCCCAATGCCTGAAAGGTCAAAAACATTTTCCCGGGTGTTTCAGGGTATATGTTGTCAATTTACACCCTTCCCCCCCACCCCAAAAGAAAAGGGAAAAAAAACATTTCTCGGAAAAAAAACATTTCTCGCCTTTTTTCAGTGTCACCCTATGTCTATTGCAGGCTGCTGGTAGACGGAGTGCTGCAGCGCTGAGCACCAGCATCCCCTTCCCGGTGGCAGACGGTACAATATGACTGCTATCCATCGTCATCATCAGCCCGTGAGTGCTCCTGGCTGGCCTCGGTGAGGTCGGCCAGGGGCGCCTGGGTAAAAATGGGAATGACTCCCGGACATTCCTGGCAGATGGTACAGAACAGCTGGTAACCATCTTCATCATAGCAACTGGAGGCTGAGCTTCATCAGCCCCCCATCTTTCATGTCTAAAGAAAAGATTCTGTACTGCCTGGACTATCATAGCAGCAGGAGGCTGGGCTCCTCTCCCCCTCCCCCTTTAATGTCCTGCCTGGACTATCATAGCAGCGGGAGGCTTCCTCCCCATCATTTTATCTCACTAAAAAGTCAGAAAAAAAGTTTCTTGTTCCTGCATTCTTTATTACTTCATCACACAAATGGGGGGACACTGCCATGGTAGCCCAGGAGGGTTGGAGGAGGAGGGAAGCAACGGGTGGGGTTGTTGCAGGGGCACCCGCTAGAATGGCATGCCGCTTATCATTTCTGCGGGATCTCTGGGGCTCCGACACGGTGCGGCTGTGCTCTCTGATTCTCTAGTACACTTGCCCTATATTCTAGGCAGGACTGACTATTTTTAGACAAAACATAAAGAAGGGAATGACCTGGGGAGTCATTCCCGTTTTTGTCCATGTGCCCCCGGCCGACCTCAGCGAGGCCAGCCAGGAGCACCCATGACAGCAGCAGATGGTACAGAACGACTGATAACTGTCATCTCATTGCCAATTTACAATGGCATGGCAGACGGTGCAATAGGGATGGTAACTGTCTCTGCTACCTTGCAAAGGCAAATGAATGCTGCTGTGTAGTACTGCAGTACCATGTCTGTCAGCAGCATCCAGTACACATATAGTGACAGTGACAAAAGGCAAAACGGGCTCCATGGTTGCCATGCTATGGCATCTGCCAGGGCAATCCAGGGAAAAAGGGCGCGAAATGATTGACTGCCATTGCTTTCACGGAGGAAGGATTGAGTGACGACATTTACCCAGAAGCACCCGCAACACTGTTTTTGCATTGGGATCTCAACCCAGAATTCCAATGGGCAGAGAAGACTGCGGGAACTATGAGATAGCTACGGGATAGCTACCTACAGTGCAACGCTCCAGAAATCGACGCTAGCCTCGGTACATGGATGCACACCGCCGAATTAATGTGCTTAGTGTGGCCGCGTGCACTCGACTTTATACAATCTGTTTTACAAAACCAGTTTATGTAAAATTGGAATAATCCCGTAGTGTAGACATACCCATAGTTACCATCTGAGGACTGGCCCCTTAGAAGAAGAAAATTCAAAGATGGCCATTTGATATTTTGTGGTTCTTGAAAGTCCCACGTTTGGGGCCAAATGCTTGCTCAAGTTTTCTGTTTTTACTTAATCCTTGGGCAAATTCCCCTTGAAGTTAAGAATACAGCATGACTCATTGCTACACAAAGCCGTTCTGTGAATGTGATGGTAAGCTGTTATTCAGCTCACCAACCTGTTGGCAGTCTGGGATCATGGCTAAAGACCTTACTCAGACACCGTAAGGTTCTTTTGGGCCAGAGGGTCTATATAAGTCTGGATCTAGTAGCCCCATCCTCCTTATCCATTCCTGTCAGCCCCATCTCTGATGAACTATTTATCAGCCCCATTTTACAGCACACTCAGGTTACAGTGTCAGTATGGGTATGTCTACACTACCTACCGGATTGGCGGGCAGCGATTGATCCAGCGGGGATCAATTTATCGTGTCTAGTCTAGACGCAATAAATCGATCCCCAAGCACTCTCCCATCGACTCCTGTACTCCAGCGCCACAAGAGGCACAGGCGGAGTCGATGGGAGAGCAGCAGCAGTCGACTCACTGCGGTGAAGACATCACGGTAAGTTGATCTAAGTACATCTTCTTCAGCTACATTTTTCACATAGCTGAAGTTGCGTAACTTAGATAGGTTCTCCCCCACCCACTCGCAGTGTAGACCAGGGCTATGTGTGGTAGAGCCAGTCTCTGTACCCTAGTGTATTGTGAAGAACTAAAAAGGGGCTTAGAAAGTGTACAGGGACTTTCACTGGCCTTCCACACTTTGGTGAATTTCTCCATTCTGTGTATCAATGCCCATATTTAAGTTCCTAGACCTTTCTGAAACATCTCTGGCATGTCTCTGTTTTGTTTGTCATCTTGTCAGTTTTTCCAAAGCTTCACAGGGATACTTGAAAAAACACAATTCCCATTCCTTTAGAGCTGAGAACTATTGTCTGTGGAATCCTTTTAGTGGCTGGAGGGCACTTAAAAAAACAATCTAGCTCCCTTTTGAGAGTGAACTTGTCTGCTTTCTTTCTGGCTTTCCACTTTCCTGCTTCACTTCAAAGCCTGGTGGAAGTGCTTCAGCTTCTTTGCCCAATGCTGAAAGGCTACTGACTCTGCATCAAAGAATACTGTGACGTTGACTTATCCTCTTATCTATCTGGCATTTTTCAGCAAAGGATTCTGCAGCTTGAAAGTGGCCCAGTGAACAAGTGGGTAAGTCTATGTTATGACTTTGATGTAATGCCAGTAGCAACTAAGTGGCTCCAGGAACAGAAGCTGCAAGTGGGAAAGCAGCAGATTGGTTTATTGTTTCAAATTTTAAAAGAGCTTTACCAAAATAAAAAGAAAAATTACAAAAGTAGGAGGGATGCAATTCATCTGTCATTTCCTTCACCACTGTTAGCAAAATTATTAATTAGCAATAGCAGAACATAGAGCTCAAGCAGTAAAATCTATAGTGAAGACAGAGAGAATTGCTGATTTACACTGAGTAACTCTAACATGTCTTCTCCATGTTATCTGACTGGGAATCTGATTTAATTTAAGATTTGTTTATTGAGAAACATTGACTGAAACTCCCCTGAATACTATGGATGAATTTGGCCTGTCATCTACAAAAAGAGGTGCCATCAACCCTTGATTTTACAAAGTAAAAGTACCTTGTGAGGCCAAAAGTGACTCCTAAAAGAAAGCAGCTTTTGTCTGTAATGAGAACCCTTTTTTCATATTTTGTGAAAACAATACCATTTTGTAATATAAATTGAGTTTACTTCAGTTATTAAATCCAATGTTTTGGGGTGCAATTACAAGAAAGACAAGTATTTGTTAAATAGCTCACCATATTTGCCCTGGCAAGCAACTATTACTTGAAGACAGTTGCTCAACTCTGGCTTTTATGGAAAATATTTAAGCAGATCTCTTATAGGGGTGCTAAATCATATCTTGTTATTCTATCGTCCTTTCCAATATTCCATTTCTACTGTATTAAAATCAGATTTACAGGAGTCACCATTAAAAAGCTAATATTCATCAGACCATAGTATCTGAGACACTGCAATTACTTCCCACAACACCTCTTGATATATTATATGGTAACAGTTAGTTGTTAAAAACTGGCTTGTAATGGTGGTAGGAGGTGATTAAAGGAATATTTAAGGCTCTGATCTTCACACAGGAGGATATATATATATATAGATAGATATGAATAAGTTGTAATAGAAGTGGACTAAATGACTCTTTGTCAATAGACGGTGTTGGGGAAATTAAGGTCAGTTAATGCAGTTCTTCTGCTACTCCATAATACTATTGCTCTTAGAATATACAGTCCATAAGATGATTTTAAAATATTGTGGATTTTTATCTAGTTTTCAAACAGCAAGATTGACATTACAGACAAGTCACCTTAGAAATCTGAATATTTCAGCAAGATCTTAATATATTTAGATTACACTGAAAATGAAATGTGGTTCGTCATTTGTGCTGTTCCTATTTGTGTTTTTGACTCTTCTAAAACCAAAACTGCAAACACATGAAACTGTAATACAGGGTTGCTTCAGAAATTGGTGTGGTTTACTCAGTGTTCAGGAACAATATTTTTGGCTTCAGAGCACTCTGCTGCTTCCAGCGAAAAGCCACAGTTTTTCCTGCTTTCTACTCTTTTTTCCAAAAGAGTAGCTGAAGCTTCTGGGTCTGTGTAGGGATCTTTTTAGAAAGTTTTATAAACATCAGTCTGTCACAACTGGAATATGACAAAGTTCTTGCCACTTTCCTTCCAGTTAGTTTTCAGTGCTATAGCAGAAAATGGATTCATACTTTCCTCAGTAAGGGAAAGTATAATAATGTCATCTCTTCCCTCTTTTTTATTATCCTAAATATGCTTGATGATTAATAATGGAACTGGTAGTCTTTAGGGTGGTATAGTTGTTTTCGTATTTTGGAAGAAGGGTTATGTAATGGTTGGAGAAGAAATGGAGTATTTGATCCCAACTTCTGTCACTATCTGTGTGGCCTTAAGTAAGACACTAAGACCAAAGTTGTCATGGCTAAATTCAGGAGCTAGATTCATATTTAACTATTTAAATAGTGACCTGATTTTCAGAGGTACTGAGCATCACAACTTTGCATTGATTTCTCTCAGGTGTCTAAATATGAATTTAGATGTCTAACTTCAGTCATCCACATTGGAGAATTTGATCTTAACTATTTGTGTCAGTGTACTCCTCTGTATTAAACAATATAATAATTTTTACCTGTATTGAAATGATATTGAGAGGATTAAGTGTCTGTAAAGTGGTTTGAGAACTTTGGATGGGATGTGCAATGAAATTCAACTTATTACATGGAACATATAGTCATCATAAAGTGAGTCTCTGGGCACCTTGTCTTTCTTACTAGCATAATATGCTGGTGCCAAGCTGCTGATTTTTATTTATTTTTGGCTTATTTGACCATGGTATTTTTCATCCAATACTTCATCCTTCCTTTTTTCCTTTCTCAATGTAATTAGTCTTAAAGAATACAGTGGAAGCTATTAAAACTTAAATACCATACTGTACCATGGTATTTTTGTTACAACTCTACTCCCAATATTTAGAATGTATACCACTGTGAGATATTTATACCATGCCATGGTAAATGTTTACTTTCAGTGGAACTCACTGTACTTATTTCCATCTTTAGGAAGTTTAAATTTACTTCCATAGAATCACAGAAATCTAAGGCTGGAAGGACTTTGAGGTTATCATGTCCAGCTCCCGCACTGAGGCAGGACTAAGTATCATCTAGACCGTCCCTGACAGGTGTTTGTCCAACCCGTTCTTTAAAACCCTCCAGTGACAGGGATTTGACTCCTTTGGAAGCCTGCTCCAGTGCTTAACAATTCATATAGTTACAAAGCTTTTCCTAATATCTCATTTAAATCTGCCTTGCTGCAGATTTAAGCCCACTACTACCTTCAGTGGATGTGAAGAACAATTGATCACAATCCTCTTTTAACAGCCCTTAATACAGTTGAGCACTTATCTCAAGACTCAAGTCTTCTTTTCTCAAGACTAAACATTGCCTCCCCCCTTTTTTTTTAACCTTTCCTCATAGGTCAGGTTTTCTGAACCTTTGATCATTTTTGTTGCTCTCCTCTGGCCACTCCCTAGTTTGTCCACATCTTTCCTAAAGTGTGGTGCCCACAATTAGACACAATATTCCAGCTGAGGCCTCACCAGTGCTCTACAGTGGAAGAATTATCTCCTGTCTTTGACATATGATGCTCCTGTTAATGCACCCCAGAATGACATTTGCCTTTTTTTTTGCTACTCTATCATGTTGTTGACTCAAATTCAATGTGTGATATGCTTTAGCTCCCAGATCCGTGTCAGCAAGACTGCATACCCCATTATTCTAGATTGCTTCTGCTAGCTCCTCATTACCCTAGGGTGAATTTAATCAAGTCTTGCAGAGTTTAATACATCTAACTTATCTAAATATTCTTTAACCTATTTTTTCCTTATTTTGGCTTGTGTTCCTTTACCGTGGTTGATAATATTAATTGAATTGAATGTCTGATCACCAGCTGTCTTTTTAGTGAAGACTGAAGCAAAACAGGCATTAAACACCTCAGCCTTCAATACACTGTTTTATGCCTTTTTTCATTATCCAGAGTATGTGAATTTCTATCTAGCTATGTAAAGTGTTATTTTGGTATTCTCCCTCCCACTAGAAAGTGCTTTGGGATGCTGTTTGAAGGTGTTACAAGGTAGAGAGATGCTGCACAGTTCTAGCGCATGAAAGATTAACTCAGATCCCTGCTTGTCACATGGGTGATCGAAGATGAGGGCATAACTGCAAAGGAAAAGTGGCTGTGTAAATGGTTCCTTAGGAAGAAGGGTATGTTTGGTTTTTTTTCTTCTTCTCTCAGCTGACTAAAAAGCTGGAAAGTTCTCTGGCATTTAGGACCCATTGTTCTAAGTGTCTTTGTTTGTTTGTTTTGGAACTCCTTTTTTATAAATCGATAAAAGCAAGCCCTAAGGAAAGGGATTGAAACTCTGCCACTGGTCAGTATTATTCATCTTCTTTGGCTGGGGATTCTGCCCATTGGCCTACAAAAAGGATGCCCTCAGTGCTTAATATGTAATGAAAGAGGTTCCGGAGCTCAAGCAATTACATGCTGGGGTTCAAGCAATTTTTTACATTCATAACTGATGCAGCAAGCTCAGATGTACTGGGGCTCTGAACTGCTGAACCTAGAGGTGCTGGGGTCAGCCCTGACAAGCCCTGACACAAATTAAGCACTGGCTGCCCTATACAGATATGTGAGTGTAGATTGCCACGCACTTTTAGGGGCGAAAGAAAAATGCAGACCTGTTATTTACCAGGCTGCACGTGGCAATAGACTGTATAGGTAAGGGATGCAAGGAGGGTATGGGTCACGATGCAAACTGCAGGCACGCACGCAACTAAAATTAATTAATTTAAAGTTTTATTGGGGATAGTTACAAGGGGTAGGGGAGCAGCGTATGATTAGCTAATAGGGTTAATGGAACTTAAAACATACAATGGCTAAAGTATTTACTATTAAACAATATTTATAAACAAAGATGCAGTAAACAATATTTATAAACACAGATGCAGCATTTAGTAATAACCAATACTTACGAATACAAACTAACTCATAACGACCAGCAAACGTAGAAACTCTGCTTAAAACACATGAGCTGAGAGAGGCTTTGAGGTGATCAGGCTCGGTTACGGGTGTGCACAAGGTACACAGGATTCGTTTTTCTTTCTCCTCTTCTGCCTGCACATAGCAGACCAGCCTAAAATACCCACTGTGACATCATAGAAGTGTCATAGGGGACGGGGCCCAAAAACTGTGTGTGTTCGTTTCTGATTGGTATAAGCAAAGTTTACACCAAGTAGGGTAGCAGGTGCCTGAAAGTCTGGCTTCGCCCCCAAAAGGTGAGGAAATGCATATAGTTCAGAATGCGTTTAACACTGAATGACAAAGGAAGAGGCCAGGGCAATACCGGTATGGGCAAGTTTTTAGGATGCAGACAGGAACTTATCTTAACAGTGAGCACATGGTAGCAACAGGAAGAAATGAAAACAAGTGGCGGCATACACAGCTGCCAGACTTTAGAATAGTTGCTGTGAAGAGAGTCATGATTACAGTTCATTGTTGAATATTGAGCCAGGGCGATGTTAAGAGTGTTAGAGCTTGAATGCTTGGTCTCCTAGACTTTAGACCAGCAGGTAACTGATTGACTGGGATTGCTGAATAACTCTGTCCCAACTTCTGGAAATTAATTTTTAAAGTCCAATCCTCTTTTAACACCTGTCCTCTCAGTTACATCAGTTGGTTTTAAAATTCATTGTCTTGAGTTCTGAATAGTAGTAATGAAAAGGTGCTCCTTTTATCCGCCTGATGCTATTGAAATCAATGGCAAAATTCCCATAGACTTCAACAGAACCTGGATTTTGGTTCATGTTAATCAAAGACAAAAGCAAAATTTGACAAGCTATCCATTCACTATTAACAAGCTTTGAAGGTCCAGCTCAAGAGTCTGATTAAATTGATATTCCTAATACCTTAATTTTGAATAGAGAAGTTGCTTCACACAATTGATTTCCATAGAAGCATGCCACTCTGAGGATGAGCTCTCATGCATTGCAGTCATATACATTTTTGAGCTTTGTATTCTCTTTGCAGACCTATTATTAAAGTAGACTTTGCATCAATAGCCACCAGCAACTTTGCAGGCTATGTTTTTCTGATTAACCCCCAAACCAATATATATATTTATCCACTTAAAAAGAGCCTTGTCCAGACAGGTGTAAGAACAAGATCCTGTGTGGTCTTTTCAGCGTGTGGATTTTTCACATCCCTGAGAAACATAGCTATATCGATGTTATTCCTAGTGTAGACCTGGCCTGAGTCAGTATAATGATTGTCTTCTTCCTGTATGCCATATGAGTTCTGATATGAACCAGAGAAAAAAAAATATGTGAAGGTTTGTCTACAGGGGGACACCCAAGAAAATTCAATCTGAATTAACTAAAGGTGTGAATTTGAAGTGTATTAGTTAAACTGCATTAAAGCCCTATGTGGAAACCCTCATTCAGAAGTAAAGCGGCCTTAATTCAGTTTCATTTAATTTAATTCAATTCCAGAGTGAATTAAGCTAAACCAAATTTAGACCACTTTAATTCTTATGAACATCTCTTCACAGGGACCTAATCTACTTCACATTCACATCTTTAGTTAATTTGTATTAAGTTTCCTGCTTGTAACTCTTATTTCTGTTATATAGGGAGGTGGTGGAATAATGAGAGAAAGATTGACAATAGATACTGTTATTAAGAAGCTTAGTTCTCTTATGTTTTCTGGATAATTTTATTAACTTCACTGAATGTGTAATAATATGTCCATGTAAAATATAATTTTATGTGAAATTGATGTAAAGTGCCCAGAGCAAGAATAAATTAAATAAAAAACACCTTCCTATTAATCTTTTTTGTTTTGATGGAGAAGTAGAGGTAATTTTTCAGTGCACTGTAGATAGATAGCTCTGCCTGATGTCAAGAACACAGTTTCAGCTAGGAAGGGTCCATGGTCTTAATGTATTGCTCACCCTTTTCTCCACAATTCCCCCCTCTCTCCTTTCCAAAAGAATCCATTAACCGAATGAAACCATCTGATAGACAAGAAAATCGCCATACTTCTCTGTCAATGTGCTATGGTAGCTAAGTGCACTGTCCTCTTCTACTGGTTGGTCCACACAGAGAATAAAAGTGTCAATTTTCAACTCAGATGGTAGAGTCAGATGCTTTTGGTACTTAGGTTCAATCCCCACAGACCACTTATCATGTGCGGGTTATATTATAATACTTATTTTAAATGGGAGCACTATGGAAGCAGATGGCCGAGGCCTTCTTCCATAAAAATCACAGAGGAGAATTACTTGAACTCCTGAATGCTCTGGAGTAACTTTATGAGTGGTGTGTGTGTTTGGAGGGGAAGACGATAAGGAATTTGGCATTATTTGCTGCAGAAGCAAAGTCTATATGCATAGTCTCTCTGCTTTCTAGTTGGCTCCAGATATTTCCACAGCTCAGTGCCACTTACATTTTCTTTATGAACAAGTTTCACTTCAAAAATGATTATCTGCCAAACAATTGCATATTCTTTTAATATACATTTTAGTCATGACTTTTCATCAGGACAGCTCATTTCCTCTTTTATCGTGTCAATGAATGAATTAAAATCATATTAAATTAATATCAAACATTGATATTATATGATGTGCCAGATACAGCAGTAAAATGGGCAACTTGATAGAATTTAATTTTATAATTAAAATGTGTATAAAAGGGAAATCAGCTATAAGTGATACAGCTTTGGACAAAATATTGTAAATTTTAATGACCTTACAGGCAAACCGGTGAAGAAAGAAAGAGATTGCATTTATATTGTGCTTTTTTAGTTTAAGTGATAAAGTGAAGAAGTAAGGCTAATGTTTGCAATCAAGTGTGTTTTTGCTATTAAGTTAGTGAAATACACTTGTGTTGAAAGAGGCGGTAAATAAAAGAACTGAAGCCAAATAATGTGTGTATAAGGACATTTGACCACAGAGTGTAATAATCAGAAATTTAACTGTTTTATTAATAATATATGGACTCAGCTCATCCATACATACTAAGATTCTACCACTGATGTTAAAACAAGGAGATCATAGGTGGAAGGTTTATCCAGCTGTTCTGGCTTGCTGGAGAACAACAGTTCTTGAAGTGACTTTGCATTGTATAATGGACTGTTAAAACAAGTTTAAAGGGCATCAAAGAATATGGAGAAATTTGTATACATTATATGAATGTTAAACTGGACAGTTCATCAGCTAGCATAGTGTTGATGGAGAAACTGCAAGTTCAGCAAAAATAACTGCAAAATTGGCTGAGGTATGCTCCACAAAGAGGCCCACGGAAAGCAACTTGGGGAGGTAAATTGCTGACCCAAGCAAGCCAGCCGCTGTTCAAGGTATGTCCCAAGATGATTGTACCAACACTTAAAGCCTAACTGATTATCTTACATAAACTGGTGTGACAAGGTGTTTCTCACAGAGACTGGAAAATTCCAGTCACAGTTTCAAGAACTCAAAAGCTGATGTCCTGTTTCGTAATTGGATGGTGAGAGAGGATGACTTTCATTTTCACTGAATGTTTCAAATGTTAGCAAGAAGTATTGGACACTATCTGATTGGTCCATGCCAGCACTTTCAAGAAGAGAAACCAAGTTGGGTAAGAACCAAGAAATATGATAAAGTGACTTGTCTCCTTTAGCACATTGCTTCCTGAAAACAGAAGACACTTGTTAAGACAGAAGACTGAGGTCATGGGCTAGTCACTGGTGGAGTCCTCCTAATGAAATCAATTACCTGTCTTGGATAAGCACCTTTAACTGTTTCTCTTTCTATTTTCCAGCATTTCATTTTGCCTCCTATCACATCGCTAAAAGATTATGATGGTCATATCCATCCTTCTTTGAACCTGTTTTCATTGTCGACACCTGCCGTGAACAATAACTAAGCTTAAGGTTGGCAGCTGAGTAAAGATCTGATGATAAGTCACATAGACTTTCTCTTGGGTGATGATCCAAATTAGTCAGTTGACCACTTACAGAAATGGAGTACCTAATTAGTAAGGAAGTAAACATGCTTTTGCATGTGCTATAAAGATACTGGAACAGGTTCTAGTTAAGATGGTTGTAAACTAGCTTTAAAACTGAACAAGTTACTGTTAAGTAAGATTGTAAAACTGTACATTTTGTCTACCATTGGTTATGGTTTTGTACTGCCTTTCAAGTTCTAGGTGTACCCAGACATAAAATGAGACCAAATGAGCAAGCTTCTTGTTCTGCACCCATTCTGTATAGTCTGTTATAAATGTCGGAGTTTATTTGAGGTAGTTAGGAATTTCAGTCAGATCCTGGGCTAATCTTACTCCTTAGGAAATAGGTTAAAAGGGTTGATTACTATAGATTGGGAAGAACAACTTGGTGAACTGACATGTAAGTAATTGATCAAAATGTGTTGTGATCTAGCTTTGGATTGTTTTTCCTTTGTGTCAGCAACACTGAAGTTGATCATCAGTTGGCACAAGTGAGGTCCTATTCTGAGTGACTCTTAATCAAAATCTAAACAAAGTCACCTACCCAAGATAGCAATTGAGTATATGTTATTTTCTGTTGTGATTGTGTAATTTGATTCTGAAACGTGAATGATTATATCAACCAATTTTCTGGTTAGTGTTAGCCAAAGCATAGTCAAATACCATTTTTCCTTTTTATATCCTATGTTGTTAGTTGCTATTGTTACAGACATTTAATAAACTCTATAAAATTAGTTTAAACTATTGCATCCTTTTTCTTTAGTTATGCAATTGAAATTAAAAGAACCTTAAGAAAGGTGGCACAGGTAATCAGTTAAGCAGTTGATTAACAAAGATGTGTTTTATACCCTATTCTTTTTATAAAAAGGAATTCAAAACTAAATGAGTGTAGTAATTTCTGGAATTTTCATTACACATTTTTCATAGATCTTCTCAATGTTGATACGGATTATCTGATTTTTGAGATAGTTGCTATGAGCTATTAAGAAACTCAAATGTTTTGCAAATGCATTGTAATGAAAATGCCTGAACTTTAGGCATCAAATTCTTTCTACAAAGTTTTACAAGTAACAGAAGTTATCAGAGCTATTATAAAACATTATTTGATAATTGGATTATATAATTTATCAAACAGGTTAAAGGGGTTTATTTTATTGTGCCAAATGCTGATGTCCTGACTCCAATTAACTTGCTTGAGAAAAGAATAAAGAATAAAAAATTAAATGTAACTTGCGTTTCCTCTCACTTAGAGCTGGTTGGATTTTTTTTCCTGTAGAAGATTTTTACTTTTTATCAAAAGAACTCAAAGTTGAACATTTTTAGCTAGAAACTGCTAAAAACAACTTATTTCAGTTTTTTAGCATTTGTTGTTATGCAAAATTGTATCTCTTTGAGAGAAGACGCTCTCCATTAAATTTTTCATTTAGATGAACGTCTATATTTTTGTCAAAAACCAACAATTTTTGACCAGCTCAACTCTGTTGTCACCTTGACCTCTCCTCAGCTGCTAGTATGTACTGTATCAGGAACTGAAGACTCTTTGAGCTTCTCTTGTGTGACAGTCCTTTTTTGTAGGTAGAGAAGGAAGGGCCAAAGAAGGGTGATGATATCATTTCCTGGCATCCATCTTAAAGAGAGAATTCTCCAGACTAGGAGATGCAGAGGGAAACCCAAGAGAGAAACCATACTGTCACAGCCCCTACACAACTGTGCCTTGCTCACTTTTACTGCTAGTGCTGCCACACCCCTGAAGGAGAAACCCTGTGTAAAAATCCCACCTGAGTTATAGACACTCCAACAAAGCAACCTAAGCAGCAGAGACACTGGGCACCAAAGTGGAGGGATTCTTTGAGTTTTTTCTATTTGTAAATGGAGTATGGGGCCACTATAAACTCAGTAACATTGGCTCTAGATTGTTCTAAGTGACTTCTTGTTTGTCTGTTTTATTTGCTGAATATTTTTTTAACCTCCCAATCTAAGTTCCTCATCCTCTCTGCCTGTATCTAATAAATGTGCCACTTTGTGGCATATACCATTTGATAACTTCAAAATCCCAGTCTGACTACAGAATTGTGGTGTTCCCCTTATATTGTGCAGTTTGTTTGTTTTCCTGGAGATGTCCAGTTGGAGGCACCATCTGCTAATATAAAAACCATAATTTAGGGATTACCCCAAGGCCACAGCTTTAACCTCTGCAACATTAAAACCTAGAGTAGTTATGTATCAATAGTCCTCAGAATGTGTCCCATTATGAAACTTTGAGGCCCCAATCCTATGACGCACTCTGGCTGTTCTCAGCTGCTCTGCCACAACAGATCAGCCCTAACCCTGTAGACCTAGGCCCTAGAGGATCTCACATGCATAGATGGATCTTCAGTTGGAACAGAGCTCCTACAATGGCTCATAAACCACTACTCTTCTGCTGCTGCAGTATGGGCTGTGGCTGAGGGGCACGCCTAAGGCATCCCTGAACCTCAGTAATCCACAGCTACTTGAATGTTTCCTTGAGTCCATTGACAGCTGGTGCAAGTTAGAGCAACTGAATCCAGGAGCCTAGAGCAGGAGAGAGCTGTTCTAAGATTGGGAGTCTGCACAGGCCTTCTTTGCACCAGCTCTACTCAGCCATGCAGAGTGTTTCTCAACTGCAGCTGAAGATGTAGCCTAAGAGCAGGAAGAATTGTACATTCCTATTTTTGGTGTAATATAGAGAGTATATTTTAATGTGGACAAAGAAGAGATGAGAACACTACACTATACCTTCTGGCCAGAAAGCATTTTGAAAAATGGAAACATTTCAGAAACTTTTTGAAGACTATCCAATCTCAACAGTGCCCGGGAGTACAGTTGTTCATCTGTCATCAGCAGTGACAATTAATAAAATGTTTTCATCAGAGACTGTTCTTGCAGCTCTCTGGATGGATACATTTCATCATTCTCTGCAGAAAATGTATTAAAAGACACTTAAGCATCAGCTTTAGGTCTTGCTCGCCAGCAGACACAAACAGACTAACTAGATTAGATCTAACAGTAAATCAGAATTTGATTTTTGGATTAACTGTATAAAGTATTTGAAACGTCTGAAAAGGAAGATGGTAAAATTCTTTTCTGAGTGACTAATTGCTTTTAAGGAAGAAGACATAATGAGGTCTTCAGAATAGAATATTAATATAGTTTGGGTGGTTCTTTAAAGAATAAAATTAAGCTTAGTTTGCCTTGGAGACAAAATATTATAGAGATTTGCAGGAAAGAAGATTACACTTTGTTTTTGTATTAATGTAAAGCACATCCCTAAAATCTACTTAATAAGACCATCCGTATGGGTAATTGTTTAGAGTGCAGTTTGGATTGAAATTTGGACTGGGCACAGAGTTCAGAAAATATACGAAACAGCTTGAACCAGCCATGTTCACATTCACTGAACTAAATCTAAATATAGCAAAATCTGAGCAGACTTGAATGGAGTAGCATTGTCACAATGCACATAGCAAAAGCACAGTGTAGTGACTTTTAAGATGCAGCATTACCAAGTCATGCTGCCATCTCAGAATGCTACATAAACTGTACTGCTATTGATTTATATGGCATGATTAAAAGAGCTAATTCTCTGTAATCTTCTACTTTCACCTCAGCCAAGGCAAATGTGCTAGAGGAGCAGAAAAAATGCTACAGGGACATTCTCAAGGCTAATATGAGGAAATGCAACGTTGATATCAACTTGTGGGAACGTATAATCCAGGATCGATAATAATGGAGAAACTCACTTCTTTGAGAATCAGATGTGATTACATGTACCAGAAAAATGGAAGTGACAGAACGTGCTCTGGCCCAAACCAATGCCCCACGTTCACCCTCCCTGCTCAGAAACACATGTCTGCAATGTGGCAGCGTCTGCGGCTCCAGAATAGGCCTTGTCAGTCATCAGCAGACCCACTGATAATTTGAAATTGACAATGCATAAAAGACAAGACAATCTTACGCAACTTTGAAAGATTCCTGATGGTGATGATGGTTAAAGACAAGATAGAAGCCACTGTGTTAGACTTCTTGAAAGAAGTTTTTGTACTCTGAGAGACAGTATTCAGAGACTGGAAAGGGGAGATAAAAGTTAAAGTCTCTAAACTTCTTGGTAAAATGTTTGCATAAGCAAAGGCACACTGAACTTACAATAAGTTTCTGGTTACTAAGGTTGCAAACAACCAGATCTGCAACATCACAGGAAGATATGATGATAATGAAACATTGACTGAAGATATAATATGACTCAAGAAATTTGGCTGAATTTCATGGAACATGTCATATCTTCCTATGATGTTGCAGATCTGGCTGTAACCATAGTAACCAGACTCTTCTATATTCTTCAGCTCTAGCTTAGAGTTTTCAATTTTTAGCTCTGCTATAGATTTTAGATAGCAACTTCAGCTTTTGCACGGGAAGTGGGGTTAGGAAGCACTGAACAATTTTTTTTTTGATAACACAAACTCATTTTTAAGGAGCTACTAGACTGAACATACAAAGGAATAACTTTGTTTTCAATCAACAAACCTATTTACTTCCCAGAAATACTCCAGTTTGCCAACCTGAGTAATTTCAGCTCCAGTGAATCCAAGATAACTTTTCAAATATTTGGAAGCAGCTTCTATAACTACCAGTTAAGAAATAGAAGAAGTCAGGCAGCATTAATAGGGTGCTTGAACTAAAAAAAGAGATACCTGCTCAACTTTGATAAAAGCCTTTTCTAAAATTAATATTGCATGGTTAGTGCAGTACAGACAATACAAACATAGTAAGATGTGGTCTCTACTGGTGATGTGCATCAGTGAAAAGGTGGGTTTTCACATATGATTGAAAGGAGAGGGAAACTTCCAAGTTTCTGTTTACCTCTCAGCAATAAGCTTACTCCAACAATTGTTTCTAAAGGACATTGTGATAAACAGACCATAATTCATACATCAGTTTATTTTACTTTTCTAAAACACTTTGGAATAGACGGAAATATTTTTCACTTGGTGGCATAGTGAATTGCTTCACATGCTGAACATAACCTATTTTACCAGTCTAACCATACAGCCAAGACAGTCATTTTGTTTACATTCTGGAAGCTTGCGCTGTTCCTCAAGTAGATGTTCGCATTTTATGTTATTTCTACGAAAGCTGATTGTGAAAAAGAAGGAGAAAAACCTTTCATTTCAGATAAACTATTGGATTGTTGGGGGGAACCCCTCATGCTGAAAGTGTGTTGGATAATACCCTTTTGGCTAAGAATTGTGCCTTCTACTATACAAGAAATCTCACAAAACAGAAAATATGATTCAGCCTAGGAAAGTTGAACTGAGCTTGTCACTTTCATAGTTTCTTTTTCCTGCACTGGACAACACTGCTGAAATTTAAATGAGCGGAAAAACATTTTTTAATATTGTGAAAATATTTCTATTACATCATGGTTTTATAAAGAAGTTTTTTCTTACATAACCCAAATGGGGGATAAGCTATTTAAAGCTGCCTTTTTAATTGAAAAACAAGAAACTTAAAAAAATATATATAGTTTTGGTGAGATTCTTTTCAAATACATGAAATAGCCAGAAAGTATATCTTAGGTCATGCCTATCTCTTTTTTCCCTCTTGAACCGTAGGTGTGGGATGTAGAGTTGGAGAGATCTGCAGAATCTTGGGCTGAAACTTGTCTGTGGGATCATGGACCTGCAAGCCTTCTTCCATCAATTGGCCAGAATTTGGGGGCACATTGGGGAAGGTAGTTTAAAATACCATTTTATCTCAAACAATTTTAAATCATAAGGACATCTATTTCTTATTTAAAATTAGAGTGATGAAAGATACTTTTTTTTCAGGGTTGTTCTACAGTGGTTATAATTTTATTAAACATTGTCATTTTTTATAGATACAGGCCTCCAACATTTCATATCCAAGCATGGTATGATGAAGTGAAAGACTTCACCTACCCTTATCCTCAGGAATGCAATCCCTATTGTCCTTACAGATGTTCTGGTCCTGTTTGCACTCATTATACACAGGTATGTGTGTTTGGTTTACAACAAAGTTATTGCTGTTTTTCACAGTTGTAATCCCATGGTGCCTCAGGAGGACAGCATTAGGGAAATACCTGAAAGAAAATGTGGAAGCAGTATGTTCCTATGATTCTTGGGAGCCAGAGTCTATAGCGCTTACTAACTTTTCACTCAGTTTCTACTCTTATCCATTCACATTGGGTAAGGACCTTAGAATTTAACTTATTGTTAAGTTTAAGGTTAGCCAAATATGTTCCACTGAAGGATGTTTGGGTCTACTGAATTCATCACTGGCTGTAAATCAACACAATAGGTAGTATGGAGTGAGGTTGTGCTGCATATCTATTGACTTCCTGCAGCTTGGGGATGTACCAGTGATACAGTGAGAATTCCACCTTCTCAACCTATCCAGGGATTCTCTACAAAGCCCAGTTCTCAAGGATAATGGGGGTGCGGTTGTGTGAATTTCATCCACTGCTTGCAAAATCTTCTTCACAAGTCCACTTTGCAGATTGCAGATTCTGCACTTAGCTAGTTGACAGCAAGGGAAGTTTCTCATGCAGATACGTAGTAGAGATTTATAGTGCAGAAAAGAAAGAAGAGATTTGTCCTATGACTAATCAGGAACAAACATCATATAGGAAATAAACCACCTTTTATGTAATAATAAAGTATTATAGCAATGGACTTATATTGCTACAATAGCAGTAACCTTTTGAAGTGGCATAGGATCTTCTGTTTTCTGTATGGACCCTGTCAGCACCTTGACTATCATGTGGGGGAGGGTGGGGTGAACTCTTTCTAAGAAGTTCCCTGCCATATTGCCTTGGCATTGACAGAGAACTTCAAGCACAAACCACTGCAGCCATGTATCAGTAAAAGTATTTAACTTGAAGCCTGAGCATAGTGGTATTAAAAGTGGTTAAATAAAAAGATTTGAAAAGTACCAGATTGAAATAGCCAAACAGGATAACAAAAAATTGTTAAAATTATACTTAGTCAGTACAATGTCCCAAATAACTCCTCCTGTCTAGAACATATTTTTCAGTTTGCAAAGTCTCCTTTGCCTGAATGTTTCCCTAGTGCTGTGTATTGTATGCTTCTAAGTCAGGGGCAGGAAAACTTTTTGGCCTGAGGGCTGCATTGGGTTTTGTAAATTGAATGGAGGGCCATTAGGGAGGGGGTTGTGGCCTGGCCCCCACCTCCTATCTGCTCCCCCGGGACTCCTGCTCCATCCAACCCCCCATACCCTGACTGCCCCCGGACCTCCGCCGCCCCATCCAACCCCTTCTCTCATTCCTGACAACCTTCCCGGGATCCCTGCCCCATCCAACCACCCCTTCTCCCTGTCCCCTTACTGCCTCCGGAACCCCTTCCCCTGACTGCCCCCTGCCCCCTCATCCAAGCCCCTGTTCCCCACTGACCGCCCCACCCGCTATCCACACCCCCGCCCCTGACCACCATCCCGAACTTCCCTGCCCTCTGTCCAACCCCTCCTGCTCCGTGTCACCTTTCCGCACTGCCTGGAGCACTGGTGGCTGGCGGCGTGGCCAGCTGGAGCCAGGCCACGCCACTGCCACCACCACCACCATGCAGCACAGAGACCGGGTCAGGCCCGGCTCTGCAGCTGCACTGCTCCAGGAGCTCACTGCACTGCTGCCCAGAGCATTGCACCATCAGCGGAGCAAGTGAGCTGAAGCTGTGGGGGGACAGCAGGGGAGGGGCCGGGGGCGAGCCTCCCGGGCCAGGAGCTCGGGGGCCGGGCAGAATAGTCTCGCAGGCCGTAGTTTGCCCACCCTTGTTCTAAGTCCTGACCTAGAAATTTCTCTGTCATTTGGCAATGAAAACAAAAAAGTATTTCTAACTTCTTCTACCAAAATCTGATGGGCAAAACTTCAGTTAAGAAACTTATGCAAATTACTACTAGCAAGAAAATTGACAGTAAGCCTTCTGTACAAATTTTCTTGCTAGTAGTAATTTGCATAAGTCCATTTTACCTAGTATTAAGACATGTTTTCTACTAAAGTTCTTTTAGAAACATCCGTAGATTATCTTTCTCCATTACAGGCAGGATCCCCACCACATGGGTATTCTTAGACTGTATCTACACAGTGCACCACTGATGGCAGTGTGTAGAGTATGTGTGTAGCTTCACACCACAATGAAAAGCGGGCTGTGTCCACCCTAGTATGTAGCTACACATGTCAGAGAGAGGCTCGGGTGGGGGAGGCAGAGAGGAATGATTCTGGCAGCTCCCTGCTGCCAAAGCCTTTTATTGCAGCAGGATAAGAGCCTATCCTGGCAGCGGGGAGCCTCCAGAGCCTTTCCCTGCTGCTGGAGTCTTTCTCTGCAGCGGGAAAAGGCTCTGGCACTTTCCTGCAGTGGAGAAAGGCTCCAGGGAGCAGCTGGGGTCTTCCCCCATTGCCTGAGGTGGGGAAAGACTTCCACAGCAGGGCGGCAGCAGGACATCATCCTGCTAAAAATAGCAATGTGGATGGGAGAGGCGCCACTTGGGCATGTAGAGAGCCATGTAAGTTATACACCCACAGCGTTCAGGCATGTCTTTAGTCGCTTTAGCAATGCCTCACTGTCTAGCAATACCTCACTGCTATTTATACCTGTCCGGGGGTGGAGGGAGGGGCATGTTGTGTATGTGCTCTATACTCCAGTGAAAGGAGTGTGCAGTGTTGACATACATTTAATGTGCTGGTGGTTCTACACGGAATCGATCTGAGCCTTTAGGCTGGGATGGTACAAGAGCCCAAGGGAATGAGATTTGCATTGCACCTAACTCCCTTCAGCACTTTTGAAAATCCCAGCCTTAGTCTTTCAGAATCTTTTAAAAATTATGTAATCAGAGTTGTTTCAACAGCTGAATGAAGGAAATACAACTTTCCTTTCAACTGCAATGACACAAATTTCCTAATTGTTTAAAATTTGTGGTCTGTAGTAGACATAAGTATTTTCAGTGAATTAAGCCTTTTGTTAATAGTTTAATTACTTGTGTTAATTGCTTGCTTGTTAATTGCTAACAATTATTGGCTATCGTTTGTCTACCTACCTAATTCTGAATTTCTTCTGTGTTCTTAGATTGTGTTCATAACTGTGATGTGTAAGAGCCCAACTTCTCACAGTTTAGCTTTATTTTGTGAAACCTTTACGCATCAGCATAAAGTTGTTCTTTATAACAAGGGATATAACTGAATGGCCATATCATCAGCTGGTGAAAATCAGCATTACTCCATTAATGTCATTGGAACAACACAGATTCATACAAGCCAAAGATCTGACCAGCAGCAACCAATACACATGACCCTTGGTATTGAATGTTCAAAAATTAAATAATAGTTGAATTCCATGCTTGAGTGTTTCCCCTGTCCAGAAGTATGTGTGTATGAGTATGAGAGAGACAGAAACATTGCTGCTTTTTTGTGATTTGAGTTTTATAATTCAATGTTTCATAGATATGTTTGTTTTGTGTTAGTTACTCATTTAATTTTCACATGTATTCTTGTTTCCTGTCATCTAGGTGGTATGGGCCACAAGTAGCAGGATAGGTTGTGCTATTAACTTGTGTCATAATATGAACATCTGGGGACAGATCTGGCCAAAAGCAGTCTATTTAGTGTGCAATTATTCTCCCAAGTAAGTATATACAGTAGGCTAACACTTCCTGTAAAATTTATCCTGAAAGGGGAAAATACTTCATAATCCAGGAGATAATCCCACAGAAAATCAAGCTAAATTTTCTATTTCTGTACAGCCACAAAAAGATACTTTGTTTCTATTGAAGCTGTAACTGAATGAAGCAAAACAGGCTGTTTGTTTTCTGGCCTTTCTTTTAGTCCTCTGGGGTTAGAGAACTTTATTTGCCAGACAAAATGATATGTCAGACCACAATAAAGCTATCTCCCCATTATCATTTTAGTAGATTTATAACATTACCAAAATAAACAATAGATTCCTCATTTAGAGAGCCTACCATGCCTAGGGTCAAATTGTACCTTCAGGTGACTGAAGTCCAGGACAGCAGGAGTCCTGTTCGGTTATGGTGGAGGAATTTACTTAGGTGGCATACTAATAACAGCGTCCCACCTGATCCAACATTGGACCATGCTACTGCCTCAATTTCCCCTTCATGAATTTCTCAGTGACTGAACCCAGACTCTTGTAAGTCAAACACCCCTTTTGGAGACCTGGTTTATCATAACAACATCACAGTTCAAATGTCAACATAAATAGAAACAGGTTTTTCCTCATTTTGTTTGACCACATATTGAAATGATGTTAATATTAACGATGAATGCATTTATGCATATTTTTATTAATTAGCATTTTTATTTTTAAGGGGCAACTGGTGGGGTCATGCTCCTTACAAACATGGCCACTCTTGTTCTGCATGTCCACCTAGTTTTGGAGGAGGCTGCAGAGAAAATCTTTGCTACAGGGGTATGTACCATTTCAACAAATGCAGCTGCTGTTGGATTTTGTGGTTGGATACCATAAATGTAACATTTTCGTTTACTCTCTTTATTATGCTCTACGACAGTGGAGTATACTATAATATAATTTTGCTTAGGAAACTACTAAAGTTCTGATATTGTGACAGTCTGAGCCCTTTTTATGAAGAGTTAAGTGTGCTGACTTCCCACTGACTTCTGTGGTGGTTGAAGGTGTAGGATGCAGCTGAATGCTGTTTACATCACTTACTGATGAGTAAGGCTAAGATTGTTTTCATGGTTATTTTTAGTAAAAGTCATGAACAGGTCGTTACTTTACTACGAATTAGGGTGACCAGATTGCAACTATGAAAAAATAGGAGAGGGGGCGGGGGGAGAGTAATAGGCACCTATATAATAAAGAGTCCATAAAACCGGGACTGTTCCTATAAAAACAGGACATCTGGTCGCCCTACTACAAATAACCAGGGGCAGGACTAGGTAGGCAGGGAGGAATGGAGTCCCATGGGTGGGGAGGGGATGACTGACAGGGTGAGCGCCCCACCAGGGCAGGAGGCACAGCCCTGACTCCAGTGGCTGCAGCGGGGGTACAGCCATGCACACAGCCCCTGCTCTACAGCTGGCCCAGGTGCGGGACAGGGGTGCACAGCCCCTAGTGCAGTTCCTGCCAAGCCCCGTCTCTAACACAGGGCCCTGGGAAGCTGCAAGAGGAGTGCACGGCCCCCAGCTGCAGGTCCTGGGAAGCCGCGGGGCTGAGGCACACAGCCCTGGCTGCAGTCCCGCCAAGCCTGAGATGGCACGGGCCTGGGGTGCATGGCCCCAGTTGCAGCCCCCGGCCCCAGCTGCAGCCCACCAGAGGCAGGGGTGGCTCTAGGGATTTTGCTGCCCCAAGCACTGCAGATAGGCTGCCTCCGGTGGTTTGCCTGCGGAGGGTCCGAGGGTCCACGCCTGCGGGAGGTCCACTGAAGCCGCGGACCAGCGGACCCTCCGCAGGCAAACCTCCGGAGGCAGCCTGCCTGCCGCCCTCACGGTGCCGGCAGAGCGCCCCCGCAGCTTGCCGCCCCAAGCACATGCTTGGCTTGCTGGGGTCTGGAGCCACCCCTGGACAGAAGAAGAAGCGCAGCTGGGGCTGCGGGGTCCTGGTTTCAGCCAGCCCCAGTTACAGGGCAGGGGCTCACAGTCCTGCCTCCTCCTTCTGAAGACCTAGACGTCATGGAGGTCCAGAAAGTCACAGAATCCGTGACAGCCATGACCTCAGTGATTAAGTCGTTGCCTTACTGATGAGCCACTGAAAAGTCTATGTAATAATTTGTTTAACTGGAAATTCCTGCTATCTCAGCAAAATACAAAAGAGGAGCCTATAAAGGGAAAAAATCAGTGTCAGCAAAAAGAACATATTCATTCCAGTAAAATGCCAGCTTGCATCATTATTATCTTCTATATTTTTCAAAATTGCATTAATTACATTTTATAAGATTAGAATGAAGCATATTATGGGGCTTATATTTCTTTTCTTTTTTTTAATGTAAGTGACTTTGAAAATTACTTACGTTAATACTTTTGAAAAGTAAGATTACTGAATACAGTTCTTCAGCTGCTCATCTGGGTCACAGTTGAGTGTCTAAATCCAGGTACCTAAATAAGGGACTTGCGCTCAGATGTGAACACCTCTGAAAATTAGGATCCTTATTAACTTACCTAGAAAAGGGCCTAATTTCTGGTGGATATAGATTTGGAAGCCCAATTTCTTTAATTATAGCAAGCTGCACTTAAAAGGTTGGTTAGGTAGCATCATGTGAAGAAATACCACTATTGGTCTATGGATTTCCTCATGACAGAGGGAAGTTACCACCATAGAAATATTGCCAGCACATTCACAATCAGTGCTACAAAGTGAGCAAGACATCCATGTAAAGACACCAGTAAGGTATATGGTGTATGTTACCAAACATCAGGTATTCATCTAGCTGATGAATCCTATGAGTCAATGGAAGGATCAAATTTTTCATTTTATTTATCTCTTTTTAAACCATTCCATGAAAACAAGATATTAAAAGCATGAATATTCACAAAAGTTGCCACATTTATGTCAGTGCCATTTACGAAAAGAGACTAAAAGCTGTTCTGAGAAATTATTTGTCTCATTCATTCACTAAAACAGAGGGTTCAGACAGGCATTACTCCCCTCATGAGCCAGAGGAGGAAACCAACGAGATTGAACGGCAGCAATCCAAAGCACAGGATAGAACATCACAAAGTCGATCCAGGATCCATTCACCTGCAGGCTCTACAAGGAGCGATGATAGTGAGAGAAATGAAGTAATAAGCACACAACAAATGTGTAAGGAGTTTGCATTTTTTTAATATGCCAACTATTTTGAATCAAGTGGTACAAAAAGCATTCTAAAACATTTTAATGAAACTGACTTCTTGTTATTTAGCTCAGATTGTTTCTTGTGAAGTAAGGCTAAGAGACCAGTGCAAAGGGACAACTTGCAATAGGTATGATACATTCTACAGTTTGCCTATCTGAGGTTATTCTAAACAGTTGTGTGTATGTTATCTAAAATATTTTCCCTGTTGCAATCATAGGATCTCAAACCAATGTGTATTTTAAATTTCTAGGTATGAATGTCCTGCTGGCTGCTTGGATAGTAAGGGCAAAGTGATTGGAAGTGTTCATTATGAAATGGTAAACATATATATATATACATATATATATTTAAATTGAGTTTAGCATAGATATAATTAATGAAATTCTGTCTTTTTAATTTGGAATATTAGCTAAAATGTGTTATCAGCAAGAATGCATTCTGAAGAAGTCTATGCTCAGAAAAGTAAAAAGTCTACAGCAAATTGTTAAGGTAGCCTCATCCTGGTCTAGATTTGTTCCTGCACTTCTGAACATGTAGTTTTTGGGTATATAATATCTCACATTTTCCACATAAGCAGGATTTGTGGGTGCAGATAATTTAGTCCGATATAAATCTTTACAAATGCTGTTTAGGATTTTGTAGGTGCATATTTATAGGCTGCTTTTGGGAATATGGGTCTAGATGTATAAATTTAATCCTTAGTTTTAAATATCTGGTCCTTCAGCTTTATCCTGTTGCATATCATTGTGGGGCACTAAAACAAAAGGGAGGAAACAATAGACACTATGAAAACATATGCTTTCATTTTGAGTAATGGGAAAATGACATTTTCTTCATGTGGGGTGGTGGCTGTCCTAACTACATTAAGCTCAGCAGGGATTTCTGTGGAGGCTTCAGCCCCAGCCAGTAATACTACCTATGCCAAGTTTGGTAAGGGCTGGATTCAGGACCATGCTCCTACGGCTTTGCCTCACTTTGAGGGCACAAGCAGCCAGAAAGTGGTTTCACTGGCTTCCTCTGTGTAGGGGAATCTCCAAGTGGTGAAGGCCTCATGTAGTGACTCACCACTCACCCTCCCAGTCCCTAGAGAGTGTGGGCAGGAAAAAATGGTGGAGTTGCTACTATGTGTGACTGATCCTTGGTTTTTGGAATTGCTTGATGGACATGAGGACTGCAAGGCATAAGACTGAATAGCTTTAACAAATGCAGATATTGGGCACAATTGTAATGATGAACTGCGTTTTCACATTTAAAATACAATGGAAAATAATTGTTTCACCTGACATGGAAATGATTTTCTTGCTCCATTTTTTAGCAATCCAGCATTTGTAGAGCTGCCATACATTATGGTATCCTAGACAATGATGGTGGTTGGGTTGATATCACTAGGCAAGGAAGGAAAAACTATTTCATCAAATCTTATAGAAATGGCATTCAGTCAATTGGGTAAGTCCAAGATTACTGATACTTTGAGTGCTTACAACTAAAATGTGTGACATTTCCAATATATTGCATTTTTTTTTGCATCTGAAATAAGTCACAATAATAGTTTTCCCATATACTTTTTTTCATCCTGAAGGATCTGAAAGCATTGTAAAAATGTCACATACTGGAATACAGGTGTCATTTCACCCACCTTGAAAGTGTAGCCATTCTTAAGAGCATACTGCAAAATGACAGAATAGCTATGGGCTAGGAAGTGACAAAAATGCTATATCAAATAGAAGACGCAGGGAAAATGTATAATTGTTGCCCTTGGCAATTAAGTCGATAGTCAGACCTGAAGAAGAGCGCTTATCTCCCTTACCCACAGAAGTTGGCCCAATAAAATCATGCCCTCGTCTCCTAAATAGCTAAATTAGTATTTATTATTAAATTACATCAATATTTGCAGCATTCATCTATTTCCGATACAAATGTTAAGATGTACCTACAAAGGAACAGTGCATACTGAAACTGAGTTAAGGCAGGTCTACACTACAGCTGGGATTGACGTTCTGAGATTGATTCACCAGAGGTCGATTTTAGCAGGTCTAGTAAAGACCAGCCAAATCAACTGCAGATCGCTCTACAGTCGACCCCTGTACTCTACCCCCAACAGGAAGAGTAAGGTCAATCAATGAGAGATGTAGACCCCGCAGTAACTAAGGTACGTTATTCACGTAGCTGGAGTTGTGTAGCGTAGGTTGACTTACTGCAGTAGTGTAGACATAGCCTGAGTTAAAATGATCTGCTCATCCTATGTAACACTGGTACTGTAATGTTTTTTAAGGACTAACCATGGCAGTGCTGCCTAATTTTAGGAGATTAATCATATTGTTTATGCAATATGGGTTATAGGCTCACCAAATAATCTAATCAGAAGATAATAAGGTTCTTGTCCCTGAATCAGGCTACACAGAGTTTGCAAGGACCCTCGGGATGTATGACAAGGACACTTATACTGAGAACAAAATACAGCCTTAAAGTCTTTTATTGAGATAAAAGTAATCAAATAGTAATCAGATGGAAAATCATCGGAATTACAAAGGCAATAATATTGTTTTAGAGGTACATGTGATATTATATACTAGAAGGGTTTCTAGATTAGCATACTCACACCCTTCCTTGATAACCTGGTAGAAAGAGACAAAGGACCAGCCTTGCCTCTTGCATGCTAAGAGAGTCCGATGGTTCAGGTTCCTCAGTTCTCAAATGGGTGGTGAATAACTTAGGAGAAGCTAGAGCTAAAAAGGTATGGAAAGACTGCAGAAGCTAACTTAAGAGTTTGACTCCACTAAATAACTTGAGAACTAAGAATTAAGAACTAACAAGGAATTAACAACTACAAGCTAATGAAGTAAGTGAACAATGATGACCTGCCCTTTAACATGGTGGGTTACCCTTCTTATAGAACCTAAGCACTGTGTGTCCTCCTTCCATGTCCAAACTGAATTTCCTCACCCACAAAGTATCAGGGTACATGTACTCTATAGGCTGGCATGTTTGAACATATTAATGACATATTCATACCTATTAATGACCATTTACTCATTCTCACATCTGTTATTTCTGGCCAAACCAGTTATTTCCTGCAAAGCACCTGCAAAGTTTAAAGAGGGTATGAACTTAGGTAGCTCCTACCTATACCAACTTGATTGAGCAACCTCACTTATCTATGTTAAAGGTCACAGACATATATAACCTTTCTGCTTTAGCTCATCATCACCTATTTAGGCTAACAGTCTCAAACGTATGTATGCTAACTTATCTTAACTCAAATACAGGATATGTCCTGTAGTTTCTTTGACTTACGGCCAAAAATATTCTAGTACAAATCTTTAAACCTATTATAATAAAACAAATAACAAACCCATAAGAAAAGCTATATAAGCAAGCAAACAGGCTAGCCCTGTAGGGCTTCAGTAGGCAGAATATTCTATAATAATTAGCTAAACTGGAATTTTCCCAGGATACTGGAGCACATCCCTCTCTGCTGTTCTGAAGAGTGCTATGGGATCTTTAATAACTATAAGAAGTTGTATTTAGAAGTGAATCACTCCTACTACGTGCTCACATAAAACACAGAAATACATCTATTTAAGTAAATATTTAACAGTTTCCTTACAAGGCTAAGTATCTGTATGTGAAACTTCAGGAAAATTTACAATTCTGTACTTGGCACAACCTTTTATATTTGCTAGTGATGGGATAACTTAAAACACTCTGGAGGTCTGATTCAGAAATGTGTGGCAAAGTTTAGATCCTTATCTGAAGACTTGTTGGCATGACTGTACAGGAAAACAGGTGCAACTACTTCTCAACTTGTAAAAGAAAACAAACAAAAAATGTAGTGGGTGGGAATGGAAGATATAGTCTGCCAGGGCTCAACTATGGCGCAGCATCAGTACTAACTCTTTAGAATACTAGGAGGTTGATGTTACTTCAGTGTTAGTATTAACAAAGTAGGGTTCACCCTAGCATATTATGATGAATTGTCAGTTGCTCTTTTTGTTCATGGCCGTCTTATATAAACCGGGATGTGGAGTGAATGGAGCGTGGCCTCTGACCCCAATACAGGCCACTGAGGGGCACATAGGCTGGTGCAGTTGAACCAGCACAGAGGAGAAGTCACAGTTTACTTTCCACTTAGACTGGATCTGAGTTCTCCTCTGCGATGTGCTGCTCCTTACTCAGGCTGGATTGCCACATGCAAATCTGGCGTTTGTTTCTCAATGATGCAAACCTGAGTGAAGATGAAACAGTATGTGATTAGCCAGAGGACATTACTTGCAGAGTGGATATTTGTAATACTGACCTCGCTCCCAGTACTGGTATTTTTAACCATAAAAGATATCGAAAAGAAAATCCTGCAAATCATGACTGACTTTATATAGCATATGGGAATGTAATCTAATACTACTTTTACTACCTTAGTAAGGGAAAATGCAATAATGTCCAGCTATAATTCACATGTTTCTGTGTATATAGAATAGCGTGCAGTACTGAAAAGTCTAGAGCAGGGTTACAATGCTAAACTAGGGATTGGACAGAATGTCATGTGAGGAAAGTTTTCCTGAGGTAAAGCTCATTTGTCTGGCTCACTCTGTACTTTGCATCAGCCACACAACATAAATTGGACAGAAATTAGCTTTGTCTTCCCAGGTGGAGATTATCGCAGTATGGAGGAAGCTCCAGCAAGCATACAGCCAACATAGCTGACTATTTTTTCAGCCCTTGATGTGCAGGGTAGGAATATGGTTGGAATGCACTTTGCCCAGTCAATCTCCAACTGGCAGAAGTCCCCTTGCATGCCATAGCCAGATGGTATAGATTACAGCAGACTCCAGGTCTATCTAATCTATGTTGGGGCAGGGGCCATTGTAGAGACAGCCATAGGAGCTATGAACAGCCCCCTTGTTGCTCTCTCTCTGCTGTGCCCAGTAGTGATCAAGTTAGCATGCCAAAAATAGAAGTGTAGCTGTGGCAGCAGAAGGGGCTAGCTGCCCCAAGTCTATGCTTAGAGTCTTGGACAGGACCATGCTTAGGGCAGGCAGCCCCTTCTACCACTTCCACCACTACAGCTACACTTCTATTTTCAGTGCTCTAGCTCAATCGAAGCACTGGTATGTCTACTCAAGCTAAAAATTATACCTTCCAGCTTGAATGTAGACACATCCTGAGTGTGTTAGTTGGTCAAGATGAAGCTAGACTTGAAATCAAGACTATATTTTTCCTCTATTAGGGTTCACCTTGACCAACTAACACATTTAAAATACAACTTGCCCAGTCTATGCCACCACCTTTATCCTAGTCTAGGTGTACCCTAAGGGAGCAAGGATCCAAACCATTTATATAATAGGTTAAAACCAACATCTTGTATTACAGCTGGAGGCAAATTGGAAGACAGTGGTGACTTTAGAGCACGTGTGCAATTACCATGCAATAGGAATAAATCAATTAAATAAACAGGCAAACCATTCCAAGTACAGGATGTAGCCCAACAAAAACATATCACGGTAATCCATTCTGGAGATGACTAAGGATTCATCTCCTCTTTTAGTAATTAAACTTACCAAAGTCAAACAAGTTCATTACTTCTTGGTTAAAGGTGGTGTAAAAAACCCAAAGATTTTAGGACTAGTAGCAGATCCCTTGAGATGAAGACATAATGAAGAAAAGTACTGATCAGTTATTAGATAAAGGTTCAGAGACAGGAAAAGGAATTTCCATTGCTGGTGACCATGTAATTTTTAATAAAAAGAAAATTTGTATCCTTTTTGCTGCCCTGATGATGATACCAGTAACAATGTGAATGTAGAAACTGAATCTAAAGGCAGAAATGAATCTGAAAAACACGTGTTGACTGAACGGCATCCTTTGTCTGCATGATTCTAATGTTATGGTTAGGTCCTTAATGAGGAAATGGACAATGAATGCGCCTGCTGATTGGCACGTCTGACTAAAACAGGTTCACGGATCCCAATTGCATTAGCTGTTGTTGTACTGTCAAATGAAGTTATAGACAATGTGGGAAATCCAGTGCTTCACACATCTTTGTGCTAAGCATTGATTTCATGCTGAATTTCACTGTGAATGTAAACTAAATGTAGTAATTGTAGTGAACATGCAGGGATTCCATACTTGGGGTCTGAACTAGTGGATTCCAATGAAGCATAATCATTGTTGGGCCTATGTCTGGAAATCAGTGAAATAAATTGATTGTTGACTTTTTTTTTTCTTTTCTTCTTTCTGTTAGCAAATATCAGTCTGCTAATTCCTTCACAGTCTCCAAAGTAACAGGTTAGCATTTATTTATATATTATCTTCATCATACATTGGACTGTATTTTGACTGCATATATCTATTAGTTTCTGTTTTATTTCTTCAGTTCAAGCTATCACCTGTGAAACAACAGTGGAACAGCTATGCCCATTTCAAAAACCAGCCTCGCATTGCCCAAGGTAAAAGTCTTGAATCTTTCTGCCATATCAAAGCACAAAGAAATAGTCTTTTTTGTCAGAGGTGTTGAGTACCCACTATTGTTACTGGTGTTAGTGAGAGCGGTAGGTACTCAGCACCTTTGAAAATCTGGCCACAAATGTTTTGCTTGTCTTTCAGTCTCTGGTTTAAGAACTCTGTCAGCTAGTAAATACTTTCTGAGGAGAAGAGGATATGTATACTTATTTATTTTAAATAAAGGGTCTTCTACACTTTCTATAGCACATGAGTCTTTTTTCACTTTTGAGAAGTGTGGCCTACTGGTTAGACCAAGAGACTGCAAGAGTGTGTGTGTGTATATATTCCATTCTATATTACGGACTTGCCGTGTGCCTTGGGCAGTGGACTTCTGAGCCTCCGTTTACTCCTCTGTAAATAGATATCATGAAAAGGGTCTGACACAGCCCTGTGTCTTAGGTGTTGTTTATTTGGGTTTTTTGGGAGAATAGTAGGTCAGGAAAATATTTGTTTACAAAGAAATATTAATAGATTGGTAAAAGTAGGCCATGGTGAGAATCCTGTGTATAAGACAATTTATAGCTTTCAGCAAAATGTGTGAGCTGTGTATTTGAAATGTGTATTTGAAATCAACATTTTCACTCTTTGAAAGAAGACTGTGCCTCAGTAGTTTGAGGAAGGAAACCTGTAACAGTTCTTAAAACCATAGATGAGTCAGAGGTAAATACAATGTAGCATGATGTACCGCAAGAGTGGAGCTAGCCACAAGAGTAGTTTTATAGCTGTCCTACAGTCAACAGAGGAAGCAAACACAAAGCCAGAACTGCTAAGAAAACATCCCATAATGTAGCATTTAGTACCTTGGACTCGTGGTGTTTGGCTATAGCTGCACAGTCTTGCTGGATAAGGTGTAGAAATAAGTAAAAGAATGAAATGCAGGAATGGGTGGTACAAATCCCATCCTTATACTCATCTTTCTTCTTTCTTGTTACTACACAATATAATACGTTCTGAAGTGAAAAAATAGGAAAACATTTAAAAATAAAAACCTGAAGTCAAAGAGTGACAAAGAGATCAGTTTTAAAAACTCCAAAGCAAAGTCCGGTCCAACACTGTCTGGGGACGCATCTAAAAAAAACAACCCAGCAAGTTATAAGCAGCAATAAATTATGGCAACAGCACTTCTCCTCCATGCTCTCCCAACGACACTTCATATACTAATCACAGGTGATACAGGCATTTACCACAATGGCAAGGTCTGCCTTCAAGAGGAAAGACTGTAGCAGAATGGCCAGGCACAGACTGGAGAAAGGTCACTATTGCTATTTGATCATCCAGAAGTAGCTGGGAGTCTAACCACAACCCCAAATCACAACCTTTGGTCACAGATGTTGGAGGAACTTATATAACATCCAGCTTTTGTGCTTCCTTCCTCCAACCTGCACATCACCACAGTATTCTCATGACAAAGTTTCATCCAGCTCACTCTTACCCATGCCCCAGGGGTGCCTTGACACTGGGAAAGGCATTTGATTGATCTGTCTGGATTGGATGCAGTAGAGATGGTTGTCATCAGCACAGTGAAAATAATTTAGCTGGTGTGCTTTTTTTTACCCACTTTCCTAACAGTCTTGCATGCACATTGAATAATAAGAGGGTACCAAACAGATCCTTGTGGTACTCCAAATAGATATCATAAAAGGGTCTGACACAGCTCTATGTTGTTTCATTGGGGGGGTCTGGGGTTGGAGGATAGTAAGTCAGGTAAATATTTGTTTGGTAAAGTAGTGCATGGTGTTTATAAGTCAATTTATAGCTTTCAGCAAAATGTGTTAGCTGTTTCTTTGAAGCCAACATTTTCACTCATCAAAAGAAGCTTATGCCTCAATATTTTGAGGAAGGAAACCTGTAATGGTTCCTCAGGGCAGAGGCAGCAGTTGTCCAGCACTGCCCTTTGAGTCTTCTTTGCCAGAAAAGCCTAGAGCTGCTGAAGTTTTCCACCACCCACTCTTGCCAGGGACCAGGAGTGCATCAATAACTCCTATTAGTCCACAGCATCAATGCTAGCTGATTGATCTAATATCAGTGCGGATACCTTATCTTTATCCATCACTGAATTCATTGATTGTCAAATCTTGAAGCCTAGTTTAATGAAATATCATGCAGTATTGTAATATTGTAGTCACATTCTTAAAATGTATGTTTGTGTTCAATTTTCAGAGTGTATTGTCCTCGCAACTGTATGCAGGCAAACCCACACTATGCTCGTGTAATTGGAACTCAAATATATTCTGATGTAAGTAGCATGATTTATTCAAGCATATTTATAAATGTTGATGATGAAACTGTTACAGTGTACAATGGAATATACAATGAGAGGACAGTGACAGTTCAGGCCTGATCCTATGTACCTCATGCACTCAAAGACCAAAGTTTTCAAACTTGGATGTCTAATGTTAGCCACGTGCTACTGGCAGACACAGCTGCCACAGAATTTAGTGGTACTCAGCTCCTCTGAAAATCAGGACAGTTCTTTGGTGCCTAAGTATAGATTTACATGCCTTACTATAAAACTTGAACATTTTGATCAAAATTACCACTGACTTGTCTGACATGAGCAATGAATGAAGGGTTAGACCGTTAATGACCCTCTCCAGATACAAACATATTTTCTAGACTCCAGTGAAACAAAATATCATGTTATTCTAAAAATAAATATGCATAATCCCATTATTTTGGACATATCTCAGTTATGTACAGTCACATATTTGTAGCAGTCTTCAAAATTATAAATAAGACTTTCTGATGGAAAGCAAAAGAATACCATAAAGGTATTTTGGAAATCAGAAACTGATATCTAATTCTCTGTCATTTTTTTTTCTCCAGTGGGAGTACAGTACCCAGTCATTGTTATTAGAGAATGGCTCCTGAGCACTGAGATGCTGACAGTTATTCATGTTTAATTCCTTTTAAAGAATGTTTGAACCATGTTTTCAAACATATAGCATGAAAGTCATGCCCCAACTCCCCCCAATCACACACTCTCTCTCTCTCACACACACACACACACACATGCTTGGCTTGGATGGAGTTCACCCACCAGAAGCAGAGCACAGCTCCATTTCCCCTTTTTGAATACTATTTTAGCCCTTGCCACTGTAGGGTTCCTGCTCACAAAATCTGTGTATGGTGACTGCTCTTCCAGTCCCCCCAAAAGCTCTCCTGATGACAGCATATATGGAACTGGCACAGATCCCACTCCTCTCTGTTCACAATGTGCTTAAATGGCTGTAAATTCCCCTTGGGGGGGTCAGATCATTTCTCACTGGGCTCACGAGAGGGTTGAGGTGAGGATCTCCTACTTTGTGTGGAAAGGGAGATGGGATTTCTCTATGATACTTTTCCTCCTGGACCTGGTGATGGGATTTCTGAATGGGCTAGGGCCCACACAGTGAATGGGCTAGGGGTTGAATTGGAGGATGGGGACACACATGATCCTTCCTCTGGTCCTGCAGAAAATAGTCAAAAAACGCTAACAATCTTATGTCTGAACTTTCTCCTGATTCCTCTGTGTCACTTGGTGCCATCTTGGCACAGAGGTGTCTCTGGTAATGCAACTCTGTTTGAGCCATGATTATTCAATCTTTATATTATGGGAGAACCCAGGGTCCTCAGGTAGAGCCCAACGTCCCCAAGCAGGACCATATTGTGCTAGGTGCTATACAAACATGGAAGAGAGACAGTCCTTGCTCTGAAGTGCTTACAATCTAATATACAGACAATGGATAGGGCAGAGCATACAACATACAAACAAATGGACCTGGTGCAGATTGGCCTGGCTTTATTATACACATGTATAGTATTATTTTTTTTAATTGAGATTAGAGGTACTGAAAAATGGTGTAAGGAAGGGAAGAGCCATGATAGCAAGCAGTCAGCAGAGCTGCAAAGAGCCAGTATGAGTGCAGGCCTATCCACAAGATCAGCTGTGTTTTGGAGTAGTATTACTGTGGAGGGAAACACCACTGATTGGACAGTGCAGGGGGATCCCCTCAAGGAAATCTTCATGGGAAACCTAATGAAAAGTCCACTTCCATGGATTTGAATATGAGGGAAAATCTGGGCCCAGGATCCTGGATAGAGAAGTTTTGTGGCATGAATGTCACTTAAAAAGAATTTAATGAATCTTCTCCAAAAAGCGGAAATGAGGTCAAATTACAAAGGATGAATATAAAAAAAAAACTACACAAGCATGTAGGGACAAAATTAGAAAGACCAGGGCACAAAATGATCTTAAACTAGCTAGAGATATAGAGGGTAACAAGAAAATAATCTACAAATACATTAGAAGTAGGAGGAAGACCAAGGATGGGTAGGCCCATTACTCAACTAAGGAGGAAAGACAATAACAGAAAATGTGGAAATGTAAGAGGTTCTAAATGACTTTTTTCTTTCATTTTTCACCAAAAAGGTTACTAGCGATCAGATGTCTAACATACTGAATGCCAGTCAAAATGAGATAGGATCTGAGGCTAAAATAGGAAAAGAACAAGTTAAAAATTACTTAGACAACTTAGATATCTTCAAGTTGGCAGGGCCTAGAATACTCACAGAACTGGCTGAAGAGTTATCTGAGCCATGGAAAACTCATGGAAGCCTGGAGAGATTCCAGTGACTGGAAGAGGGCAAATATAATGCCAATCTGTAAAAGGGGGAATATGGACAACTCCGGGAATTACAGACCAGTCAGCTTAACTTCAGTACCCAGAAAGATAATGGAGCAAATAATCAAGCAATCAGTTTGCAAACACCTAGAAGATAACAAGGTAATAAGTAACAGTCAACATGGATTTGTCAAGAACAAATCATGTCAAACCAACCTAATAGCTTTCTTTGACAGGGTAACAAGCCTCGTGGATAAGGGGGAAGCAGTAGATGTGGTATATCTTGACTTTAGTAAGGCTTTTGATATTGTCTCATGTGACCTTCTCATAAATAAACTGGGGAAATATAGCCTAGATGGAACCACTGTAAGGTGGGTGCATAACTATTTGGAAAACCATTCCAAGAGAAACAACAAGGTAGGCCAAGTTTTAGACCAATTGACTTTGACAAAGTTCCTTTTTATCTATCAAGTCCAATTCTGTGCAGTTAATCATTTGGATTATACTCATTAGGCATTAAAATTATGTACATTTTTACCAATTATGATACCTGGCAACACTTTCCTAGTTTTACCTTCAGTTTAGTTAATTGTTTAAAAATAGGTGGGAACTCTTCTTCACCTTAGTCTATGATCCTTTAAACTGAACTGCTTTTTGACTTTCTAACAAACCAAATCCATTTCCAAAACATCCATTTTTCAGTCAGAAAACCAATGGATTTTCCTTTATTTATGTATTTTGAGGAGAAAGTTGTTGCAACAGAGCAGTGGTTCTACTCAGAGTTGTGTTGTTTTGTTACAGTATGCAGGGGACTTTAGATACAGACTGCACACTGTTTCTAACCTGTGTAGGATTTTTATATAGGAGGAGATATGCTTAGTCTTGGGGTAGGCAGCAGGGGGGAAGTAGGGAGGATGCAGTCCTTTGCGCTGTGTTCTTCTGTCATCTGTCCAGGGAGCAGCAATGGGTTAGCTACAGAGGAAGCAGTTCACCATTTTCCCAGTAAGAGGCACTAGCCTGCATATTTAATCAGTCCTCAGTAATGTGATGACAAGTAGCTGACCAAGGTGATGATACTCAAACACTTTAAAGCACTTTGAAATCGGTGGATGAAAAGCACTATATAAGTACTAATCATTATTATTAGAAAGAAGTAATACTTAGTAAATAACTTGGGCTCCCACCTTGCAAACACTGATGTACATGAGTAACTTTACATATGGGAGTAGTCCCTTCACTTCAGTACATCTCACTGAGTTATTTGTGTGCATGTTCGTTAGTATGTATGTCAACAGGGGAAATGGAAAAGCATGTGCCTTTTGAGGAAGGAATTACTTTCAGCTCCTCAGTAGCAGTCTGAAGTCAATGCCCTGGGGTCAAGATGAGTTACAGAAGATTATCCTGTTAGAGGATAACTACTAATTTCTACTCCCCTCATTCAAGCAAGAAGTCCCATTGATCTCAAAAGGCCAAATCCTGTATGCTTTGCTCGGTAGTCCCAAATAGCCTCTATTTAGTCTCCTAAGAGTTCTGCTTTCAAACAATTTACTTTCTCAACATTCATCCATGTTATACAGAAATATTTGCAGCAATGTTGCTTGGAAAAAATGCATCCATTGTGCAAAGGAAATAAAAGTTTTTGCAAACCTATTTTTGCAGCATTTGTGAAGCTCTAAGACTTTTTTTTTTTTTAACACTAGCCAGGCTAGAAGGTTGAAAATACTACTACAGAGCAGGCTGAGCAAAGTGTTTTATTCTTAAATTGATTTAGAAAATTTTGGTTCTGCTCCCGTTCTCCCTGGATATAAGCAGGGATGACCCTGAATCCTCCATGGTGCCCCACAAAATTTTTGCTATTTTCTTCTCATACCATTTCCACCAAGCTCTGAGGTTACAGTGACTGCCCCTAATCTTGATGAGATTGCTAGTTATTGCATTACTGTCTGCTCTGCCAGCAGTGCCAGTCTGTTTGTCAGCTTTTCCCACAAATTAACATATAAGCATGTACTTGTGCACAGTGTGTCAGTAACCACATGTGGGTTGCTGTCACTGTTACTCATCCTCCCTTCCCCTGTACCCTCCATTGGTTTGTGCGCCCTCTTGTTTTGTCTTATCTAAAAGTAGATTGTGAGTGCTTTGAGGCAGGGAGTGACTCTTACTTTGTGAATGTACAGTGCTAGGACAATGAGGTTCAATGCTGAATAGGGCCTCTGGGCACTATCATAATGTAGATAATAAATAACAATAATATATGCCTCTCTCACAACAGATTGTACAAATTACTCACTCTGCTAGGGGCCTGCACACACTACCAGATCCCTGCTGGCCCAGCAATGCAAACTGTCCACATGGCAATGTTTTGTCCTCTTGGTAGACCACCCAACAGCTTCCTGCCTTCCACTCATGGGAGCAAGAAGTCCATGCTTTCAGCTTCCCCTATTCCAATTATCTAAGGCTCAGAGCCTTATTTCTGGCATTTCGATATTATGCCTTATGCCACAGAACTCTTTAACAGTATTTACACTTCAACAAACAGTTTTCAAAGTTGACTTTGGTGTTTGCAAAAGGTGTAAGATTTGCAAGAAACTGAGTCAGATGAGGACTGAGGTGAATTGTCAAAGCTTTATGGAGATACTTTTGAAGCACCTATTTGTACAGTGACCGGCTTTTGTCACTGCTATTAGTCCCTGATTCCGAGCACCAAATACACCTACAGAATAAAGAGAGACTTTTGAAGTTGCCAAGTTGTCACTTGTTTCACACTTAGAATTTGTTTTGATAAAAGATTTGATGCCTGGTATGACTCCACTGACAATGATGAATCAGCTACATCCCACATATCTTCTCTCAAAATAAACTCTTAGCAAATTCCTGTTTCATTGTCTTATTTTCATTCTAGGCATCACTGCCCTGAGAACGATCTCTTTCGTTAGAGAATCCTGTGGTAATATTTTTGAGTCAATCACAAATGTTAAAAAGTGGGCCAGATCCTCAGCTGATGTAAATCAGCCCAGCTCCACTGACTACAGAAATTAATGGAGCTATGCCAATTTACACTAGCTCAGGATCTGGCTCATATTTATAAATGCTTTTGCTTCAATTAACTACATGGAAATACTTTTCCTAATATCTTCGAATAATTGTCCATAGCATTCTGAACAACTGCTATTTGTGAAAGGGAGGCTTGTGGGTAAAGTGCCTTTGCAGAGTAATGGTATGCTGTGGTATTTTGCTGAGTAGCAAAAGAAGGAAAATGATTAAGCAGCTTGGTATTCAGATTCTGTGACCTGTTAAATACTGACAAATATCAGAGAGTTCACTGCACACCAATAAAGCAAGGTCAAGTAATGCTGTATGAAATGTTTGTTACCTTAAAAATGCATGATGTTGCCTTATATATGTTTTGGGCTGAGATAATATCTGAATTAAATTAACAGCTCAAAGCTACTGATGGAGACTTCCAAGGAGAGGTATGCCTTTAAGGCTGCTAATAAAATGACTTGTTAAGTAATATTTAGAAACAGAAAGTAAACCTGTGGGGGTGAAATCCTGGCCCCACTGAAATCAATGGGAATATTGCCATTGACTTCATTATGGCCAGGAATTCACCCAAAATGTTTACCCAAGAAAGCCTGGACAAGATGTTAGATGATCTGACCCTTCAAAATAGGAAACATCCCCCTATTTAAAATAAATTACTTCAGTACAAAAATTAGTTAAGAACTAAGACTGAAGATCCAGTGAACACCCAGAATTAAATGACACTTCCTTTAGAAAACTTTATACATTTGTCCCATATCCTCACCTCTTGCATCAGCCCACAGAGCAGGCCAGGACATCAGGATAACCAATCTCCTCATCCAAGCCCTCATCCCATGTCTTCACTGCTGTAACCTCCTGTTTTCTGGTCTTAACTACTGCATATTTGCATCTCTCAAGTCTATTCAGCTTTAGCAGCTTTAGCTGCTTCTAAAACCAACTTTTTGACTCATTATTCTTACCACATAAATCCCTCCTTTGAGTCTCCCACTAGCTTCCTCTTCCCACTGTATAAGCTTCTTGTCTATATTTTTAACACCCCAAATATCATATCCCCATTCCACCTTACTGATCTAGTAACCTATTGTGATGTCAGCTCTGCCAGTGTTCCTAACCTTTACCATCCACCCTTCAGCTTCTCCCTTAAACACCTCCAAGCTTTCTCCCACACTGTCCCTTTTGCTTAGGGAAAAACACACTGATAAAATCCAAGCAGCCATTATCTTCCTTCAGATTCTTCTGGAGCATTCACCTCTGTCATGATACCTACAAAATCCAGCCTGCTTGTCATGCTTAGACAGGTGACAAGCTGTGGCCTTTCCTCTTCCTCTTGTTTCTTTTTCCTACTCCCTTCCTCACTTCCTCTAATGCCAATTAAAAACAAACAAGCAAATGAACTTCTTAAAATACATGTAACTACCTGGGCCAATTCTTCAGCGTACTCACTTGCACCATACTCATTGTGGAACTTTGCATTCACATCCCCTACCCTTCATTTGTATCTTTAGATTGTAAATCCTTCAGTACAAGGATTGTCTCTTTTCTTTTGTATGACACCCAGCACAATGGGACCCCAATCCTAACTGGGGTCTTTGGGCACTACAATAATATTAATATATAGGAACAGCAATAGCCTTAAATAATTAAAATTAGTCTCTTGATCACTGGCTGCCAGGTTGGGAATACAGCAAAATCCTAAGGCTGTTAGGGAGGAAGGAAAGAAAAGTACTGAATAGTATAAACTGTATCCCCTCTGGCTTGTTTAAGAGCTGCAGTCAATCATTCTGAGGAGGAAAGATTAGAAGGGCCTTTGGATAAACATTGTCAAAGTTATATTCTCAGAAATGTTGTGACATTAATGGACTGACAATATAACAGTGACACTGGCGACTTCAATGGTTGGAATAGGCTTTGGAAAATAATTGCTATTTTGAATTCCTGTATTTTATATAGCATTTAGATTACAAAATAACTGCAGTTACAGATATATGTTATTCCAATTATAGCTGGAACGTAATGCAAGTCTTGTTTAAACTAGTCTTTTAATGTTGATATTTATACTGGTTACGTTTTTAATGTTGATTCTGTGGAATCCTCTTACAGTGAAGACTTTTTTTCTTCTTCTTTACAAAAAAGCTTGGTTATAAATGGAGATTACCTGTACCTGGAGTTGCAAATTTCACAGAGCCGTGCATTGAAACAAATAAAGACTTATCTTCTACAGTATAAATGGGTTTCACTATATCTGCAGTTTGCTGAAAATAGCATTAAGTTATTAAAAGTTTTAAGTAATTAAAAAGAGAGATTACCAATTCTCTGAGTAATTGACTACTCTTCTGTGCACTTTATTTAAAATAAATAAGTATGTAAATCATCAGAGTTGGGCAGTTTCATGAGAGCACATTAATGGCCCAGTTCTGCAGATATTACTGAGACAGAATTCCCATTGACTTCACTGAGAACTTTGCCCGTGTAAGGTTTGCAGGATTGGTCCCTACATGAGTCAAGGTTCTTTAGGAATGTACTATCAGAACTTCCTTTGCAGTAAGAGGACATGCAGTTCAGGTCCAGCTACAGATTAATATTATGGGCAAGTTCTGTTATAAAGTAGTATGGGGAATTAGGAGCTCAAGATAGGAATAACTGCAAACAAGATTGCAGCAGCTGAGTAAAAATTGAAGACTCAAACCAGTCAATGATACTTCTCAAACTGGCTTAAAGGAGTAAATTTTCCTAGAATGCTATAAATCTGTGCAAATACTATTTAGGGACAAACACAGGATTTTGTGGGTGCATATGTATAAGCTGGGCTTTTGGGAATATGGTTTTAAATGTATACATTCAATTCTTAGTTTAACATATCTGATCCCTCAGTATTTTCCTGTTTCATATCACTTTGATACATTAAAACAAAATGAAGGACTGATGAAGGGAAACCGGTGTGGTGGTGGCTTCAGCTTCCTCCTGCAAAATACCACATCGGTTTCCCTTCACCAGTCCTTCACTAATCTATGTGCATCCTGGTGTTGGCAAAACACCCGTATTACATCCTGGTGTTGGCAAAACACTCATATGTACATGCAGATGGTTATAGATTATTCTATACTATTCTATACCATTGATCTTGAAGTGCTTTTAACTCACCTGCCGATCTCATGGCAGTAGATGGAGCTGGTCTTCAGTGGCATTGTTCATTTTCTCTCAGAGAGTTCTCTACAGGTAGTTGTAGGCAGTTGCTCCTCTTCCCAAAGAGTTCTCAAATGCAGAGTACCATTCTGTCTCCCCTCCATTTCTGTAAATATGGGGCTGGTAATGATGAGGCATCTGGTTCAGAGTTTTCAATATGTGGATGGCACCTACCTCTGTCTCTCTATCATCTGATTGAGATGAAGTAGTTCAGCTCCTCAGTCAATGTCTAGCTGAGATTTGGGCATGCATGAGAGCACTCTGAAGCACAATCCAGACAAGACTGAGGTGATGATGGTGGTTTGGGGAAAGAGCAAGATGAGCTGGCAGAGGGAACACCATCCACTTTGATGGAAGGAGTATGTCTGTCATTAGTGTTTGCAATTTAGGAGTTATTTCAGATGCAGACCTTACCACTGTTATCCAGGCTTTTGTTACCTCTCAAGGTTAGACTATTGCAACATGCTCTACATAGGGCCCTTAAAAACATTTGGAGACTGAAGCTGGCACTTATTGAATGGGGCATCTTTCTGGGAGACTTGCTGTCCATTGGTCTCTGGCTGGAGTTTATGGTATTGGTTATGAACTTTAAAGCCCTGGAACTGGCCTACCCAAGGGATCACCTCTCTTGCTGTTTTTTATGGCACAACCATTAATTCTTATTGAGGACAGACTGTCTGAGTGTGATGTTGTCACAGCGGCAGCCAGCAGGGGCACTTGAGCTGGATCCCTCTCATTATAAAAGTAAGGGGTAGGCTGACAGAACATCCCTGTGAGGGCTCCAGGACTCTGGAACTTGTTCTCACCTCCTTTTACACCTTGGTCCTAAATATCCTGAATTTGGTGACTTTCCAGACATGCGGCAAAAGATACCTTATTCTCTGGACAAAGCTAATGGGGCTTGCTTCCAGTTGATGGAGGGGGCTGGTGCCCTGCTGGCCAGCTAGCTGAGTTCCTGTGGAATGTATTTCAGTGCTGCTGAGGATTAATTTAATTTCATTTATTATATGACTAATTATGATAAGGTATTTAGAGCCATGGATATGCTTATTTATTATTATTTTTAAATCTAAAAGTTAATGAAAAACATAATAGAACTAATAAAAAAAACCTCTTTTGCTCTTTTCTCAGGTGTCTAGTATCTGCCGGGCAGCACTACATGCTGGAGTAGTTCGCAATCAAGGAGGCTATGTTGACGTTATGCCAGTAGATAAAAGGAAGATGTACATCGCCTCCTTTCAAAATGGAATATTTTCAGAAAGGTAAAATGCTCAGTTTAAAAGACTGTAGTTTTCCCTTCTCCTAGTAATGTATGCCATCATTTTCAGATTCTTGCGTTAAGTCTCTGTGTGTGGTGAGGTTAAGGGGTGTGTGTGTGTGTGCTTGAAAGCTAAATAAATAGGCTAACATGGGTGATTTACAGGGTTGTGTAAGAGTCACAATGACTGGAGAAGCTGCGGTACCAGAACTGCCTGTCTCCTCTAAGCTCATAAATCATAACCCTAAAAAGCCGCTTATAAATCAAAACAACTCTCTTGTTTATTGATCCTGTGGCCAATAATGCAATGTTTGCTGAGAAAATTATCTTTGCCTCCTTTTGCATTTTTAGATTAGTGATTCATTCAATTTAGGTGAGTGGGGTTTGGAATGGTCCAGTACTTTCTGTTTATATGGCACCCTATTATTAAGGGAGGATTATATGAAAGGCAATTAACTTTTTGCATCTTCTTATCAATGAGCATAGTCTACAAATGATACAGACAACAGATTAACATATAATATGATTTCCTAAGATATACAGATGTGTATCTGAGTCTTTTGAAATCACTTACCATTATATAGTACCTTCTGTGATGAAATACTTCCAGTTAATTTGAAGCTCTGAAATATTTTTCCAGGTTCTAGTAGAACAAAATTTTGACTTTACAATATTCTTGATACATCCCATCCCACAATCATGAAGCTAATTGTGAACTCTGGAGCTGCAAACAGTGTGCCAGATCATCTCTTACACAAGAATTACATGCATGTGGAAAAGAGGAAAAAGCAAGAATGATTGTGTAGCCTGGTGGTAAGGGTACTCAATTGGGAGGCCTAAATTCATGTCCCTGCTTCAGTCACTAATTATTTATACATAATGGAACAGCTCCACTAGGTGAAATTAAGACAGCCTTCCCCCAAGAGTCTTCCATAGCCCAGAGACTACAGTGCTCAGCTATACTACTTACTTGGGATGTGGGAGACCCAAGTTCAAATCCCTTCTTCCCATGAGGAGGGTGTTTGAATTCAGGTCTCCCATAGCTCAGCTAAGTGTCCTAGCTATTGGGTTATAAAGTGGGTAATGCCTCCCTTACAATTTTGTGAATGGCACCCAAGTCCCACCCCAAAAATAAGTTTACCTAGAACTATTCTGTGAATTTGTCAAATTAGTGACAATTTTGGGGTCAACTAAAACTTCATTTTATGGTAAATAAACAAAATGTCTGAAAAATTTTGCCCCAGTCTAACTGTGATTTGTATCTGATTAATTGCCTGGATTTTATGTGTGCAGAAAAAAATGCTATTTGACCACTATTAACTCATTGCAGCCTTTTAACAGTATATTAAAGTAAATAGATATCAGTTGTGTGGTCCATGTAAACGATGTGGCAGGTATTTAAGAACATAGAAGAACCTGCGTTGTTAATCCATATCCCCAGGCAAGAGGCATTTATAAACTAAAAACTAACGTTTCAAAGCATGTATAGCAGTTGCACAGCTACCAGTTTCCAATGGAAAGAAGCCAAGATGATGGCTCCAGTGTGCCATCTGACTTGGGACTGTTTGTCCTAAGGAACCTGCAGTTTGTCCTACAGAACCATGAGGCTGTTCAGCTGTGTGGCTGAAAGAACAGCAAAACTAAGCAGTTCTGCTATTGCTAATGTTTACAAAACAGCATTAATTCCATAAGTTGTACCCTTGGGTTCTGTAATAATTGACTAGAAATAATTGACACATTCAAGGCTTTCCTCTAAATATTAGTATTTGCTTTATTTGTTTTGTTAATAAGTATTTCTTTTGAAGTAAAGAGCATCAGTGGTAGAACTATTGTTATAGATTATTTCTGGCAGAAAGTTCTATCATTCTGATAAATTAACCCAATCCTGCTCCCATTGAAATGAATAGCAGGGTTATATAGCAACTTCACCACTGACTTCAAGAAGAACAGAAGTAGACCCTTATTCAGGATTCTCTAAAACCTACTTGCTATGTGTCATAGAGCAAATTATGGCCTGACTGTGCCACGGCATCAGTTGGCACAGGTACCAGCATTCCTCCTGCACAAAATAATTTGCAGGATCAGAGCCTAAGAGCCCAGTCAATGAGAGTTCTGAACTCAGAGGGCTTGCATCACTTCCTAAGAGTGCATTGGAGTGTTGTCGTCTTATAAATATCCTCTGGGATTGTTTTATTTTGCAGTTTACAGAATCCTCCAGGAGGCAAGGCTTTCAGAATATTTGCCGTTATCTGAGTCCAGTTACTAAAGTGTAAAAAAACAAAATAAACTGCAACCAGAGCACTTGGAAGAGGATAATAAAGATCACTTAGTATACTTCCTAAAGTTTGTATAAAGCTGTAACATTATTGTACAGAAGATATCAACTATTTTCCGCCAAAAGACTTTCAGCTGCATGTAGATCTTAGTGGAGAAAAATCTGTAAAATAAAACTTGGGAGAAAATTCATTTGAAAAACTACAATGATATATCACAATTTTTGAATCCTGTGTTAAATATTGCTATATTTTCTTAGCAGTTATTCCTATACAGTTAATTCAAATCTCGTAAATGTTCTACATTTTTTATCTGAATACATTTATTATACGGTGCTTTATGTATGCCACTAACAATAACTTAAAAACTATACCATGGATAGACCAGTGATTTTGTATCCAATTTACATTAAAAAATAGCCATCCCAATAAATTGACACAATAAATCATGCCTGTAAGTCAGAAGTATAACACTGTTTGTGATTTACTCTAGCATTAACCAACCTGAAAGAAGAGCTGGAGTGTTTTATACTTTACACTAGTTATTAGACAAATATCAAATGTTTTTAAAAATTGGAAATGGAGACGCCCATTAAAATGTGTTCCTTTAAAGAAACATTTTTTTGTTAAGAATGGTAAATTTACATTTTCTTTATTTTCTAAATTAAAATTGATAATAAACACACTGTTATTGGATGTTGGTTACTTGGTCAATTCAAATAACCAGACACTAAAAGATCATTTTCACACTGAGAGGAGGAATAAACTGAAAGGACTGAGTTTCCGATTCTGCAAACTCACACAAACTATACTTTAAGCCTCTGACCAGTTTCATTGAGTTCAGTGGGCTTCCTCACGGGAATAAAGTTAACCACATGCATAAGTAATTGCAAGTTTCAGGCCTTAAACTGTACATGGTATCTGTGTACTACACATAGATTTGAGGGTGAACAGTCAACACAATCTCTACACTGTTAAGAAAATGGTAACAAGGCCAATCTCCCTTCTCACAACCTGGCGGATACTCCTGCAGGCCAGGACGTATAATGATATGGAGCCTAATGAAGATTAACTCATTTATTGCCTCACCATTTCCTTTTAATTCATTTATGGTGAATAGCCTTGTGCATTAATTTTACCATATTATGGTATATGAAGAAAATATAATGGTGATATTATGTTTCTTTCTATGAAAAGTGTATTGTGCTTTAAGACTGAAAAGCTGTTGAACTTTATTTTTGGTGTTTTTGTTTCTGCTGATGAATTTATGATTTCTTTCTAACTTGTGAACTAATTGATATTCTTCATATTTCAGAGTATTATTTTCTGTCCTTTGTTTTGCTACATGTACTACCTCATGTAGTTAGGCAAGCCTTGTTAGTTTTTTAATCAGTTTTGAATAAAATTAATTTACATAGTAACTGTAAAATTGGCAATCTTTATTTTTTTCCCCACAGAAAATGTATGTTTGACTTAGCTCAAGAAGAAAAATACCAGCTAAATAAAGTTTACTTTTGTTGCTGACCAAAACATTGCAAGTGGTTTGTAGGACATGGCTATAGAAAGAGGTTGAAGTTTTAAAAGCTGGCTAGGTGATTTAGCTGCATAGCTCCCATCAATTATACTGGAAATTGTAAGGATAATTCCTCTGGTTGGTTTGGAAAGTCACAATCAGGATATATGGGATTAGGCTTCTTTACAGTCCATTCTGTATCAGGAAACTGACTTTGTAAAAAAGGCCACCACTTTACTCAACCCATCTACTTCCTTTATATGTGTTTAATCTTTTACTAATGGAGTTTCATTAGTGCAAAGAGGCCCAAACAGGAAATATTCCTGGTAATATCTACTTATAGTTCTTACAAATTTAAGGTTGTAATACTTTTTTTTTTCATAAACCCTACAGAACCCATGCAGCTGTGGAAGAATGAAATGGAATCTTTTCTGGCTTGCATTTCATCAGCAGAATTGTTCATTAAATTCTGATGGGGGGGAAGGAATAGCTCAGTTGTTTGAGCATTGGCCTGCTAAACCCCAGGTTGTAAGATTAATCCTTGAGAGGGCCATTTAGGGAACTGGGGTAAAAATCTGTCTGGGGGATCAGTCCTGCTTCAAGCAGGGGGTTGGACTAGATGACCTTCTGAGGTCCCTTCCAACCCTATGGTTCTATGAATGTTTACTGATGATGATCACAATCTCTGGGCCACAAAGAACTCAGCTCGGCTTGCAGACTCAAGGTTCTGGTTTGAAGAGCTGACAGTTAGCAAAAGTCATTACTTGTAATAATTTGGTGGGATTTTTGTTAGAGCCCCTCATTGTGATCGATTGTGAGGTGAATTCCTCCAACCCCCACAGTTGCTGTCACCCCTCCTTTTTTCTATCTATTCTTTCTGTCACTTTCCTTCTGGTCAACTTTTTGCTCTTCTGTGTGATTTTACTGACTCTTCTCTCCCCTCTCTGTTTTCTCTAATCCCCCTCCCCATTCACCAGAAGGCTACGTGAGGCAGGGCACCACTGATGCCACCCAAGCCTGAGCTGAATACCAAGGAAGCAGAGAAGAGAAGCTTGGTCTGCAGGGGGAGGGACTGCCACCCTGTATATGAGTGGCTCCTGTAACCAGCCTTGCGAGTAGCTCTATAACAGGGCAGTTGTGTCCCAAGCACCCCTTGCAGCCTTGGGTGGCTCTTCAGCACTCTTCCTCTTTTTGTCGTCTCTCCTGGGCAGGGCCGGTGCAACCATTTAGGCAACCTAGGCAGTCGCCTAGGGCACTAGGATTTGGGGGGCAGCATTTTCTTTGGCAGCAACCGCGGTGGCCGGATCTTCGGCCAGCCCCGGTCACCACCTGCATTTAGGCAGAGGGAGCTGGGCAGGAGAGCGCAGGGAGGGCCGCCTGCAGCAAGTAAGGGGGTGAGGGGGCAGCATGCAGGGGAACTCCCTGCCCCAGTTCACCCCTGCCCCATCTCCTCCCCGAGCATGCCGTGGCCACTTCACTTCTCCCGCCTCCCAGGCTTGCAGCACCTAAGCTGATTGGCGCTGCAAGCCTGGGAGGCAGGAGAAGTGAAGCGGCGATGATGTGCTCGGGTGGAGGCGGAGCAAGGGTGAGCAGGGGTAGGGGTAGGGGGTGCCTCGGTGGGGGGTGGGGAGCTGCCGCATGGGGGGGCACCTCAGGGTGGAGGGGTGGAGCTGCCGCATGGGGGGCACCTCGGTGGATGGGGGGAGCTGCTGCGGGGGCGGTGCTCAGGGCGGGGGCTCGGGGACGGAGGAGGACGCAAGGCGGAAGTTTCACCTAGGGCGTGAAACATCCTTGCACCGGCCCTGTTCCTGGGAGCTCCTCAATAATTCACCGTCACAATCCAATGAGAGTTAAAACACTCTCCTTCCAGGATCCAATTTATGTAGTCCTTACACACATTAATACTCCACACCAGCTTTGCCTTGCTGGCCACTGATTCCACAGTTCTCTCCTTGAAACTGAATCCCCTAGCCCTCCTTCCTGGAGTTGGGTTCAGTTCAAACTTGTCCTGTTATTCCCTGTAGCTCCCACAGCTCCTTTATTTCAGCCAGCTGTAGCTCTCCAGGCTTCTGTCATATTTAGCACTCCCTACTCTCTTAGCTGGCATGTTACCAGCTCCTATTCAAGCCCCCTCAGGGACTACTCCAGGAGTCTGTCTCATCCTCCCTTATATCCCCACACCTGGCCTGAATTAAGCCTATGATGATTCATTATTACCCATCTGAAGAAGCGAGGTGATCTTGTCACATTTCCTCTTAAAGGGCCAGCAACCCTGTGACAGGCCACTAAGGAGAGCAGGGAAGGAGGGTGAGTGGGTGACTTATCTTTATGACACAACTCTCATTATAGCTACCTGGAACTTTTCCAGTAGATGAGGCAGCATGTTTGCAGGACATACACTGGTGGATCTGGGCTGCTACAGCTTTCTCCACCCATCCTGGTCAGCCCCTCTATGTTGCAAAATTCTGCTATAAATAAACTGCAAATTAAGCTGGAGAGGCTGACAAGGATGGTGTTTCCAGGCAGTTACAAACCTTGGGCCAGTTCATCAATCGTTGAAGTCAACAGCACTACACCAATTTACACCAGCTAAGGCCCTGTGCCTAGAATTTGATGACAAGGTGTGGAGGGTATTACCCCAGACAATCATTAGTAATCAAGAAAAGCCCATTTTTGCTATTATAAAATGTGAAAATATACAAAAGGAAACCCCTCTGTTTGCTCCACCAGCTAGTACACACCACCACCCATAGGGAACGCTGCCATGGAAAACTGCAAGCTGGGGAGCCTGGTGGAGTTTCCAGTCCTTTAGGTGGGTACTTTCTGCAGAGGAGACATTTTGGTCTATGTACAGTATATGGGGTAGCTGAGCCAGGGAGGCAACCCATATATCCTCAGGTAAGAATAGCTTTGTGTAGAAGTGTGTCATTTCTTGAGCTGGCAAAGTCCTAAATTTCAAGTTAGGTAAACATCATAGACATTTGGGTGGAGAACATCAGCTGATTTTGAAGCATGAAAAAACCTAGTTTGGCTGTATTGATACATATGCAGAAAAACTTGAATGCCGTGTAGCTTGAGATGGCTGAGATGTACTCATGTCCTTACACACAATGTCTTCTGGGGAGTTATCGCTTTTGAAGGATGCTTTGGATTTGGCAAAGATATAAGATAACCCAGATCCATGTGAACACACTAGAGGATATTTACTTCCTGCATTTTCTCTGTTCATAAAAAGGAACAGACTTAGAAATACAAATATTTAGAAATGATAAAGATTATGCATATAGTACAATACTGCTTTTGCAAGATTGTGTAATAGCTTAGACTGAAATATTGTGCTGTCATATTCCTATAGTTTCTAACTATCTTAGGGCTTTCTATAGCACTTAGAAAACTATAGGGAACTATACAGAGAATGAAGAGTCTGAAGAGCTTTGTCTCATTGCCTATGTACTGTGCAAGATGCACCTTGTACAATTTTTCTAAAATACTGTGATATTATATTCTATTACCTGGGAAAGAGCTTGTGATTATGTAATTCAGGACCATCTTACAATGTATATATTGTGCATATGAAGGTACTTAAAACCCTGACCAAAGTCAGGCCATGTGCTGGCATGATTATTTTAATTTTTCAAATGAATATAATGGGAATATAATATAAAGCCATACATTCAACTTTGGCATATTCCTGCTGCTAGACACCATTGATGGTAAACAACATTTCACCTTTAGATCATTGGTTTAAATCTGACCTAGGTTGATAGTGAGAGCATCTGAAACTTGTCACCAACTATTCAATAGTCCATGTTAAATGACTTGGTTGGGTTAGTCTGGGTGCTGAAAGTCTGGTGTCTATGTCACAAAATGCCACCATTGTTGTCTGCACTAAGACTTTATATTTATTCATAGATTATTAGGTCAGAAGAACCACTCTGATCAGCTAGTCTGACCTCTTGCATGATATTGACTACTGGACTTCCCTGAATTAACTCCTGTTTGAACTTCAGCATATCTTTTAGAAAAATATCTAATCTTGATCTAAATGTTTCCAGTGATGGAGAATCCATCATACCCAGTGGTAAGTTGTTCAGTGTTGAAAATGTGCACCCTATTTACAGTCTGAAGGTGTCCAGCTTCAGCTTCCAGCCATTTAGTATATATTATTTAACGTATGTATTGTAGCAGTGCCCAAAGGCCCCAATAAGACATGGGACCCTGTCAGGCTAGACAGTGTACAAACATATAGGAAGAGAGAGTATCCAGAGTGTACAATATGATCAGACATAAAAAATCTGAAGGGTCGAGGTGGAAGGAAAAAGAACACACAAACAAAGAAGTCAGAGTCATGATAGGCATAGGTCTTATTATTTCCAATATTTTTCTTTGATAATAAAATTAATGACTTGTGTCACAGTCCAACTTTAGTTCCCAGATTCCATATCTAGCCAACGCTGACTCTATTACTCTTGTTCATGATCTTACTCTTTATCAGCCAAGAGGCCAAATATTGAAAGATGTTTGGAAGTGTTGTGAATGGTCAGAGTTGAGGTGCACTGGCAAAAGCAACATGGGAAAATTTGCATTGCTGTTGTACTTGTTTAATGGATGCACAAAGGACTTCAATTTTCTCAATAAATCCACAGAGGTCTTTTCAAACCCTTATATTCATTTGAAAAATTAAAATAATCATGCCAGCACAAGGCCTGATTTTGGTCAGGGTTTTAAGTACCCATGACATATAAGTTTTATTGTTGTTATGACTAGAAATACCAGAAATGCTTTGACGATAAGAGATAACGAAACTAGGAGAATTGGTGACCCAATAGGAGTCATTGTGAGTTATGTTCTTTATTTAAGTTATCTATAAAAGATTAAGCAAAAGGATACACTTTAGAGCAGTCCAAAGAAGCTTTTCTTTGTGCAAGGAGCTGACACATGAACTCCCAAGGCTGGTTGCTGATCACTCAAACCCAATTCAGACTTTGGGTAAATATAAATGTTTGTAATGCTCTAAATCTACTGCTACAGCATACATGTGTGTGTTCTTAAGATCTAATAAAAATAATTTTAAGTAAAAGCACTCTGGTTTGTATCAATAATTTATCAGACAGAGGGGCTGTGTCCCCTTTGATTTATTCCTGAGAGTGACTTGAGAGAAACAGTTAAATTACCACTGCTCTGGGTTCAGAAAACCTTGGGTTTTCTCCCAGCCAGCCAGGAGTGGTGGAAAGGAGTGGACAATTGGTATAAAAAAGTTTGTCTGTTTGTTTGCTGTCCAAGAGAGTGGGATGGTGGGAAGGGTAGAAACATGTAATTTCATGTGACGTAGTCCCAAAGTCAATTTATGGATCCATTCTATTACTGGGACTCAAGGCTCAGGCTAGTAGTCTGATCAAGTGAGGAAACAGAACAACTAGAAAGAAAGAAAGTTAGAAATGGTTTTGGGAAACAGCCTGACCAATTTTGTACAGAAGCATTGTAATGGTCTTTGAAAACCTGGAGCCTTCACTGGCCCCAGAGTATTCCTGCAGCTCTGTAATCAAATGGTAGTAGATAAACAGATAGATCAGTTAAAGGCAAGAGTGGAGGACTCAGAGAAGGATAGGGTCAGGAAAGAAAAGGAAATAAAGGAGTTAAAGAAAGATAAAATTGAGAAAGACCAGGAGATATCCAACCTGAAGGCAGTGTCAGACACGCTCTACATGACAAATCTGGTTCAAACAGAGAGAGTGATGGGCTGGAGCAGGAGGTATTTGGTTTGAAACAGCAGACAATAGAGAGTGAAGGAACTGTTACAGCCTTACTGAAGGATTCTCAGGATAAGACTCAGGCAGATCATGGGGAATGTAAGAGACAAAGTTGTGTTCTCAGAGCCAGGTTGGGAAAGCAGAAGGGAATAGTGGCTATGATTCGAGGCAGGTGTAGTCTGGGAAGGGGAGGTGGGTCAGAGAAGGACCCCAGCTTGTATCCTTCTTCTTATGATTATGAGAGGGATGATCCCCATGAGCTTTCCTTTCAGTTGGACCCTTCAGTCCCCATATAGTCCCTTGCTTGAAACACTGGAAGAGTTGCAGAAGCCCCCACCCATAATTTCCATAGTAAACACCCAGTAGAGGAGATTGGTCCCCAAGGGGCTAACCAAGGTGGGGAAGAATGACCAGGTCAGAGTTGCAGGAAAATTGGTTGACCTGTTAAATTGGAGCGCAGCCTTGGGGTGGCTGGTGAGGATCCCTAGGTTTCACTTTGGCAGATGTGTCGGCATCCCCCACTCTCCTCTCAGAGCCAGTTTAGGGGCCAGGAGTATGGGTTCCCAGATGCTTTGGCCAAGGGAACTCCACTTCTAGATTTGTTGCTGTCTGTACTTTTTCTTAGGCTTAGGTTTCCCTTGCTTCCTAAATTGTTCTTCACACCCCTCTCCTGCTCTCCCCTCCTCTTCCTCTTCTTCATTCTTCACATGCCCCCTTTCATTTCCTTCCCCTCACACACACTTTTTTTTTCTTTTGTGTTTTATTTTTTTGTATTAAAAGTTAAGGGTTAAGCCACAGCTTGAAGTATTTTACTGTCCTTGAAGATACGGTTGCAAGCAATAGGAATGTTAACTCTGCTACTGATCCTAATTACTGCCTTGAAAACAGTTTTGAGAAAAGTAGTAAATTAACAAAAGAAGGATAGAGCCCAAAGATTGCCTTTTATTTTTGTGGACATAAGGGGATCTGTGTCTCCATACGAAGCAATCCCGTTTAAAGCAATAGCCTTCCCAGATAAGACTCTAAAGGAAGATGACAGCTAAAAGAGAGAAAGGAAAGAGAAAGGAGACAGGCTCTGCAAAAGTTAAGGGAGAGCCCCTGATCCCTGGTGGGTGGAAATTTGGAGACAGCTCCTAATATATGAACTGAAGGAAAAGATGGATGGCTTGTCCACTGCGGAACATTTGTAAAAGCTAGCTGAGCACATAGGGAACACCCTGAGTGCACCTCCTGAGGGAGGCCAGATACCCCTAGCTCTCATATAGTGGCACATTTGTACACCAATGCACGCAGGAGGTTCACAGTTTATGTGGAATTTGAAGGAGATGTGTTCAAACTCAGAATTTGTTGTTAGATACAGTTGCCACTTATTCCTTGATGAGTACCCAGAATAAGAATCTGGTTTGAATCTCTGGCTGGAGTTAAGACCTTACCGGGATTTAATGTAGCAGGGGGAATTGTTCCCTTTTGCAGAAGGATTTTGTACTGGATGGGGCAAAGGAAAATAAAAGGGCAATTTGGCTTAAGGGATTTGGGAGGAGAAGGGATCCTGGGAATTGATGTTTTAAGGGAATTGAGAATGCTGGTTCATTTTGCTAACAAGGTCCTGGGGGAAATGCTTCCTGGCACACCCTGGGAGCCAGTGGAGATTTCAGTGAGTTACTAGCTAGCAGCACTTAAGGCATCTGAAGAATTGGAGTGACGAGTGACCTCCAGAAGTTCTAGTAATTGCAGAGAAAACACCGAGAGGTGTGGACCAATAATAAAATAGAATGTGGTAAAATTGATGCAGAAATCCCAGTTACAAACCCGGATCCCTCACTCCAGAACCAGTATAGGTATTCAAAAGAGGCAAGAGCGGCCTGAAAGAAACAATTGACGGGCGCTTAAGCCAAGAGCTTTTAGTGGAACAGTCAATTCCCAATAATGCTGCCCTATGGCTGGTCCTTAAAGGTGACGACAGGACTTTGAGGCTGGTAATTGATTTCCACTCCCTTAATCAGGTGAGCCTGCTGATGATTTCCATTGTAGGAGGGGCCCAGTGGTTTTTAATATGAGATTTGACCAATGTTTTTTGGTATCCCTTTGCATTGGCACAGTTACTATAAGTGTGCATTCGCCTTTAAAAGAAGCATTTGTGTTTTGCCAGGGTCCCCATGGGCTGGAGCAATGCCTCTATTATTTGTCATTCCCTTGTAGTCAAGATATGGGATGGGATGCCAGAAAGAGACAGTGTGATTTCTTATGTGAATGATATCCTTAGACCAGGGAACAGAATCTGGAGGGGTTGGACAGGGTGTTACAAAAGATTCAGGAAACTGGATTTAAAGTAAGCCCAAAGAAAACCCAGTTGTGCTCCCAACGAGTAAATTATCTTGGAGTGCCTCTGAGACAGAACGGGTGTTCCCCCTGACCAACAGGCTGTGGAGCTGATCCTTAAACTAGAGCTCCCACAGATGTAACTACTCTTTGATCCTTTCCTAGAATTATTAATTTCTCCCAAGATCTCATTGAGGGATTTTCAGAGAAGACAGCGCCCCCATTGCATGAATTGTTGAAGGAGGGAGCAGAGTGAGACTGGGACTCTCAACAGCAGGAAGCCATGGTCCAGTTAAAACAGGCCTTGGTTCGGGCTCCAGCTTTAGCATGTCTCCATTGGATTGGCCGTTTGTGTGGCAATTGGAAACTACTAAGAGGGGGATGGGAGCTGTACTGAGTCAGGAAAATAGCACTGTGACATAGGCCTCCAAGCTTTATGTGAAATAGAGAGGGGATTTACTCTGTGTGAAAAGGAGGTTTTGGCACAAGTTTGAGCTTTGCAACGCTGGGAGTATCTGGTTGGATTGTCCCCTATGTTACTGAAAACTGCCCACTCTCCAGTAAAATATGTACTCACTGGCAAAATTAATAGTAGTCATTTGTCCAGCCTCAGCAAGCCCTCAGCAAATGAGGGCTGATGAATTTGCTGAGCCCCAAGAGGTTGTTCAAAGCTCAGTTAAAAGTTCAAGAGCCCCATAGGGAGGAGAGGAACTCAGACGCTAATGGCTCAGAGTAAAAGTTAGTAAGTTTTGCTTAAATGTCTAGTGATACCTCCTATACAGAGAGAGGAAAGGTTTGTTTTGCTTTGTGTTTTAGATTACTGCGTGGATGCTGGAAGACTTTGGAGATGATCCACTGCTGCTTTTGTTGGTGTTTTGATTGCAGACCTGCTCCTTTGGTGGTGTGAATCCAGAACCTGTTCTGTTCAAGGCATGGGGAAACTTCCCATGGATAACAGTGTAATATAAAGTGAACAATACCTTCAACACCACTACCGCTCTCAGCATCCCAGAAGAACAAATCACTCTTTTAGGCCCCTTGGAGGGATATTATCTCACTTCAGTAAAACTGAAAGTCTTGGACTTAAATATTAGTGTGGGAATGTGTGCAAGAACTGGCAATGTATTATGATTTGGGTTGCAAATGGTCTATGCTGGCAGCTATGGAATCCCTGTCACTTTGGTGGCAATAGCATCATCTTCCTGTATACACAAGGGGATAGTGGGGGGATCAGATTTGTTAGTGGAGTGGATTGAAAGCTACCCAGGTCGGTATGGTTTTTGCTAAGTGTCACCATGCCTCTGTGGATCACAACTGAGATTATCAGATTCAGGACAAACTGCTAAGAAATAGGGCAAACATACTCCAAAACTGGTGGTTATTCTTCCATAAGATATACCATACCAGTAACAAAAGTAAACTTTTGTCTTACCACATTGACTAAAGATACTAGACAATGATGAGTGGTTATTTAAAACCAATTCCATCAACTAAAGGGTTCTTCTGGTCCCAAAGGACCAGCCACATACCCAGGTCAATATATAACCCAGATCTTACCCAATAATCACGCTGTTGCTAATCCTTTAGTATCTACTGTCTAAAAGCTTATTTGTAAGAGAAAAGAAAAAGGGGAGTTAAAATGGTCAAAGGAATCAAACATATACAATAATTGCAAAGTTCTTGTATCAGGCTTGAAGAAGTGATGAAATAAACTGCTGGCTTGTTAAGTCTCTGGCTGCTTCCAAAAGATTGGAAGGTCCTCAGTTCCTTGATTAGAATGCTCCCATTAGTATAAGCAGGGCCATCCCTAGGAGGGTGCAGGGCCCAGGACAACCTCTTCTCTTCACCCCAGGCCCAACAGGGAAATGGCTCCAGCAGAGACCCACCCCATGGAATAAAGGGTATAGAAGAGTGGATTTTGGAACCATCTGTAATTAATTTGGTTGAGGCATACGTAGTTCAAACCAATGTAAAGAAGCAACTGGTAATTAATCAAACCCACACCCTGAAAAAGGTCATTGTAGATTTTACTTTAGCAAACATCTTGGCAATAAAAACCCACTTTGAAAAGTTATATGAGGGTTGGAAAAATTGAATTAATCTTCATGATGCCTCCAGATCCCGCAAGGACTGAGCAAAAAGGGACATATTGGGAACATTTGGCACAGGGGTAGAGGTTTTTAATAGTATCAGTGAGGAGGCAATTGAGAATAAAATGATTGCAGTGTGGCAACACCTAAGGTTATCATTAGATCAGCTAAGCTCCATTCAGGATGAGGTGGAATAGGAGCAATCCCAAGAAAAAGACCACTTCCACCTCTTGAAGGTTATTGGTGCCCTCAGGGGTAATATTTCCTTGGCTCTGGCATGCAAATGCAGATGTGAATTACAGATGTGGTAAAGGACATGATTCGAGATAGTATGAGTGAGATACTCCCACTGGAAATTAGGAGCATTATTTGGAAAAATTCCACCCAGACAGAAAGAGATTTGCAATCCTGTTGGAAAAAGTTAAATTTTACCAGAATCTAGGCAAATCATTGTGTTTATCTTGCTAATGTCAGAAGCAGAAATAAAGTGGGTTTCCCCCATTGTAGCATTGGGCCTTTATGTTAATTAAATAGCAATGGAGCCCATAGACCACAGGATATGGGTGACAAAAGAGGTCCGGGGTGGAAGAGAGTAGAATTGGGAGCCTGCTTAGAAGAACCTGGGATTGGGTATGAATGTGCCAAAAATACCTTGCAGCCACAGGATGTGTGTTTAGAAATAACAGAGGGAAAATGTCATTATGCCATTAATCCATTTGAAAATAAATTTGTGATTGTGTATATGGGTGATAATGGCATAGGCTTAAAAGCTGGTGCCCAGTGCTCACAATTAAGTATATCATCTACCTCATAATCCCCATGAACACAATGTTTTGCCATATTGTAGCTATTGAAGTATGCAAGTTTAAATTTCAAGTGCCTGAGCTGAAATATAGCTAATTAAAAGTGAAATTCAGATTGTATTCAAATGTCATCCCTGTACCTATTTTAATTGTTTTACAGATATTGCTTCAGTATTCCATTTTAAGGAATTATTTACATGCTGCTAAAAAGGGAGCATTTAAAATCTTGATCACTGTCCATCGCTCTACGAATAAAATTAAACAAGTAATTGAGAGGGTTAGCAAAGATTTGTAACACAAATGGTGGGAGACATGTTGGGATAGTCCCCCACAGATTTTTAGTCTGGTTTTGCATCCGATTGTGGTGGTTTTGGTCTTTCAGATATTCGTGGTTGTTTTGTTCCTGGCACTGACATACTGGATCTGGAGGAAGATCAATCAGTTGCAGGAGGAATTTATCAGTTACAAGGGAATTTACATGAGGTCTGCTCTCTAACAAGGCAGAATGAAAACTCAGAGTGCCAGTGAGAAGATCATTTCTCAGTCTGGGTCAAGAACCTTGAGCCCATGCTGGGCGTCACTAGCAACCCACTAAACTGGTTGTGTACATGTGTACAGATCTTAATATTAAAAATATATGATCTGTAAGGAGGGGCGTGTAACCCCACAATTTAATTATACTGCATGTAACCTCAGGTCTTGATATGTAATATTACTGCACGTAATCCCAGGTCAGCCATTTTTGTGTATATAGCCACTGCTAGCTGGAAACGAAATACCCCATAGCTAGGAATAATCTTAGGCCCTGACAGGCAAGGCTGTGCAGCTGCATATTTGCAGTTCTGTTAATCAGAATGGGAGGCTGGGACAAAGAGTTAATGTACCATGATAATGGAAGGAATATTTGGACAGTTGACCTGACGTATAAGTATCATTGTTGTTATGACTAAAAATACTAGAAAAGCTTTGATGATAAGAGATAACGAATAGTTTGCTGAAACTAGGAGAAATGATGACCTAATAGGGATTATTATGGTGACCCAATAGGAATCATTATGAATTATGTGCTTTGTTTAAGTTAGCTATAAAAGATTAAGGAAAAGGATACACTTTGGAGCAATCTAAGGAAGTTTTTCTTTGGGCAAGGAGCTAATACCTATACCCCCCAGCAGCTGGATGAAAGGAGGGCCCTGGAAGGCTGGTTGCTGATCACTCAAAACCATTTCAGACTTTGGGTAAATATAAATGTTTGGAATGCTCTAAACCTACTGCTACAGCATATATGTGTGTGCTTAAGACCTAATAAAAAGTAGTTTTAGATAAGGCACTCTGGTTTGTATCAATCATTTATCAGACAGAGAAGCTGTCCTGATTGATTTAATCCTGTCACCACCTGGAGAGAAACAGTTATGCTACTACTTCTTTGGGTTTAGAAAACCCTGGATAATAATTACATGTGGACTGGTTTCTAGACAATACCTTACAAAGCTGGTATTCATGAAACAATACAAATGATGTTGTAATGGGGGTTTGAAGGGCCAGGCAGCCTAATGGTTAGAGTTTGGGCATGCCCTGTATAGTTCAAGTTCCTTTGGTGGCTTGTCTGCATCCTACTACAGTCCCAGGTTCCTCCAGGCAAGGCAACCATAAGTTTGGTAGTGTAAGAACCTCACAAGTTCTCCGAGCTTCAGTCATCCAAGTTCCTCCTAGGCTGGGTGCTAGGCAGCTTTCTCAGTCTCCTTTGGCCAGGAAGATGCTGCTTGGTTTCTGGTTGCTGACCTGGTGATCCTTCCTCTCAGGTAGGGAGGCAGCTAGCTCCTGCCTCTTTGCCTGTCAGCCCTGAACTGAGCTGGGCTCCCTCTTTTTCTCCCCTCCAGGCCTGGCATTGGCTGCAGGTATAACAGGATGGGGTTTTATTTTAACTCCTTCTGTGCTGGGTGAGTGGCTTATCTACTTCACCACAGATGTCACAAGGATTTGTACCTATTGTGCTACAGACTTTGTTTATGAAACAATGTCCTCAATAAGGGTCTAGACTTAGATGGATTTCAGGGGAAATATCTTAAATACTCATTCAAATCTTATTAAAGTAACTTGCACCTATATATTATATAGCATTTGCAAGGATTGAAAGATTCTGCAAGGTTTTTAGCAATAGGAGGGCTTGTCTACATGATGCAATAGTGCATATCAGTGGGGTGTGAATTTTAATACTTATTAATGTGTTGCACTCTAACTGGCCCATGTAGACCCTGCTGATGTGCACAAAAAGTTCCCCAGTGCACTTTACCATAGTACCATTTCAAGCAGAACTATGTTAATATGCACTAGGGAACTTCTCTTGCATGCCAGCAGGGTTTACATGGGCCAGTTAGTGTTTGACACATTGGTGTGTATTAGAATCCACACCCCACTTGCCATGCAGAACTGTATTGTATGGACAACCCTTACTTTATTTTAAGTTTTGGTGTTATATTTTGCAAACATTAGCAAAGAAACAAAAACTGCTGCAGAGACTTCTAGCCTTCAAATTTAACCTAGAGATTGAAAAGCCAGTACTTCAGTTGTTTAATTATTTACTTAAGGGTTATTTCCCCTCACAACACTGTAAATAGCAAGTTGTTTCTGATTTGCCATGAATTGCTGCTACTGTACGGCATAAGATAAATCAGAAGCATTCACTAAATAAATCTCCCTTTAGTCCTCAGTCTTCAATCCTTGTTTATCTGTTAAAATCCATCTGTTTCTGGGTTTTTGAGTTTTTGTTTTCTTTTGAAAGATCATGTCTTCCCAAAAAACATTTCTATTATTGTGTTAGAACAGCTCCAAAACCTTTTTGGGCAGCAGGCTGCTCTAAGCACAGAAACAGAGCAATCATTTTATGCAAAAGGACTTAATCTCGGATTCAGTGCACAAAGATTGGTATTGTATGAGTTGATTTGGTGCTGGCTGCACTGGAGGTGATATTCCTACCCTGGCACAGCTATAATTGATCCAACAGCTAAAGAAATGGCTTAATGAAATACTCTGATCCCCTCTCATTCATCTAGTAAGAATTATGGGCTAAATTAGATCACTCTGCATTTTTTATAAAGCAATCACTTGACAGTGGAGTTAGGATAAAGCCTTGCCCTGTCATCAGGGTTCAAGTATGGTATGTAAAATATATTCTATGGTATATGGATTATCCATCAATGACTTTAATAAGGTTGGCATTACGGCTAAACACTGATGTAAGATCAAATGGCACTGGTCATTGGAAGCTTCAGACGCAGCTATGTAAGAGACCTGGGACAACGTCAACATGGTTTAGGGGCAATTTCCCATTAGTTTCAAGTCAGTTGTTTCAGTAATGTGGAAAGACCTGTGCTAGGAATGATGAAATCATACCTAGAGTATGATGAACCGAAGATCTGAGGATATGCTATTTGGCACCTAGTAAACAATAAGGATGGGTAAGAAATGGTGTCCCTAGCCTCTGTTTGTCAGAGGGTGGTGATAGACTGCAGGAGAGATATCACTTGATCATTACCTGTTAGGTTCACTCCCTCTGGGGCACTGTCAGTAGACAGGATACTGGGCTGGATGGACCTTTGGTCTGACCCGGTATGGCCATTCTTATGTTCTTATGACTATTAAAATTTCCAGCTTAATTTAGCACTAACAAAACTTCAATTTTAATTTGTAGTTTTCATGAGGATCCTAATCACACCCCACCCCCAAATATGGTGTCATGATCTAACGCAGGAAAAATATAATCTCCACCCTATCGTCTTGGAAGGCATTCAGCTGCAGATTTGTGTTAGATTTCATCAACACTATGGTGAAGCTGCAACTGAGAACTAGTCCTATAAACTGAGATCTATGATGCCCAAAAAGTCTGTTTTACCCTGACTGCTAATTTGACTCATGTAAGAAAATAAGGCATATTCCAGTGAAGTACTGAGCACCTCCTGCAGTGCACTAATCATCCTTAATTCCTAGTGCTTGTCATGGGATCAGGCCTTTAATTAGAAGGGCAAGAACACAGGCTGAAGGCTAATTTAACTGTGTGCTCCAAGAATATGAAAAATGCCTCATCTACTGAGAAGGATGCTCTGATGTATTCGAAAATAGATGTGCTGTGTTTGCACAGCACCTAGTACAATGGGGCCTTGATCCATGACTGAGGCCCCTAGGTGTTACTGTAATTCAAATAATAAGTAATAAAAAAGATGAATCTTACTATGTTGAAAGTTGCTCGCTACTAGTCCAAATCCGATGACCTTCAGGGCATGCTGGAATATGCAGGTTTTCTTCTAGGTATTTGAAAACAGGAGAATCAAATGGGAATTTAATGTTGGAGTAGAAGGGTGGTTTTCAACTGTAGTTTTCCAGGTTGCCAGATATGAGTTTATTGAAAGATATTGTTGGACTTTAGTTATTTTGGAATGTTATTCTGAGGTGATTTTAACTTTCAATGAGAGGCACCAATACTCCATATGCAAATTTTGTCCAGGAGAATTGTCCTTTGTGCAGGCAAATCACTTAACTGGATGTCTATTCAATTCTTGTGTATAAATGTAACCTTTCTATGCACAATGTTAGGAGGCTGGGTCAAGGCTCGTTTGAAAGCATGGCTCATAACATTTATTGGGGATAATCATAGCCTGCAATAACACATACACTTTTGTAAATAATAAATCAGGACCTTTGTGGTTGGATTGTGTCTCTCAGGGTATACGTAGGCAGCAAAGAAAAACCTGCAGCTGGCCTGTACCAGCCAACTCGGGCTTGTGGGGTTTGGCTGCGGGGCTGCTTCATTGCTGTGTAGACTTCTAGGCTCAGGCTGGAGTCCAAGCTCTGGAATCCAGAGTCCTAGAGCCTGGGCTCCAGCACGAGGCTGGAAATCTACAAAACAATGAAACAGCCCTGCAGCCTGAGCCCCACCAGCCTGAGTCGGCTGGCACAGGCCAGCCATGGGTGTCTAGTTGCTGTGTAGACATACCCATTGGAGCAGCTCTATGTCTGGGAGCTGCCACTGATATAGAACTACACTGCCCACTACCAGCTCATGCAGCCAAAGCCACTGAGGAAGTGGCCAGCTGCATTCTGCAACAGCTCGACTTCTTTCAGCTCCAGGGACAGTGTTATAGTACCCCAGTCTGGAGGTGATGAATGTGTGGATCAATGTGGACAAATGCTCACACAGAGGAAGGGGCAAAATTCCCTAGTAAACAGAAGGTGGAACAAGGTGTGGGTTGTTGTTTTTTTTGCCACAGTTGTTACCAGGGTTGTTTAGACCTTTATAAATATATTTCTTGAATTACTTTGTGAGGTTTTCTATACAGGGCTGTCATCTGAGTCTGTTTCGGCCTGGAGGACATAAATAGTTCTCCACATAAGTTTGATAACTATAAAGATGCCAAGGTAATTTTCATTTTATTCAATTCTCGAGAATAAAAAATGAATTAATTGCCCACTAGTCCACTAAACTCAGCACTGTACCCTTTGTTTGTCCTTTACAAGCCGTGTTCATGAAAAAAGCCGTGCTTACAAGCCACAGATCACTATTTCTTCTACAAGTTCATTAGTTAGCAAAAACTCATGATATGCCCCATATGTATAAACTCCCAGCTGCGATGGTTTCAGTAGCGTAAATCAGATTACTTGCTAGCAACAAGAGTTGAGAGATTTTATAGAATGTAAGTCTTTGTGAATTTTGCATTCACCTCACAACTGGAAAGATAATCTTCTGACGGGAAATCAAGTTTGTGCTCCCAGCAAACCCAGGAAGAGGAAATAATTTAATTTCTCTAAATCTACTGGCTATATGACATCATTCAGCTGACAACAGGACCAAGGTGGTGAAGCAGTATATCTTGTGGGTTGGACCTTGGAGCTACTCAGTAACACGGCTACCACTCTGAAATCTATACAGTTGAAGTTGCTATCCTACTATCACTCTCATACCTCATGTGGACTGACAGATATGACTCTGAAATAGCAGTACTGTCCCTCCTCCCATCTAGCCCATTTGCTTTGAGTCTCAGCAAGAGCATAAATGCCTCTCTTCTTCTTAGTCAGAGGTGGGAGTTACAAAGTGAAAGAAAATCTTGAGAGTTACTACTCAGCTCAGCAGGGCTAGAGGGATGGCAGACTCATGACATCAAAAAGATGAGGGAAAACTTTTCAGTTCCATGATCAGGTATGAAAAAGCGTGATAAAAAGCAGAGCAGAACAACTAAAGAAAATGGAAATTTTCATACACAATGAATTTTAACAAACCACATATTATACTGTATTGTAACTCTGAGAGGGGTGAATTGCCCATTCATCTCAATAGGTATTAACTTAGGTGCCCAAATGTGTCAATATTGTTTACCATTTCACTGTTTTCAAAGCACATAAGGACTGGGAGGATCACAGATATGCACTATCTACCATGAGTGGCATCTCATCTTAGCGCCACAAGTGGATGGCATTTGGGAGAAGACCAACATTTTTTCATCATGGACTCAAAAGGCCTGAGGGGAGAAATGAAGCCCAGAGGATTTTTGCACTCCATGAAGGAGGATCCAATCACATATTGCCCAAAGGGGTATCCACATCTTATAATGATATTCTAATACTGTACAACCCAGCTGGACATCTTAGTGTCATCCCCCTACATTAGATCAGTCTGTCTTGGTGGTCAGTGTGGGGCTTGAGAGTTCCATCCCTGGAAGTAGTGGTTGCTGCTCTTTCTTCTACTGGAGGCTGCCTGCAGACTCAGAATGCCTATTTTTTCATCAGTAGATCTCAAAGCTCTTCACAATCTTTAATACGTGGTTGGATTGTGTCTCTCAGGGTATATGTAGGCAGCAAAGTACCCCTATGAGGTAGGGAAGCATTATCATCCCCATTTTAGAGATGACACAGAGAGGCTTGGGGGGGATCCACAAAGGGATTTAGGCATTGCAATGTACCACAAAGGGACTTAAGCATGTGCCAATCATGCCTGTGCCTTACATGGGTTCGCAGCTGGATTATCAGAACTCTGTTGAAGGAGAACCCAGTGAAGCTCAGCAGAGCACATGTAGCGTGGAAACCTTCGCTATCTGCTGTAAGTGAGATCTCATTTTGACGTTTCAAGTGGCCAGAGCCTCGGAGACTTCCACTGCTATTTTCTCCAATTAAAACCCGCATAGCTTTATTTATGCCAATTTACATCAGTTGCAGATTTGGCCCAATGGCTTTAGGGAGTAAAAGACAGAGTAAAAGTGAGGAGTCTTTGGCGCACCAAGATAGGAGGTGAAAATCCACAGAGAGTGAATCCTTTCTAAACTGGCTCTGTAAACAACCATTTTAGGTACAACGAAAGCAGTAGAAATATGATGAATGAACTGATGTAGCAAAATTTCCTTTCCTTTGCTTTATTTATTGGATAGCACTTGATGGAGCAAATTACACTAGACAGACACTGTGGTGGAATGATTGGGGAATTGTATTCTTGGCATGAAACAAAAACGCATGAAAAAGACCAGAAAAATTTTCTAGGAACACAGTATGGAATTGGGCTCTGAAGTATTTTAAAATATCATTCTAATGCAGCACATTTGCTTCCATATTGTCAGTATGCTAATAAAGGAGCCTGGCTTTCATTTAAATTTAAAAACACTGATTAATTTCTCAAGATCTGATGTCAGATTTTCAGATGGTGTAAACAGGCATGGAGATTGGCTCGTTTAGATCAGCTGAGGGACTGGCCCTTGGTTTTTAAAAATACAACATTCCAAAAGAGAACAAATAATGACAAGCTCTCTTTAAAGGATGGCTTGCCCTTGGGGTGGAGAGACTGGGCCTAAGCCAAACGTGATTAGAGGACAAGCCATTTCTGTGAGGAATCAGGTGACTCCCATAAAAAGGAAACTAGATTTAAGTGCTGGCAGTGTCCAGCTAGAGAAGAAGTTGCAGGGCCCTGAGTCAGTAGAGGGGAATAGGAACAGGAATGGGAGGCAAGCAAGCAAGCTAAGAGCTAGGAGTCAAGTTCTCCAGGCAGGCACCCTGAGGGAGACAGTGATGAGGCTGGAAGGCCTGGTAGAGACCCTGACTAACTAGAGAAGAGTTTGAGAGACCTGGAGGGGAAATAAAATGGCAAGGTAGGAAGTGGCCCAGGGAAAACTGAAATATGGAGTGAGATCATTGGAGTTAAAGGATCTGACCTAGCTGTGCAGTGAAAGACCCTGGGCTGAACCCAGACTTGAGGATGGGACTGGGATTCCTTACTGGCTCCATAAAAGAGTACTTGAGCCCAGCAGACTGAACTGAGGATTAGGCTGAGGAACAGCTCAGAGAGACAACCTTTTTGTTTCTGTTAAAGGCAGTTTTGGACTTCAGTTTGGACATTTAGGACCTCGGAAACGATGGCCTAAAGGTTGGAGGACCAAGTTACCTGAAAGAAAAACCAGCATGGCAACTGTCAACAGGAGGTACTATTCTGTCCCTGGTCATGGGGTGGGATCTGAGTTACTAGAGAGAATTCTTTCCTGGGTGCTGGCTGGTGAGTCTTGCCCACATGCTCAGGGTTTAACTGATCACCATATTTGGGGTTGGGAAGGAATTTTCTTCCAGGGAAGATTGGCAGAGGCCCTGGAGGTTTTTCGCCATTCTCTGCAGCGTGGGGCATGGGTCACTTGCTGGAAGATTCTCTGCACCTCAAGGTCTTTAAACCACTATTCGAGGACTTCGATAACTCAGACACAGGTTAAGGGTTTGTTACAGGAGTGGGTTGGTGAGATTCTGTGGCCTGAGCTGTGAAGGAGGTCAGACTAGTTGATCATAATGGTCCCTTCTGACCTTAAAGTCTATGAGTCTATGAGGGGGTCATGAGTGGACTCAGTTATAGGAACTTCCATTAGGCTTCATAAAATTTCATCTACAAATTACGGATTATGTGATTTCTTGTGCCCAGTATCCATGGTTCACTTACTGGCCATGCATAGTGGTTGCAAGGTAAGGAGGTCTTATTGTTTTGTCCCATTCACTGTGGGGATGTAGAATGCAAACAGTGAATGAGGTTTTCTTTAAATAGATTGTGTAAGTGTGATCCTGGCAAATCAGCTCAGGTTAAAACTAACAGGCCAGTTTACCTGAATATGACCCTTATAGGCATATGGAGAAGCATTGCAATTCCAATCAGGATAATTTACTGTGTGTGGATATTAAAGAGATGTTAATTGGGCTGACAATTAACACACAAACCTATTCACTTGTGTTGATAAGAAATTAAAGAAAATGTTGTTTGTATGTTGATGTCTGTCTCTATCCTGTCCTCAGTTAGCCTTAGGATCAAAGATACACACTGCATGGAACTAAAGAATCTTTCCTGTATTGTCCACACCAGTTTTAATGAAGGACTGGCAATTGCCTAATGTAAATCAGTGTAAATGAATTATTTGTATGCATGGGAAGTAGGTAGCTTCAAAGCAAGGGTCGTTTGTCTAACAATGGAAGCTCACATACTGTCTGGATTACCTATTCTTCCCCAGAGGAAAACCCATGCTGTGCCAGCAACACTCACCAAGCTGGTTTCAACTATAAAAGGGGCTTTGGGAAGGATTCTTTTTTTTTAATCTCTAATCTGCTGAACTCTAAACATTGGAGTGAGATCCCCAAAAGTTTACTTTGGGAAATCCCCTGAAGGATTTATGAAAAAACTTTAAGAAACTCTACATCTGAGTGATCACCTGGACTACAATCTCTAATGTACCTCTAATATATGTTATTTGCTTCAATCTCTTAACTTTCATTTTCTTAATAAATCTTTAGCTTTTTAGATACTACTGATTGGCTAACAGTGTTATTTTTGGTGAGATCCTGAAATATCCAGTGACCTGGGGTGAATGACTGATCTTTCGGGACTGGAAGAAGCTAATGTGTGGTGTTTTTGGTTTTAATAACCTTATGTCACAGAAGTCCAGCTTGTCTGGATGGTAAGCAGGGGCCGGAATGTCCAGGGGACTGTCTGTACTCTGTGGTAAATTAGTATAGATTTCAGAGTAGCAGCCTTGTTAGTCTGTATCCGCAAAAAGAACAGGAGACTTGTGGCACCTTAGAGACTAAAAAATTTATTTGAGCATAAGCTTTCATGGGATATAGCCCACTTCATCTGATGCATAGAATGGAACATATAGTGAGGAGATATATATACATACAGAGAACATGAAAAGGTAGGAGTTGCCCAACCAACTCTAAGAGGCTAATTAATTAAGATGAACTGTTGTCAGCAAAAAAACTTTTGTAGCGATAATCAAGATAGCCCATTCGAGACAGTTTGACAAGAAGCTGTGAGGATACTTAACATGGAGAAATAGATTCAATGTGTGTAATGGCTCAGCCATTATATACATCTGATGAAGTGGGCTGTAGCCCACAAAAGCTTATGCTCAAATAAATTTGTTAGTCTCTAAGGTGCCACAAGTACCCCTATTCTTTTTTTAAATTAGTATAGTGATCCAAGAGTACCCTTTTATTACTGGCTTGGTGAAATCTAATGATAGAATATATCACCAGTTTGGGGTGTCTGCTCCATTTTCTGGCAGTCTGTCCCAAGCCTGGGCATTCTCAGCTGTAAACCACCCTTGGCACAGCAACAGTATTTTTCAAATTTTGTTGTTGGCAAAACAAATGATTTCTGCATAAATATATGGAGGACAGCTCTTTGATGGTTCCATCTGTGGAGATGTTTGGGAATGAAGTTGGGGAGAATTGGATTTTCAGCATGTGGGACAGGAATTGTAGGCACTACTGCAGTATCGGAGCTGCACAATGCAGCAATTCTGCTGTCTTTTTTCTGCCTGTGGTGAAGAATTCCTTTTGCTGGTCCCTGCAGTGCCCCTGGCATAAAGCCTGGTTCTTTAGCTCTGATCACTAGGCCAAGATTTTACCTACAAAGCATAAAAATCATGGATGACGTAGAAGGCCAGTTGTTTAGAGCAGTATGTAACAAGCTAATTGGAACTGTTTTTATTATTTCACAGACATAAGGGATTGATGTTTGAGTTCCTGATTGTATTCTGCTTGGCCCAATAGCATTCCAGATGCTTGGAGAGTGCTCTGAAGTGAATATTTATGAGGAACACAACAGGAAACTATAGATCAAACAGAGTTTTGCTATTGATATCAGTGTGAGTAGACTCAACCCATGACTTGTTTCTTGATGCTGTTTTAAAAGAGAGATGCCTATTCTCAATCCTCACACATCTTTCCTGAATCTAGTGAACTTTTAAATAGTAATGAATTCATGGATTTCCTTATACATTTTCTTTTAAAAATGCAGATGGATATTATCTGGACATGTTTTGCTATTCTGACTGATAACCATTTAAGCCTTTCAGAAATCTAACATATTTTGAGAGAAATTAATAAATTTATGACTGGAATTGCATGATAGGGTTGCTTGTGACACTAGTGGGCAGGGGTCGGCAGCCCTGAGAGTCACTTCTGGTTCATGTCTAAAATTCCTCAAATTTCATGCTTCAGCCAGTCACGCTGCAGGGGTCAGGAAGGAATTGCCTCCTGCCCCCAATGTTTTCTAGGTTGTCTCTTTCCTCTAAATCATCAGAGATGGAGACATTGTGGCTGGAGATGGGACACTGGATGGGGTGGGCTGGCACTCAGGAGTGGTACTTAGCATTTTCTCTCTCTCAGGTGCTTGGCTGGCTGGTTCTTGCTCACATGTTCAGATCTAACTGTTCCCCATATGTGGGGTCAGGAAGGAATTTCCCTGGATCAGATGGGTGTGACCTTAGGGGGTGAGGTTTGTCTTCCTCTGCTGGGTGGAGTGCAGCCTTCTTGCCAGGATTATCTGGGTATATCTCTCATCATCAATTCCCTGCCATTGCAAGGGGGTTAGAGCATTGGTACACCTCGATTCCTCCTATTCTCTGCCTGTCACACATGAACAGTTTAGAGCAGCGGTGGGCAACCTGCGGCAGGCTGTGGGTGGCCATGCCTGTGGATGGTTCGTGTGAACTATCTTGCGGCCCACCAGCGGATTACCCTGACGGGCCACGTGCGGCCCGTGGGCCATAGGTTGTCCACCACTAGTTTAGAGCAAAGTATTACAGCCCACAGCAGACTAACTTCAGTTGTTGGGCTTAAGTGTATGGGTGCTAGGTGGTGGCCTGTGATACACAGGAGGTCAAACTAGCTGATCTGGTGGTCCTCCCTGGCCTCAAACTGTATGGCTGTTATTTGTATCAAGGTTCTCTATTGAGTCCCTAGGAGACACTGGAAAGTAGAAGCTGACTGCAATGTGCACAGGGTGATCTCGATTTTCCTCTTTTGAGTTGAACTTGTTTTGAAATGATGGAGGTTTGGGGAACAAATTAGTGAAGTTATCTTGGAGCTAGGAGAGGCTCCAGTGTCTGCTGCTAGAGATGAGATTCCAGTTTGAGTCAAGTGAAGGGGGCTGATTGGGGTGGGGCTAAGGGATTAGAGTACCTGCTCATTTCAGTTTGGGAGTTCAGCTAAGGCAGAGGCCAGCTCCAGCCCTAAGAGACTCTCTTCAATTTGAGAATTCAGTACATCTTGGAAGCTTTTTATAATCAGAAGATTGCCCCAGGTTAGAAATTTAGTTCAGTTCAGGAACTCGCTCTGATTTCAGGAGGTAATTCCAATGCTGACAGTTTGTAAGTTAAGTGTTGCGAGCTCTTGCAATCTGACTGAAAATCTCCTGGTATTTGGTATTCTCCTTAGGCCCCAGCTTCTCGAGTGAAGTGACTGTGTGAATCTCAGCTTTCTTTTTAGGAAAACAAAAGAGGTGAGGAGGAGTTCTAGCGGTTTAGAAAAATATGACCTGAGTGGGCTCTCAAGGCTCAAAGAATAATTTAAAAATATAGAAGCCATGCTGACTTCTTAGCTTGCTATGTGATACACCAGTAGCATTAATTGCTTTGTAGGAGACCATTCACCCTCCACCCTTTTCCTTGCACTCTGCTTCTTGAGGTCTTGCTCTCATTTACACTGGTCTTACAGTAAGTAATTCCATTGACTTCACTGATCTTCACTGGTGTGAAAGAAACTTAGGTCCTAAACTTCCTATTAGGACTCCTGCTTGGTAACAGTGCTCTAGGAACAGTACACTCTCTCTCTCTCCTTCCTCATCTGAAAGATCCATCCGCCTCCCTTGGAGTCATTTGAGTGCATCTTTGAATGTTAGCACACTGCATAGTTTGGGGCTTTTTTTAAGGGTTAGTCTGAATTATCTGCAATTATTTCTGTCCCTGTAGTCGAGGCTTCCATTTTTTATTTAGATATGTAAGCAATCTAATTTAATTTAGATTTTGTTTTTGGCAGGCTCAATGAAAGTATAATCAAAACTACAAACTGTGTGTACACAGCAAAAATAGCCTTCTTAATGTGAATGGTAAAAGTAAATAAGTATATTCCAATGTAAGCAAAATCATTTGCCAAGATGGCAAGATAAATCTCTAAAAAAGGTTTCAGGAAACCAAAAATATGGTTGTTTTATTACCAACTGTATAAAAGCTGAAATCTTTCATAGAACAAAAAATACATCTGTTATAGTTAAAACAGCATTGGTGGTTATTCAATTTAAAATTCTGCGTCCAAAGAAAAGAACGGTAAGACTCAATTTAAAAATAGAGTAATAAAATGTTAGCACACTAGTATTGCTAGTTGAGACTTACATAATGCTTTACATTCTAAAAGTGCTGTATGATTAACTAATTAGCTGAAACATGACAAAGTAGTAGAATATCAGAGACCATAACAATATTCAGATGGCACTCTAAACACCAAATGACATTACAATACTTGAATGGCCCCACCACAGCATTCACTCTCCCAAATAGCAGTCCTCATCCATGTGCCCTCTTCTTACCCTCACCAAGTTTCTGGATTCTCCATCTTTTCTGTTTCTCCAAACTCCTCCTCCAAGTTATTGGTGGTTCTGCCTCTCTTCTCACTCTCCTTTTTGGGAGTAGCAGTTCTCTGTCCACTTACACCTTTTATACGCAGGGGATTTTTCCAGTTATACTGGCATAGTTAAACAGCCATAATTACACTAGTAAAACATCTTTTAAAAAAAATCTGAAATAAGTGACATTTTCAGTTTACCTTAAACTACTTTAAAATAACAAACTAAACCAGAAAGTGGCTTATACCAGTAAATATAGTGACTTTAAATTCACACCCTACCTTATATTTGTGTAACTTTCCTGTGTAGATGAACTTTACCACTATATGGGCATCTGGCAAAGAGGCTGCTACTGCCATCTTCTATTCTCTTGCAACATATTCCCTGTTGTCATATTTTACTCCCCAGCCTGTTATTCAAGGAACTATGATGGAAGCTGGAGAGCACAGAACAGTAGCACACTGATGGGCAGCCCAAGTGGCTGCAAAGTAGACACCAAATACCTCCTAGAGCTGGTTGAAATTTTTTTAATTGACTGAAAAAAGTTTTTTGTCAGAATGAAAATGTTTACAAGGGAAAAAAAACAACTTATTTTTAACACTCTCTTCTGGCTTTTCAATGACTAGCCAGTTTTGGGGGGTAACTTTCAATCTTCAAAAACAAAATGTTAACCAAAAATTTTCTGAACTGAAAAGCTGAAACACCCTTTTTTTTTTTTTTTGGCAGAAAATCTTAATGAAAAATAAAATTATTTTCGGAGTGTTCATGTGGGAAGAATAATTGTCATTTTCCAACCAGCTCTAAAGGAACATAGGATAAAAGGGACCTCCTGGGTCTCTGAGCCCAATCCCCTGTTATTGCAGGCAACCCCGCTTCTTAGTGTAAAAACTTCCTTTTTTGAGGACAGGTTTGTCAGCTTTTGTCTTTCCTGTTGGACTTTTTTCTTTCCAGTGCCCTCTGGTGCTGCCTTCCCACATTCTCCCTGGAAATCAATCTGAAGCAAAGGAAAGGGCTGCCTTTGGAAACTGGTTCGTCCTATTCTTAGTGAAGAGTCATTTCACAATGGTAAAGAACCATGGAAGGAGTCTCATTCTTCTGACACTTTCTGAGAAAATGGAAAGTATTATTCCCTAAAGTGTCTCTATGCTTCACTGCAGAGCGTCTATCTAGAATGTTCTTTGTTTTGTAGAGACCTTCATTTAGTAGCTGTGTCGTTACTTTGCAAACTTCAGGTGAAAGTAACAAAATTTAATAGAAGCTACATAAACTTTGAAGCCATTGATATAAAGCTGCAGGGGGACCATAAATTTAACAGAAATTATGGTTTCCAAATTAAGTTGTATGGCATCTATATCTTTAAACTGTGTAATAGTATGGCACAGAAGCACTTTGGTGGTTTACTACGATCAGAAACTCCTGTGAGGCCTGATAGATTCACTATATCTGACAGTCATAATCTTTATATAAAAGATGTTATGTAAGATCACTGGAAAACTAAGTCACTGATCATTAATATCTTTGTGTGACTTTGTAAACAGCATGTTTACAAAGTTATGAATATGTGCTAGCATTATGCTCTTAATGTGTTTGGCAAGCAATACATATGCACAGTCTGCCTTAGACAAAGGAATGTATTTGTCTGAGTAGCCTGCTGGTTGTTGGGCAGACACAGCGAAGGTATATTTACATAAAAGATAAACAAACCCAGCAACTGAGTGAGTGTGAGTGGGAAGCCTCTTGTGGGGGTCTGAACTTCAAGTGATAAGTGACTGAATCAACTGATTGCATACAATATTAGTATATTATAAATGTATTGAGTAAGGTATTTTATGACACACTGGTGACTAATAGTACTAATGTACACATTTTACAGTGAGATATATATGAGAAATTATGGATATTTAATGATATATTCTTTAAAGTCTTTTTCCAAACACAGATAAACAGTTTTTTTCCCCCAGACAGATGGGAAGGGAGCTATCATAATGAAATTAAGCAAGGCAAGGTGTGACTAAAAACAGTGGAAGTCTTATTTACATACAAATCATCAGAGGAATGAGAAGCTCCCAGAAAGGGAAGAACAGCATGAGGCCATCCTGAGTCTGGGGACAAAATATTGAGTTTGGGAAGATATAAGAAGAAGCCATCTTGGCATCCACCACGGGATAGATACAAGGGAACAGAATTCTTGCAGCCTGAGAAAGATGGACCCTTCAACGAAGGAGTTGGAATCTCTGGGAACTGAAAACATATATGAGAAACCTGCTTAGGCAAAAACTTTTCACTTAGGATGAGGAGGGAAACCAGCATCTTGTGCTTCTCTGGAAGGTCCTAACTAAGTCAGGGGAAAAAAAGAGATTGATAAGAAATTCACCTTGAACCAACACTGTAGCTTGTTAGTCTTAGCCACTAGAATGTATATTTTACTTTTATTTGCTTGTAGCCACTTTTGTCTTTATCTCTTGTACTCACTTAACCTCTCTGATTAAATCAACAAGTTTTGCTTTTCATCTGAACCAATCCAGTGTTATGTTTGAATTGATGCAATTAGCTCAGTTAAAGTAATAAGCTGTGCTTTTTGTCTGTCTAAAGGAGTAACAAACCTTATTGATGCTCTGTTCCAGGAAAGGGCTGGACATGTCAGGGCAGATCATTTTGGGGGAAATTGGAACTGCGAGGTGTGTTGATCATTCTGAAATAATAACTGAGGTTGATGGAGACCAAGGTGGGGTCATGTTGTAGGCAGGTTGCTGGGGTCAGAGTGCTGAACCAAGGCTGCACAGCACACGTGCTGTGGAAACTGCATACTTATCTGTTGGCTGTTGGTATCTGAGCTGTGAGCTCCAGCAGCAGAGCATTTAAGGCATCCAGGGGTACAGGACAGGCAGTGACACAACCTCTCATTCATCTGACTTGTACTCCAAAATGTGGCATATAGTTAAAGATATGATTCTGTCATGAAGGTCTTGGATTCTGTGACTTTCAGGGACCTCCAGGACTACTTCTGGGACAAGGCTGGAGTAGCTCTCAGCCCTGGGGCCACCGGAGCAGTGGCCCCATGGTTGGAGCAGCAGTTGGAGTGAGGTCAGCCCCTGTCACAGGAGCAGCGGAGTGGCTGGAGCAGCTGAAATCACCTGGCAGAGCTCTGGGTATTTGTCCCCCATCCCAGGGTATTTTTAATAAAAGTCAGGGACAGGTCACTGGCTTCTGTGAATTTTTATTTTTTGCCTATGACCTGTCCCTGATAGCATCTTAATCTTACATAGGGTTAATGCAAATCTGAAATGAAAGATGTTTTTTCTAGTAGACATATGGATACCATTATTAAGAAATGACTGATTCTGAACACAACTCAGTGGTGCTAGTAGAATTAGGTTGAGTTAAGGAATCTCTTGTTCTTAAATGTAGCAATACAAAGAGCCAGATTCTGCCACTGTTACTCATGGCCCCAGGCAGACAAAAATATAAAATGTGCATCACTTATACCACCTATTTTGAGGATGTAAGTGAGAATTATGCATACACTTCATGCTGACCCTCTGCACAGGGGCGAATTTCACCTCCATATGAGCAACAGTGACAGAATTTGTCCCATAGCAATTGGATAGCATTTTACAATGGGAAGAGCAATTGTAAAACTCTGATTACAAAGGAGGAATGTGAAGGTGGGGAAAGGCCACTGTGGAGTATGTATGAAGGACGGTAAAATGTTTTGCTTTCTTCTTGACCTCTTATATACTGTAGGTAATGCTAGAACACATAATACAACTATATTTGATTCCCTGTCCTGCAGTCCCAATGGTACAAAGTCAGTTGCCAGTGATCTTTTTTGTATTACTTTGATTAAGAAGACAAATTTCTGTGGGTAAAAGCAAAAATGTTAGGAGTAATATATTAAACCTGTTTATTCAAGAACCTTTAATCTGAAATTCTTTATGACTCTAGTTAGGTCTTCCAGTATAAATCCTTACCAGTAACTCCGCCATCCCTGAAACCCCATTTATCTGCATGCTTTTCATGCTCGCAAAACACTCGTATTATCTGGGAGGAGGAAAAACAAAAACCCATTTCCATCTCTCAGCTCCTGTCATCATTTCATTTCCTTGTTTCTGATATTATTTTCTCTCATATCGAAAACAGCATGTTCCTGGAGTGGATGTCTGCGCCTCAAGTTGGATTGCTAGTAAATACTGATATTAAATTCAGTTATTTAACTGAAGAAGCTGTTTTGTTTTTGAGATTCTCTTGGTGAATATTTCCTGACTATGTTCAATGTTTTCACTGGGGAAAACTACTTCATTTTCAGCTCAATACTCAGTGGGTGAAATTCACCCCTGCCTACAGGGTACAAGGGCTATGAACCGCTAAAGCTGTTTTGTTTTGTTTTGTTTTGAGAACTTAAGTGGGATTTAAATGGTGCAAGAGCTTTGCCTCGGCCCCTCTCTGTACTGGGATGAATTTTACTTATTGGTAAAATTAGACTCTGTAGCTTGTTTTTATAAGGAAATTTCATACTTTCTTTTAAACAAGCAAATAGCAGTATGATCTATCCCAAACAAATTGCTCTAGACAAACAGATGATGCCAACTTAATTTCAGTTAATAAATAATTGCCTGATAGTGCAAACTACTTAGATTTCTGGCTAAGAAGAGTGGTATGCATTAAAAACAAAATTTCAACAGGAGTTCTTTTTAAAATGTGGTGGCATGTTATGGCCCTCTGATTTAAATTCATCTAAATATTAAAAAACTGGCTGCATGGACAGACAGAACTAATTCACAGAACTGCAATTCATTTTAAGTATTAGTTCACAAGTGCAGTCCCTTTCTGGAGAGACATTCTGAAATTATTCTCTGAATTGACTGGTCCACAAAGGAAAAAAGTCATGGCATCTGTTTAGGGTGACCAGCCAGCAAGTGTGAAAAACTGGGACAGGGGGTGGGAGGGTAATAGGAGCCTATATAAGAAAAAGACCCAAAAATTGGGACTGTCCCTATAAAATCAGGACATCTGGTCACCCGACATCTGTTCCATATTGTGTCAGGAAGCTGCATCTTTCAACATAAATAAGACTTACACATTCCCTATTTCTTAAGAATTTTGCAATCAGTTGCTCAGATAGTGAGGTCCTTAGCGTCTGTCTGGGCTAAGGACTAATACTAATGTAAGCAGGCAGTTGATAACCTCATAATTTCACTAAGGTACTCTTTTTTCCAAGTGCATAAATCATTTATTTTGTATATACAATTTAATATTCTCTAATGGTGTCTCTAGTGGAATAATCGGAAATGAACAAATGTCTCCTGAGTTCAGGTTCAGTGCCCCGATCTAGTAGAGGGATGCGGGTTCCAGTAGCTGAATGGAGAGTAGTGGGTGTGCAGATCTGGCCTGGACTCAGGAGCTCGCAGCTGTCTGTGATCTGGAGAAAGCTGCCTCACATGAACTGACCTATAGCTAATGTTAATCCACAAGTAATTATGACCTTCATACATTGTTTTGAAGTCCAACTATTGGTCTATGCTAACTTACTGTTCTCATTAGTGTGTTCCGTATAAAGGCATCTCTTTAAGAAGCTAACATCACTTCTATTTTCATGGAATAGATGCCCTACACTTTCAGGGGTTTCTTATAAGACCAAATGTGCACTGTTTTCACACTGGTACACAACTGTCCAGTAGACACAGTCTTTCCCCCACTCCTTCTAGCCAAGAAAAAGCAAGACTTAAGGTCAGATTCACTTTTACAGAACACAGGAAAACTGAAATGGCATTTCCCTGTGTCATCTGGGAGGCTGATACATTTACATTTCCTAGTCTTCTTCAACATTTCTCCCTGAGCGAGACAGCTTTAAGATCTGCATAAAAGCCCAACTGGTGGAGGCTAGAATGGCATCGAACTGAATGAATAAATTCCCCAGTTACCTTAGCCATGCCCCCAGTTCACTCAGCGCTTCCCATTTGTATTCCCTACTGCCATTATTTTGATTTCATCTGCTCATGTGCAAACCTTCATGTTTTTTGTTTTTTTCCTCTAGGAATAGGTGACACTTTAGTTGTTTCTAAGACTTTCAGATTTATGAAAGGGATTTAGAATGAGAATCTCAAATGAAATGAGATTTCTTATGGCAAACTAAACAGAGTTTTTTGGTGTTTTGTTTGGGAGGGTAATACTGAAGGGTGCGCTCTTGTTTTCCTTTTATATTTCTGTGGTCTGATTGGGAATGAGGCATTTGGTAAGACAGACACATATGTGGCTTAGTCCTACTTTAAATTGGAATGCACTTAGTGGGAGCATGCATTTCCCTGGCATTTTTTAACATTGTTTTTCTGCACTGGTGATCTGCCAAAGTCATCCCCCTCTTCAGAGGAATGTGTATAAAAATGCTTATCTTACTGTGTGTAAATAGCTCACTTTAAAAAAAAGAGGTTTTTTTGGAATGCATTACATTCTACTTGGTGTTTTAAACAACAGGGGCTCCTTACCATGCAGGCATCCCACAGAACCAGCCGGAGAATCAAACTGAAATTGTCATACTACTATAACCTCAGTAATGCTAATAGCAGTTTTACTCTCACAAAGGCTACTTTTGTTCTCTCCTCGTAAGTCTCTTAAGGGTCTGGATAATGACTTTGGGTCAAATCCTAAAAGTTATCCTCAGTGGGAGTTGTGGACGCTCAGTACATCTCAAGGTTCAACCCTATACAGAACAGTTTTCTCCATTTTTGATTTATATATGGAAGTGAATTGGGGCATTTTGATAGATTTCTTTCTTTCAACTGTGTGTTTTAAAAGTTTTTAAAAAAACAAAAGGGAGAAAATTCAGAAGTGAATCAAAGAGCGTTCTGGTACAATGAAGCATGTAAAATCTGCCCTTTGACCTACCTATCCTGTAGGCATTTCACTTGATAAAAGGAGAGCTGGTCTGGCTGGCACAAGTTACATTTTAAATATTTAGTTTCAGAAACTCTTTACTCACAGCTGATCAAGTCTGGGGCTTAGTTTACTATAAATCAACCAAAAACAATGCTGGTTTTTTATTATTATTTCTGTAAATGCGGTGAGAATAAACTACTGCAGCATTTCAAAATGCTGTTTTGTCTTTATCTGGCAAATTCTCTTCTAAATTGAGCTGATTTGTTGGTTTCTCTCTCTGTTGTCTGTTTCCAGTTCAGGATCTCCTAACTTCTGATGCCATTTAACAATCAGTTAGACTCTACTATGAACAATAATATTGTGTCCCTTCAGCTGTTACAGAAATCTTTTGCAAGTCATGCACAGTTGTTACTACACTAATAGGTGCCTTCCTGTGCAGAAAATAATCACCAATAGTAATAATTCGCAATTTTATAGCCCTGTTGATATATAAAATGGATGTTTTGAGAAACTTTGCACATGGATTACTTTATTCAGCTGCATTGGAGTGAAATTGTTTAAAAGCACACAAGTGCAATGCTGCACAAAAGTTTCGGATTGAAAGTAAACCAGTGCTCTAGCAAATTTAAATAGGCATTTGGGTTTTGGCTGGAACACTGTTTAATACCTTAGGTATGAACACACTGGGTCAAATCCTCAACTCATATGAATCAGTGTCATGCCTTTGAAGATGCTGGAGTTATGCCAATTTACATCAGCTGAAAGATCACTGACTAGCAAGACTCATGCAGTTTCTTAGCATCCCTGAGTTTGAAGTTTAACTAACTGGGGCTTCAAAAGTTGTAGGATGCTGCTGGAGTTAAGCTGCAACCACTGTTTCAGTGACCTTTGCCCAGAAAGGAGAGGTTAGGGACTGGGTGATTGGTGAAAAATGTGTTTTGCATGTTGTCTTGAACAGGAGCTTCTTCACCAAAATGTGCGACATGGTTGCAGATTGCCTATTTGCTCTGGCATTTCCTATTGGCTCTGACCAGCTGTAGGGGCCAGGCCTTCAACTTACAGAAGGCTGCACAAAGTTCTCTTAGAGCATTCATTACCTTGATAAGAAAGTGGATGGCATTCACTCAAGGAAGACATTGTTTTTTCTTCATACTGTTTGATGTTATATCTTGGCTCTAGGTGGATTGCCTCACATCTGATCTCTCTTAGCTGCAAGTATGTTGACCACTTCTCATTTCAGTTAGGCTTTGCCAACTCTATGAATGCCTTTTCAGTAGAGTTATACTTGTATAACTATACAATCAGAGCCCTGTATTACAGACACAGCTTATATCAGCAGAAAGCTTTTGTTGGTACCACTAATAGCACTCCTTTGTTGACATAGCTATGTGTACACTGGGGATATTGCCTGCAGAGCTATGTCCATTAGAGGGTGTAGTTTTTTTCACACCCTGACCAACAAAGCTGTGATGACACTACTTTACTGTGTAGACCTGGCATAAAAAAGTATTTCATCTGGGATCTGGAGGAGGCTAACTCAGTTTTGTTTCTCAGGCCTTCACAAATGCTGTGGCAGAGGAGAAGGGGGATCTCTTAATCTTTGCTGTGGCATAGAAAATCAGATTACTTTGTCTCAGCTGGATTCAGCACCAAGTTTTTACCAGTGAATTGTACCCCCAATCCTCCTCTTGTTCTGACTGTTTTATGTGGTCAGTAAAACAAATTGACCTGGGAAGATAAAATGGAGGAAAGAGACAGCTGAGTGAGACATTAAGAGTATGTCTACACTATGAAATTAGGTCGATTTTATAGAAGTCAATTTTTAGAAATCGATTTTATACAGTCAATTGTGTATGTCCCCGCTAAGCGCATTAAGTCAGCAGAGTACTTCCTCACTACCGTGGCTAGCATCAACGCATGGAGTGGTGCATTGTGGGTAGCTCTCCCACAGTTCCTGCAGTCTCCGCTGCCCATTGGAATTCTGGGTTAAGATCTCAATGCCTGATGGGGCAAAAACATTGTCGCAGGTGGTTTTGAGTACATGTCATCAGTCTCCCTTCCTTCCCTCTGTGAAAGAAACTGCAGACAATCATTTCGCGCCTTTTTACTTGGTTTACCCATGCAGATGCCATAGCATGGCAAGCATGGAGCCCGCTCAGCTCACCATTGCTGTTGTGAGCATTGTAAACACCTCATGCATTATACTGCAGTATGTGCAGAACCTGGCTAAGAAACCACAGCCCAAGGACAATTGTGAGGAGGACATGGACACAGACATTCCTGAAAGCACAGGATGTGGCAACTGGGACATCATGGGTGGCAGTGGGGCTGGTTGATACAGTGGGATGCTGATTCTGGACCCGGCAAACAAGCACAGACTCAGCCTACCCCTTGCTCCCATGGCTCATGAAGCCTTACACAGGCAGCCTGGACAGTAGTAAGGAGAAGTTCAACTATAGGCTGAGCAAGTGCAGAATGGTGGTAGAATGTGCCTTTGGACATTTAAAAGCATGCTGGCGCTGTTTGCTAACTAGGTTAGACCTCAACGCAACCAATATTCCCACTGTTATTACTGCTTGCTGTGTGCTCCATAATGTATGTGAGAGTAATGGGGATACATTTATGGCGAGGTGGGAGGTTGAGGCTGCCAATTTTGAACAGCCAGACACCAGGTCGATTAGAAGAGCATAGGTAGGCACACTGTGCATCAGAGAGGCCTTGAAAACCAGTTCATGACTGGCTAGGCTACGGTGTGACAGTTGTGTGTGTTTTTTCTTGATGCAAACCTGCCCCATTTGTTGATTTTAATTCCCTGTAAGCCAACCACCCTCCCCCCTTCGATCACATCTGGCAAAGGAAATAAAGTCACTATTGTTTGGAAACCATGCATTCTTTCTTTATTAATTAAAAAAAAAAGGGAGATAACTGAAAAGGTAGCCTGGGTGGGGTAAGGTGGGGTGAGGGAGGAGGCAAGGAGGAAAGGACAAGGACACATTGCTTATTGTAGCAACACTACAAATCAAAATTATTTGAATGACAGCCTTCTGTTGCTTGGGCCATCCTCTGGAGTGGAGCGTCTGGGTGTCCAGAGCCTCCCCTCCCCGCGTTCTCAGGCGTCTGGGTGAGCAGGAGATGGAACTTGGGGAGGAGGATAGGCGGATGTATAGTGGATGCAGTGGCACTCTGTGCTCTTGTTTGCTTTCCTGCAGCTCCACCAGACACCTGAGCATGTCCGTTTGCTACCCCATTAGCCTCAGTATTGCATCCTGCCCTCTTCTCATCATGCTCACTTAATGCTTTCCTGGACTCTGTCACTGAATGCCTCCATGCATTCAGCTATGCCCTATCAGTGCAGGAGGACTGCATGAGCTCGGAAAACATGTCATCGGGAGTGCGTTTTATTTTGCCTTCTAGTCTGTGATAACCTCAGGGATGGAGATGATAGGGGGAGCATAGAAACATTTGCACCTGCGGGGGAATAAAAAGGGAGAGTAAAATTTAAGATGATACATTTCTGAGAACAAAAGGGAGACTCTTTCACAGTGAATCAAGCAATTCACAGCAGACCGCACATGTGCTTTAGGTACAAGGTCACATTTTGCCTTTTATATTGAGCATCTGACAGTGTGGTGATACATCACACATGGCTGGGCAACAGAATTTGGTTTCCATGGTTAGCCAAAGGATACGCGGGGTTGGTTTCTAACACCTTCATAACATGTTTTCAAACTGCAGCTCCTTCCGTTCACATAGCAAGCAATGCCGACTGGGTTTGCCATTAAAAAGGAGGGGCTGCGGTTTTCAGGTTTCCACATCCCTCTGCTATTTGGAATGATCCCTTCACCGCTCCCACCACCACATGGCTATTCTCAGGGATGATTCCTTTTAGCCAAGCACAAACAGACCAGCATGAATAGAGTCCTTTTACCGTTCCCTTACAAAAAATCCCCTATTTCAACCAGGTGACCATGAATGATATCACTCTCCTAGGCTAACACAGAAAGATAAAGACCGAACATTGCTTGAATGCAACCAAAACCCAGGACCATTTGCTGCCATGCTTTGTGCTGCAATGATTCCAAACTACTTGCTACTGGCCTGCCATGGTAAAGTGTCCTACCGTGGAGAACAGAATAAGGCAGCCCTCCCCAGAAACCTTCCGCAAAGGCTTTCAGAGTACCTCCAGGAGATCTTCATGGAGATGTCCCTGGAGGATTCCTGCTCCATCCCCAGACACATTAACAGACTTTTCCAGTAGCTGTACTGGTGCGAATGCATCCCAAGTCTTCAGGGAAAATCAAACATTAAACACTATTGCTTTTAAACTCTGTACTGTAGTTACAAATGTGCACTCACCAGAGGTGCCTTCTTCGCCTTCAGGGTCGGGGATCCCACCTTGGGAGGGCATTGGCTCCAGGGTGATGAAAGGTTCCTGGCCTTCTCTCGGGGAGAACGGATTCACCACTTGCCTGCTGTGCATTCTCCTCCTCCTCCTCTTCCTCATCCACAAAATCCTCCTCCATGTTGCATGAGACTCTCCCTTTTCAGTTGTCCATGGACAGTGGTGGGGTAGTGGTAGGGTCCCCCTTTAGAATGCCATGCAGCTGATCATAGAAGCGGCATGTCTGAGGCTCTGACCCAGAGCGACTGTTTGTCTTTTGGTGGGCTTTCCTGAGCTCCTTGACTTTCACACAGCACTGCTGTGTGTCCCTGTTGTAGCCTCTGTCCATCATGCCCTGTGCGATTTTGGCATACATATTAGCATTTCTTCTTTTTGATCGGAGTTCTGCCTGCACAGATTCTTCTCCCCATACAGCAATCAGATCCAGTGTCTCCTATTCACTCCATGCTGGAGCTCATTTGTGAGTCTAGGGGGACTGCATGGTCACCCGTGCTGCTGAGCTCGCTGCTCTGACCAAACAGGAAATTAAATTTAAAAGTTCCCAGGGCTTTTCCTGTGTACCTGGCTAGTGCATTGGAGTTGAAAGTGCTGTCCAGAGCAGTCATATTGGAGCTCAGAGGCCAATAACATCAATTTGTGTCCACACTACTCCAAATTTGACCCCGAAAGGTAGATTTTAGCGCTACTCTCCTCGCCGGGGAGGGGTACAGACGTCGATTTTAAGAACCCCTTAGGTCAACGGAATGGGGTTACTTGTGTAGATGCATTCATTATAAAATCAACCTAATGCGGCTAAATTCGACCTAACCCTGTAGTGTAGACCAGGCTTAGTGCCTCAGCAGATGTCTATATTACTGTCCAGAGGAAGGACTGTTTTTTTTATCCCCCAGAGAGCTTTGCAATACAATAGGATTCATGTGGCAGGTCAGGGTTCTCAGAGCTGGACAGAAACTCAGCAAGAATCCTGGGTTTCAGAAACAAAATTCTCCCGGGGGGGCTCAGGTTTCCTTATCTTTCTGAAGCAGTCAACGTTGAATACTAGGAAAGTTTCAGGCTACATTCAGGTGCCCACTTTTTAAATACAAACGCAATAGAATATTAAAAGTGCAGTTCTTGTGTCTTCAGAGCTCTCTGCCCTGGCTTCTAGGCTATCCCCAGATTCTCCTGGAAAGCTTAGCAAAGATCAAATATAGCTGATTACCTCAAATGCAGGTAGGAAACGCAGGGCTTCCATACGTTATCCTTAGCTCAGTGAGGTAGTCCTACATGGACAACAAAGAATATAAACCTCAGCAGGTTTTCCAAACTAACTCTGCAGTTTCCAAACCTCTCTCCTGCCTGGGTATTAAAAATGCACCCAGTCAGCATAATTTTTAAGGGCTAGTGAAACAAGAGGCGGAGATGACACATGAGCTCCACTCCAGAAATCCGGGCATCCTACTTCACCTCTAAGGGTTGTGGGGAGTATCTACCACCACTCTAGCCAGGATCACGATGGGAAGCCCTAAAACTGATATCTGCCTAATAACTAATGTATGCATTAGTTCTATCAAAGAGACTTGGCTAGCAGGGCAAATGCCACTTTCCCTGGAAACCAGTTTAAGCAAGGAACTGTTTTAAAACAATTCTGACATATATATGATTATTTTACACTGATAACTTCATGCAAGGATGTGGAACAGTCCCTTTGTCATAGCCATGACACATGGGGGTAAATGTGCTCTCTTGCTGTCATGAGATGCTGTTGAAAGTTGTGAATATTAAACAGCTGTTTCAAACATGCTGTATGGGCCTCAGCAAAAGTAATCTCTTCTACAGCTTGTCATCCTTCCCTCAGTGAAGTCAATGGGAAGTTTACCAGTGACTTATGAGATACTCTGTACCTCAAGGCAGCCCTGGAACCCTCATATACACCACTGACATAATTATGAGACGTTTTGTACAAAGTATGCCTTGTGAAGTATCATTTTAAAAGTCTTGATCTGTTGAACATTAATATCCTGTTGGATTGTATGTGCTATCATTATATATGAAGTTATGAAGTTTGCTATGTATGTGTAGAGGGGTGGTCACCCCACTCCTGCCCGGAGGGGTTAAAAGCAGCCTTGGAGAGGGCTATGGCTGGGGAAAGGCTGACTGGGGAAGCAGCCACAGCTGAGGTCACACGCCAATCAGGCCACAGCTGGCCCTATAAAAGGGCTGTGAGCCAGGAACTCAAGAGGAGACTCTCTCTCTAGCTGCATGAGAGAGAAGGATCTGGCTGCCTGAGAAGCTGAGGAGGGTACCTAGGGTGGAGCATTGCTGGGGAAGTGCAGAGGGAGCTGGGGAGCTGCAGCCTAGCAAAGCCCCAGGCTGCAGACCGAGTTAAGGGCCCACAAAAGGGTACTAGGGCTGCAGCCCAGGAATAGGCACAGGCAGCTGGTCCGACCCCCCCTTGCCGATGATGAGTGGTTTATACACTGTAGTCTGCGCCAGGGAGCGGGGGCTAGATGGAGACTGATAGTATCCACTGAGGCAAGGTGGGGATAGAGGGTTGGGGGTTCTCCTGGGAGGGGATACCCAGAGCTGGAGGGGTTACTGATGGGGGCAGAACTCTGGTATACAAGGGCACTCGCGTCCAGGAGGGACACAGGGGGCCAGTGGCAGGTGTAACACCATCCTGCAGAGGGTGCTCTGGGCTGGAAGAGCTAATTTCTGAGACAACCAGCAGAAGGCGCCGCACCAGTGAGTCGTTGCCCTGCCGCAGTGTGTTACTGAAATATGTTGTGAGGTTGGGAACATCACAACCAGCCTTTCAGATACAACAGTGGAGTTGCCAGACATGCTGGGCTACTATAAGGTGGGTGCATAACTGGCTGGATAACCGTACTCAGAGAGTAGTTATTAATGGCTCTCAATCCTGCTGGAAAGGTATAACAAGTGGGGTTCCGCAGGGGTCTGTTTTGGGACCGGCTCTGTTCAATATCTTCATCAACGACTTAGATGTTGGCATAGAAAGTACGCTTATTAAGTTTGCAGATGATACCAAACTGGGAGGGATTGCAACCGCTTTGGAGGACAGGGTCATAATTCAAAATGATCTGGACAAATTGGAGAAATGGTCTGAGGTAAACAGGATGAAGTTCAATAAAGACAAATGCAAAGTGCTCCACTTAGGAAGGAACAATCAGTTTCACACATACAGAATGGGAAGAGACTGTCTAGGAAGGTGTATGGCAGAAAGAGATCTAGGGGTCATAGTGGACCACAAGCGAAATATGAGTCAACAATGTGATACTGTTGCAAAAAGAGCAAACGTGATTCTGGGATGCATTAACAGGTGTGTTGAGAACAAGACATGAGAAGTCATTCTTCCGCTCTACTCTGTGCTGGTTAGGCCTCAACTGGAGTATTGTGTCCAGTTCTGGGCACCACATTTCAAGAAAGATGTGGAGAAATTGGAGAGGGTCCAGAGAAGAGCAACAAGAATGATTAAAGGTCTTGAGAACATGACCTATGAAGGAAGGCTGAAAGAACTGGGCTTATTTAGTTTGGAAAAGAGAAGACTGAGAGGGGACATGATAGCAGTTTTCAGGTATCATAAAGGGTGTCATCAGGAGGAGGGAGAAAACTTGTTCACCTTAGCCTCTAATGATAGAACAAGAGGCAATGGGCTTAAACTGCAGCAAGGGAGATTTAGGTTGGACATTAGGAAAAAGTTTCTAACAGTCAGGGTAGTTAAACACTGGAATAAATTGTCTAGGGAGGTTGTGGAATCTCCATGTCTGAAGATATTTAAGAGTAGGTTAGATAGATGTCTATCAGGGATGGTCTAGACAGTATTTGGTCCTGCCATGAGGGCAGGGGACTGGACTCGATGACCTCTTGAGGTCCCTTCCAGTCCTAGAGTCTATGAATCTATGAATATATGAATCTATGCTGATGGCCCATTAAAGAGAATCTACTATCCCAGGAACTGTATACAAAGGAGACTTCTTAGAGAGTGCGTAGACAATGGAGACTGCTTGACCAATGGGGTCGGACTCCCATGTCACAAGCAAAAGATCTTTCCAGCAAGCTGGAAGAAATTATAAAGAGAGGAAGTGACATATCTTGGCTTCCCTCCCCCCACAACTCAATATTTTTGTCTGGAGGACAAAGACTTTGAACCAGGCTAGAGGAGAGCCCCAGCCTGTGTATTGAACTAAACCATCTATCAGGATGAGACACTGTGTTATTCAAATCCAGTTTAGTTAATAGAACTTAGACTGCAAATTTATTTTATTTTTTATGTAAGCAACTTTTATGTCTATGCTTGCTACTTACAATCACCTAAAATCTATTTTTCTGTACTTAGTAAACCTGTTTTATATTTTACCTAAAACTGTGTTTTGGTTGAAGTACTTGAGAAATCTCAGCTCAGTTTACAAAGGCTAGTGTGTGTTCTCTCCACATCAAGGGGGTGGCAGACTGGGTAATGAACTTACACTGGCCAGGTTCAGACCAGGGCAAGACAGTACAGTTCTGGGGTACAAGGCAAGAGAGCTGGGAGGAATTGTCTGGAGCCTCTGTATTGTTGGTTCATGAGTGGCTGGGAGAATCGTTCATGTACCTTGGTTAAGTGTGTCCCTGCTGTGGAGGTGTCATGGTATAATTCCCCACTCTGAACCTTAGCGTCCAAAAGATGGGGTACCAGCATGAATTCCTCTAAGCTCAATTACCAGCTTAGTACTTGTAGCGCTGCCACCAACCAGGAATTACAGTGCCTGGTACACTCTGGTCCCCCCCAAAACCTTGCCCAGGGAACCCCAAGACCCAGTCCCTCTGGATCTTAACACAAGGAAAGTAAACCCTTTCCCTCACCGTTGCCTCTCCCAGGCTTCCCCTCCCTGGGTTACCCTGGAAGATCACTGTGATTCAAACTCCTTGAATCTTAAAACAGAGAGGAAAATCCACCTTCCCCCTCCTTCTCTCTCTGAGAGAGAAAGTAATCCTAACACAGAGAGAAATTAACCTTTCTCTCCCCCTTCCCTCCTTTCTCCCCACCAATTCCCTGGTGGATCCAGACCCAGTTCCCTGGGGTCTCACCAGAAGAAAAAAACAATCAGATTCTTAAACAAGAAAAGCTTTTAATCAAATAAAGAAAAACAGTAAAAATTATCTTTGTAAATTTAAGATGGAATAGGTACAGAGTCTTTCAGTTGTAGACACTGGGAATACCCTCTCAGCCTAAGTATACAAGTACAAATTAAAATCCTTTCAGCAAAATACCAATCTGAATCTTTCCAGCCAAATACACATTTGAACTCCTCCCAGCCAAATACACATTTGCAAATAAAGAAATCAAACATAAGCCTAACTTGCCTTATCTACCTAGTACTCACTATTCTGAACTTATAAGAGCCTGTATTGGAGAGATTGGAGAGAAACCTGGTTGCACGTCTGGTCCCTTTGAGCCCCCAGAGTGAACAACAACCAAAAACTAACAGCACACACAAAAACTTCCCTCCCTCAAGATTTGAAAGTATCCTGTCCCCTGATTGGTCCTCTGGTCAGGTAACAGCCAGGCTCACTGATTTTGTTAACCCTTTACAGGCAAAAGAGATATAAAGTACTTCTGTTCTATTAACTCCTACTATCTGTTTATGACAGGAGGTCTGTGTAAGTGCAGTGTCAGAGATTTGTAGCTTGCCAACAGCATCACAGTGTGAAAAGGAGTCCAGGTTGGCTGGACAAAGGGCTCAGCGATCCCACAGTCAGGCTCTGAAAAACTAAAACTAATCTCCCCTAAGGCTTGTCATCCTGCCCTCAATGAAGTCAATGGGAAGTATGCCAGTGACTTCAATGGATTTAGGATTGGAGCCTTACAGTACTTGCTGTTAATCAGAATGAACCAATCTCTAAGTAGTCTTACAACGCAATAAGCAGTCAACTACAACTTTTAAAGTTTTCATTCAATTCAAGTGCACCTACAAAGAGAAGATCAGTTTTAAAAATATATCGTATCGAATTTTTAAGTTCTCTGTCAGCTGTTACTGCCTCTATCTTATCTGTTAATGAGTGTGCCCATTCTGGAAGCTGTCCACTTTGTCTTCTAACTTGTAATATAGTGGCAGGTCTCTGAGCTGTACAGCAATGAGACCATGATGCAGACATGCCCATGTGTTTACATACCTATGAGAGCGGATAGTCACACACTGAGACAGCTCTAACTCTGAATACATTTTAACAAGGATTTATTCTATATTAACTTTGGTCATTGACCTCAGCGATGGGACGTATGTGCATAGTTCAATGCCTGCTCTTGATTTATCTGCCTATTTTTAGGAAAAAGAAGATTAAAAGCGCCTAAAACAATCTAATATAAACATACTTGGCTGTGGATTGTAAGTAAAATCTAAAATACAGCAGATATGAGACTAATACAAATTCCTTAATGTTTTCAGGCCAGATTCTGCTTTGTCACATCATTAGTCTAAATAAGGAGATACAGTGCAAATAGTAAGGCAGTAATACGTTGAATGTACTGAGCGCTTTTTATTTAAAAGATCTCAAAGCTCTTTACCAAACATAAATTTGACTTCACAACATGTAGGAAAATTGAGGCACAAAGAGGTTTGAGTGATTTAGGGGTGGAGCAAGATCACCCAGCAAATCAGTTGCAAATCTAGGACTAGTTCTGGGTCCCAGATTATGACTTGCATTCTTCATGTGCACACAAGTGATAGAATATAACTTTGGGAGGACCTTTCATTGTATACTGCCTGAAAATTTTTTATTCCACTCGAGGAACAGCCATGCAGTAACTCAAGGCACTATTATGCACAGTGTCTACAAGCATTGTGTTACATTTTCCCATAAAAATATTGGCCAAATGATTTTTCTTGTTGTACATTAGCTGTAAGTTGACAGGGCATGAGATACTTGTTTTTAATAAAGGCACTGAGTAATATTTATTCAGTGCTATGTTTTGAAGCTTGTGAGAATCTAAAAGTAAATTAGAAAAATAATTGCTTTAAGAGGACCTTATCTGAATTGCATGAGCAGGACTCTTCTCTGAGTTGCAAAGACGAGTTCTGAGCAGTACTCAGTGAATTCTGCCCAACAAAACTCTTCCATCATGCTACTAAGTGGCAAATCACTTAATCAAATGTGCTAGAAGCATTACATCATCTGAACACACTGTCACTGGGTGCCTAGCAAGCAGTTCTGAGGGGAGGATACCATTGCACTAAAAGTGTTGCTCTTCCTTGGGGGCCCAGTCTTGCTCCCATTGAAGCCTTTGGAAAGACTTACATGAAAGGCAATGGGAGCTGAATGAGGACCCTGCACTCTGTAACAGCAAACTTCACTAAAAAAAGAACAGCCATTAAAACACTGATTCAGCAAAGCTCTGAAGTATGTGCTGAATTTTAAGCATGGGCATACACCTAGCACGATTCAGAAAATCACTTTAAGCACCCTAAGTATATGATGCTATGCTCTGCTGACGGGTACACAATGAACAGTTAAATACGTTTTTCTTTTACAGCCCCTAACTAAAAGCTTCCTATTACAGAGAGATCCAGTTATCACACTGGATCCCATTAATCCCTGCTATAACTCCACTCCATTAGAGAGTTGGGTCAAATTCATGCCTTATATACTGTAGGCTAACTAAGAGGATCTTGGTGTGTATGCAGGGCCGGCTCCAGGCCCCAGCGCGCCAAGGGCGTGCTTGGGGTGGCATTCCACAGGGGGCGCTCTGCTGGTTGCTGGGAGGGCTGCAGGCAGCTCCAGTGGAGCATCCGCAGGCACGCCTGTGGGAGGTCCACTGGAGCCGCTGGATCAGCGAGCGGCAGAGCGCCCCCCACAGCGTGCCGCCGTGCTTGGGGCGGCGAAATGGCTAGAGCCGGCCCTGTGTGTATATCCTTTCTTTTCTCCCCCAACCTTCTTCCCCCTAACCCCCCAAATATAAAAACATTTGTGCTATCATTGGAAAAGCTTGGACCATCTCATCTAGAAATTTCCTTATGGAAAGGACCTGTAGAATGTAATATGGATGAGACTACTAGGTTCTTATAAAAAGTGTTACTCTAAAAAAGCTAATGTAATAGCAAATGATGTCTATAGACTTCTATACAGGAATATAACTTCTCATAAAATATATAAGATGGTTCCAACTCCCCTCCACCCCCCACCATGGGCCTGGATCAGGCTCTGCTGCAGAGAAACCAATGAAAAAATCCTAAAGGGAAGAAGTTTCTGCCAGAATTACCTTGCCAAGATTGCACCTCCAGTATCAGCCTATTGAGGCTAGGAGTTTGCTCTCCATGAAATAAGCTGCAAAGTCCACATTCACCCCTGGTAGACCTCCAGGAATTTGTATGGATTCTAACCCACCCAAGCAGGGGCCTCACACCTCCACAAGCCCTGGCTCCCTAGTCACTTCTCAAACTTTGGTACTGTTGGCTCTGAATAAAATACAGTAAAGTCCAGGAATCTCTGTGAGGCCGAAAATGACACCTTCTGCTTCTTCCCTGGAGCTGCTAGAGTTCACTCATTCTTCCTGCATGGGCCTAGATCCATGGGACAGGGTGGAGACTATAAAGGTTGTGGGAGGAATGCAGTTGCAGACATGACTTCATTCTGCACTGAAAGGAGAAACTTTATCACAAGTCTTGTGATATTTAAGGATTTTCTTAAAACTAAACTCCTGGAGTTAGGTGATTACATGAGAATTTAGATGACTTTTTTTTTGGGGGGCAGTTGCAGAGAAATTGGAAAATGAACCAAAGGCAGCTCCCTAAATGTTCAAAAATCAGAAGGCAAAACCCCCAAATGTAATTACTTTTTTAAAATCATATGAATATTAAGCCAATCTCATGATTTCTTTGGGTGCTGACTCATGATTTTTTAATGCTTTGGGCTGGTCATACTGGGGAGCTCTCTATCCTGACAGGAGGATCTGGGCCACAGAAAGTTTATCAGTTCCAGTTGTATCTGAGAGCGCTTTCCCAGCTGACTGGCAACTTGAGACTCTGCAGATGCCTCAGGCTATTCCAAACCACTTGCTAGCATCTGTTCCAAATGAATCTTTCACTTCTTTCATTAATTTCCACTAGCAGTGTTATTGGACTTAGGATTTTATTAACGTGTCCTGGTAATCCTGTTCTTCTATTTCCCTGTCCCGTGAACTGTCAGGAATACAGCAGTGCTATGGCAAGATGGAGCCTTCGGGTACATCTACAGCACAAAATTAATTCGAACTTATTCTATTCAAATTTTCGGAAGCAATTTTATACATTCGGTGTTGTGTGTCCCCACTAAAGAGCATGAATTCGGCGGAGTGAGTCCAAGGTACCGAGGCTAGCATAGAATGTCGAAGCGGTGCACTGTGGGAAACTATCCCAAAGTTCCTGCAGTGCCCGCCGGCCACTAGAATTGTGGGTTAAGCTCCCAGTGCATGATGGGGCAAAAGCATTCTTAGGGGTGTTTCTGGGTGTGTGCCGTCACTGGCTCCTCCCTCTGTGAAAGCTACGGCAGACACCATACTGCCAGCAGATGGTGCAGTACGGTGCACTATCTGTCTCCTGGTAATATGAATCCACCTAGCATGTCCTCTTGTCTTTCTACCTACTCTTTTATCTAACCATTTCCTGCCTTTTTTCAGCTACCGTGAACCGAGCAACACACTTTCTGCCACAAACTCTGCTCTCCTGCTCTTGCATCACTAGCTAGTTTTTCCATGTTGTTAATTCCTCGCCATTTTTCAGCCATCATGAACTGAGTCACACAGCTTCTACCACAAACTCTGCTCACGCTTCCGCTGCAAACTCTGCTTTCCCACTCTTGTAGACTTAGCGAGCTTCCCGACTCTGTGAAAGCTACAGAAGACAACCATTTACCACCTTTTATTGGCCATCTTGAACTGAACAGCTCTCCTACATTTCATGCCCTTTTTCCAGGATTACCCGTACAGGCATCATAGCGTGACAAGCATGGAGCCCACTCAGATCTCTGCTGTAGTTTTGACAGTTGCAAATACCTTGCGCGTTATCTGGCAGTATGTGCAGTACTTGCAAAACCGGGCGAGGAAGCGACAACAGTGCGATTGCTATACTTTTGAGGACATTGACACAGATGTTTCTAGAAGCACGACATGCGGCGATTGGGAGATTATGGTAGCATTGGGCCAGGTTCATGCCGTGGAACACCGTTTCTGGGCCTGGGAAACAAGCACAGACTGGTGGGACTGCATAGTGTAGCAGGTCTGGGATGATTCCCAGTGGCTGCCAAACTTTCACATGCATAAGGGCACTTTCATAGAACTTTGTGACTTGCTGTTCCCAGCCCTCAAGCACAAAGACACCAAAATGAGAGCATCCCTCACAGTTGAGACGTGAGTGGCCGTAGCACTGTGGAAGCTTGCAACGGTTGACAGCTACCAGTCAGTCGGGAATCAGTCTAGAGTGGGTAAATCTACTGTAGGGGCTGCTGTGCTGCAAGTAGCCAACACAGTCATTGACCTGCTGCTATCAAGAGTAGTGACTTTAGAAAATGTGCAGACCACTGTGGATGGCTTTAATGCGCTAGGGTTCCCTAACTGCGGCGGGGTGATAGACAGAACGCATATCCCTATCTTGGCCCTGGCACACCCGGGCGGCCAGTACATAAACCGCAAGAAGTACTTTTCCGTGGTGCTGCAAGCACTGGTGGATCACAAGGGACATTTCACCGACATCAAGGTGGGATGGCTGGGAAAGGTGCATGACGCTCGCATCTTCAGGAACTCTCGTCTGTTTGAACAGCTGCAGGAAGGGACTTACTTCCCAGACCAGAAAATTACTGTTGTGGATGTTGAAATGCCTATAATTATCTTCTGGGACCCAGCCTACCCCTTAATGCCATGGCTCATGAAGCCATACACAGGCACATTGGACAGTAGTAAGGAACAGTTCAACTATAGGCTGAGCAAGTGCAGAATGGTGGTAGAATGTGCTTTTGGACATTTGAAAGCACGCTGGTGCAGTTTACTGACTTGGTTAGATCTCAGCACAGCCAACATTCCAATTGTAATTGCTGCTTGTTGTGTGCTCCACAATATCTGTGAGAGTAAGGGGGAGATATTTATGGCAGGTTGGGAGGCTGAGGCAGCCAATTTTGCACAGTCAGACAGCAGGGCCATTAGAAGCGTAAAGCAGAGTGTGCTGCGTATCAGAGAAGCTTTGAAAGCCAGTTTCATGACTGGCCAGGGCACAGTGTAAGAGTTGTGTTTGTTTCTCTTGAAGTTACCTGCCCCCTATATATACGAAAGGAAATAAAGTAAAAATTGTTTAAAAACTGTTCTTTATTATTTGTTGCACAACACATTGAGAGAAATCAGAAGGTAGATCGGGGGAGGAGCGTATTAGTGGGGTGGAGGAAGAGGGAAGGACAGGTCCAGAAACCAAATCAAAAGTTCGCATATGCCAACTTTCTGCTGCTTGGGCAATCCTCTGGGGTTGAGTGCGTGGGGCCCTGTAGCCTCCCCGCTCATGTTCTTGGGCATCTGGGTGAGGAGGCTATGGAACTTGGTGAGGAGGGAAAGCAGTTATACAGGGGCTTCAGCAGCAGTCTGTGATCTTGCTGCCTTTCCCGCATTAGATCCACCATACAGCGCAGCATGTCAGTTTGCTCCCCCATGAGTTTGATCATAGCATCCCGCCTGCTCTCATCGCACGCGTCCCTCCTTTTTTTATGTAATGCTTTACGAGACTCCACAATTGTTTGCCTCCATGCATTCAGCTGGGCCCTATCAGTGAGGGAGGACTGCATGAGCTCTGCGAACGTGTCGTCCCGACTCCTAGTTCATTTTTTCCGCCTTCTAATCTGGACCAATTTCTGGGGCGGAGTAGATAGGGGCCGCTTTAAAACATTTGCACCTGCAGGAGGGGAAAAAGGGAGGGTAGTATTTTAAAAGTTACATTTCAGCAAACAAAGGGGACACTTTGGTGTGCATAAGCCATCACACACAGCCAGGCAACAGAATTCTGCTTGCAGGCAGTCTAGGGGCACGCTGGGTTCTGCTTCTTTTACATTCATTTCAACGCTTTCAGACTGCTGGGACCCCTTTCCCATAGCAAGCAATGCCTGGTGGGTTTGCCATATAAAAGGAGGGCCTGCAGGCTCTCTGGGCTGATTGCTTCACTCCTCCACCCCCGCACCCCATATGGCTCTGATGAGGCTCTGAGCAGGGATGAGCCCTTTAAACTAAATGTGAATAGCCCAGAGTGACTGGGTTTACCCCTGCCCCCCACCGCGTGGCTCCGATCAGGCTCTCACTCACCAGAAGTACCTTCTCCAGGGTCATGGTCTGGGAGCCCACCTTGGGTGGGGGGAGGCTAGTGGCCCAGTGTTAAGAATAGTTCCTGGCTAGGAGGGAAATGGATTCCCCACTTGCTGCCTGTGTATTGTCCCCCTCCTCCTCTTCCTCCTCTTCCTCCTCCAATGACTCTTCCTCTTTGCTCCGTGCAACTCCCCCCCTTGCAGGTGTCCACGGACAGTGGCGGGGTAGTGGTGGCATTACCCCCCATAATTGCATGCAACTCACAGAAGAAGCAGAATGTATGGGGCTGTGACCCAGAGCACCCGTTTGCCTCCCTGGCTTTTTGGTACGCTTGCCCAAGCTCCTTGATTTTTGCACGACACTGCTCTGTGTCCCTGGAGAAGCCTCTTTCCATCATGGCCCTGGAGACTTTAGCATATGTATTTGCGTTCCTTTTTTTGGAACGTAGTTCTGCCATAACAGACTCATGTCCCCAACATGCGATGAGATCCAGTACTTCCCGTTAGGACCATGCTAGAGCTCGTCTGTGAATCTGGGACTACGTGATCTCTTGTGATGGTTGCCTCTGCATGGTCACCTGTGATGGTGGACTGTGCTGATGGTAACCTGTGCTAATGGTGTCCGAACAGGAAATGAAATTCAAAAGTTCCCAGGGCTTTTCCTGCCTACCTGGCTAGTGCATCAGAGTTGAGTGTGTTATCCAGAGCGGTCACAAGGGAATATTCTGGGATAGCTCCCAGAGGCCAATAACGTTGAATTGTGTCCACAATACCTTTAACCTAGGACTGTGATCTTGATTTAAGCGCTACTCCACTTGCCGAGGTGGAGTACAGAAGTCGGATTAAAGATCCCTTTAAATAAAAAAAACGGTTTGGTCATGTGGATGGAATCATTTTTTTTAATTAACTCAGCTAATTTCAAAATAACAGACTAGTATAGACCAGGCCTTAGTAAGAGCAGTTCTATAGTTATGATTTAGGTGGTATCTTCATTCTAAACTGCTATTTTCAAACTTATAACTTTTCAGAAAAGGTTACCCTTTGGATTGAAATTTATCATGTTTAGTTTATTGTGCAATCATTTCAATAAACACCATTGCAGCATAGTAGATATATGCACACTGCCACACTTGACTCTCACGTTGTACATTGAAATAAACGACTGCATGCATTTATATCAATTTCCAATCAAGTAAGCTTTTTCCTTTTAGCTGGATTTACTCTTTTTTTTATTATTTGACTGTTGCATGCACACAAATCAGTCCCAGGATGTTTGTACATTTTATGTGCAATTACTCACACTTTTTAAAGGCAAGGGAATTCAATGCAAAGAATACAACATTAGGGATGAGAATTTAAAGAATCCAAGTCAGAACCTTCTCAACCAAATTATGGTTCCCACAGCAACGTTAACTCAGCACATTAAATATATATCCATGAAGAATAAATCAAACAAGATACAGTTTATAGTGGCATAAAATACTATATATGTATAAGAAGATGACTCCTGAAGAAATTGTAATTCATCCTGGATTTGTTACAGCTGCTGAGGGAACCATAACTTTGAAATTTCAGATTATTGCATGCTTACGTTCTCAACCATAGTGCTCCAATTTTTTCAATGACTATATATTTCAAGTTTATCTGAAACTATTTGTGGTGACACAAAGATAATCCACAATGTGTATTGGAACACCTCCTGCTGAATACTTGAGGTCACTGAGTAGCAATTAAAAATGCAATGGGACTAGAGGTGCGGGAACAACTTTCATACTGGGGGCGCTGACAGTTATTGAACCAAACTGTAAACCCAGAATATAATGGAAACCACTTCAAGCCACGGGGTGCGGCAGCACCCCCAGGACCTCTAGTTCTAGCATCTGTGAATGAGACACAGATAAAGCATCTGTGAATGAGACACAGATAAAAAAGACAAAATCCACAAAGGTTCCTCAAATGTCACTGCACAAGCAAAATAAAGCAGCCTGTAATACCTCTTTAAAGAGGGGTTGAAGTAGCGGTGGTTAAGATCTCTAATATAACCCATTACGCATCATTGGGGTTTCTGCTGCAAAGGCATGTTTGCTCACTGACTTAAAGTAAGGTGATAACAGCAACTGTTGATTTGAGGAGTGCAGGAAGGAAAAGAAACCGGCCATAGATATTTCAGATAGGTGGATTGTAGTGCATTTAGAGCTTTACATGTCAACAAGTGAAGCCTGTCATTCACCCATTGGCCTTGTCTATGCTGGAGGTGGTGGGTAGGGTATGTGTCACTACATGTCACAATGAAAAGCAGACTGTGTACACGCTGTGGTGTGTAGTTACATGCATCAGGGAGACAGTGGGACACTGTACTGCATAAAATAGCAGTGTAGGTGTGAGAGGCAAAACTTGGGCATGTAGTGAGCCTGTAGGGTATACCTTACGGTTCTGGTGTATGTGTCTACTCTACTTAGCTAAGCAGTGCCTCTGGCTTCATTGCTATTGACATATATGCTAGTGGGGCATGCCATGGAATGTACTCTAACTGCTGTAAGTGTAGGTATAGCTTTATTTAGCTTCTTAGGTCTTCTGGGCAGGAAGCAGGGAGACAGAACTTTCTAGGCATAGAGCTCACTGGACTGGCACACTTGGGGATTTCTGAGCAAGGACACTTCCTGCTGCTGTTTGCATCTACTGTGTTCAGGGAAACAGGATTCCATGTGCATATTTGTAAATAAACAAGATTACACCAATAATGTATCTGCCTTTTATCACTTATTTCTCAGCCTAGTGGAAACAATACTTCAAGGTCTCAAATTTTGTTTAGCTGCTTGGGCCAATGGTACATTTATTTTTAAAGGAAGTTTCTTCTGTAATATATCTTCTTTTTGGAGAATACGTCCATGGCACTAAATAAGGTTAAACAAAACAACCATGAATCAAACTTCCATATAGGAAAGTGAGGTGGACTGTAACAGTTGAAGCTATTATGAAGCATCAAATGAAAATGAAAACTTGAAGTTAGAATTGTTTATGGTGAGAATTTATATTAAAGTAACCATCTGTGAGAAGATGTGTCACAAATTCAGTGGACTATAATAAAGTTGATTTAGGACAAAAGTGAGATGATTCCACTTCTTGGAGTGTACTTTTGATCTTGACCCCTAAAATTTAGACAGTAGGAATGCAGAAATTACATGATAGAATTGCAACAGCTAGAAAGGGAAACTGTTAAATCATGAACCAGGATTTCAGAGGAGTTGAAGTCATATGTTAGTAATGTACAGATGGTGATGACAAGCAGATTTAAGTTAGAGAAATAGGAGAGGTACTTATCTGTAAACCCAGATTTATTTGAGAGTTGCTGAGGAGAAAAGAAAAGAGAGGAGTAGCAAAGTGATAGCAGAGTTCTGAACATCAGAGATGGTTGAGAAGTCACCTTTGTTTCAAGTAATGCAGTAACAGCAAATGTAGCAGGGTGTAATGAATGTGTCTACACACATACTGTCAATTCATTGTTTCCAGGATATATTGATAACATATAGTGGTACTGTTTTTCTGCTTGGATTTTGTTCAGTGTTAGCATATTGGACATTAGACTTTTCTTTTTCATACTTAAGTTATAAAGCTGCTCAATAACTTGAGTTATATTTTGTCAGCTTGGTCATCAATTTTTAAAGTAGCTACCGTCAGTTGCAATATAGTAGATCTGGGATGAAGATGTAGTTCTGATCTCAATCTGGATTTGAGTTAGACTAGAATTAGGGTTTGGATTCAGCAATACCAGAATCTCAAGAACTGCTGTTGCAATGTTCTGGTTGACAAGGGTGCAGATCTTGTGAGATTTCTGCTGTTTTGAATGATGAAGATCTCCAGATACCATTTTGTGCAAGACTTGTGCCATTGTTATTCAAATCTCTTCAGAAGTGGTGATGAAGTGAAATTCAGGCATGTTTGCACTGGAATTTGAAAATAGGTTACTGCTGGTTTTCAAATCCAACCCAGCATCAAAGATGCAGAGGCAGGTTCAGACCTATGGACTTGAATTTAAGGATATTTAGACTTAAGATTCTGGTTTTAGCCCACTTCTTAAATATACTATGGTAACATTACTGAGATTGGTAAATTTCTTTTCCCCATCAAAATAACCAATAAACTGAGTACATATATTCTGAATATATTTACTTGTTCCCATTATATAAGAACTAGGGGTCACCAAACAAAATTAATGGGCAGCAGGTTTAAAACAAATAAAAGGAAGTTCTTCTTCACACAGAGCACAGTCAACCTGTGGAACTCCTTGCCTGAGGAGGTTGTGAAACCTAAAACTATAACAAGGTTTAAAAGAGAACTAGATAAATTCATGGAGGTTAAGTCCATTAATGGCTATTAGCCAGGATGGGTAAGGAATGGTGTCCCTAGCCTCTGTTTGTCATAGGGTGGAGATGGTTGGCAGGAGAGAGATCCCTTGATCACTACCTGTTAGGTTCACTCCCTTGGGGAGCACCTGGCATTGGCCACTGTCAGTAGACAGGATACTGGGCTGGATGGACCTTTGATCTGACACACTATGGCCATTCTTATGAATTATGCCTAAGGCAGTCTTGAGAGAATTTGTTTCATTATTTAATAGCCTACTATTGTTTTGATTATGGCTGTGTTTCTGTTTATTGTGCAATATTTGTTAGTCCCTAAGAAAATAATTCTGGTTTGTTTTCTAAATAACAATATTTTAAAATAGACTAGTTCTGATAAGGGGTAGATATTTTTCTTTAAAACGCAATTGGTTTAAAGTTCAGTGACTGTTCATACAAGCCTCTGCTAATTCAGCTGGTTTAATTTAACATAACTCGCAGAGCAGAAGTAAATGCCGACATACATTTAAACAAAGCATTTCAGGATTATTTGATTTAAAAGGGAAATACCCAGATCCCAGGTGCTTGAAAAAAATGCCAGGTCCTAAAATCCTGAAGTGAACACTGAATTTGCAAAAATGAGTATTAGAATTGGGGAAATTAGCAATGCCCCTCTGCCATGTACATTGGCCAGACCGGACAGTCTCTATGCAAAAGAATAAATGGACTCAAATCTCACATCAGGAATCATAAAATTCAAAAACCAGTAGGAGAACACTTCAACCTCCTTGGTCACTCAATAACAAACCTAAAAGTGGTAATTCTTCAACAAAAAACTTCAAAAACAGACTCCTACGTGAAACTGCAGAACTGGAATTAATTTGTAAACTGGACACCATCAGATTAGGCCTGAATAAAGGCTGGGAGCAGCTGGGTCATTAGAAAACCTAAACCTAATTTCCCCAATATTAATTTCCCCCTACTGTTACTCAAACCTTCTTCTTGTCAACTGTTTGAAATTGGCGACTCTCATTACCACTACATATGTTTTTTTCCCTCCCTTGGTATCCTGGTGTTAATTGAATTGTCTCGTTAGACTGACCTCACACTTGATAAGGCAACTCCCATCTTTTCATGTATTTATATCTGCTCCTGTATTTTCCACTCCATGCAATTGATGAAGTGGGTTCTAGCCCACAAAAGCTTGTGCCCATATAAATTTGTTAGTCTCTAAGGTGCCACAAGGACTCCTCGTAGTTTTTGCTGATACAGACTAACACGACTACTATCTGAAACTTAATTTTCAGGTTTCTGTGGTACAATGCAGATCCTTCTATGGCTGGGTGGGAATGGATCTTTTCTATACCAATTTCCTAATCACAAGAGCCAACCTTATAACTGTTTAAAATTTGAAAAATAGAATATTTAAAAGGCAGCTTGTGGAGTTAGGAAATGAGGAAGTAGAAGACTCACTTTAGAGATTTTCCAAACTCTTTCTGACAAAGTTGAGTAACTCCAAGTATAGAATTACTTGCTGATTTACTGGTAAATTATAAAACCAAAGACTTAGTCAAGTTTGAGTTAAGGTTGAAAATACTTTCCACAGAAGTAACTCTAGGGGAAATGCTATAATAGCACAGTGTCATTTAAAAAACAAGCTTATGCTTAAAAAAGCCTGTAAAAAATAGAAATACAAATTTAGGGTCACCCAAACCAACTATTATCTGCTTCCATCAATCATTACCCTTGTATAGTCACACCTGTGCAAGGTAGATGTAAAATACCACTGGAAGAGAATGCTTGCATTTTACACTCACTTTTTAGACACTTACACCAGTACACAAAGCAACAGAAAATGAGACCTGAGATATGGGATTAAGACACTTTAAGGAGGTCTTACAATCTTACATATTTGCTCTAGCACACTTGGTATGTAAACTAGAAATATTTTGACAAGGATTTTAACCTTGGCAAATTTAATTTCTTAAATTATGTATCTTTTCAAAATTCACTTATGAACTCTACAAGGGCTGGATTATGTTCATAGTAAAGACATGTCTATATGGAATAAAATAGTTGCCAATGCTTAACCTCACAGTGTGTCAGTAGCTTTGCATATTACACTTGATATGCCAAGGCTTTTTTCTCCTGACTATAGTCTTTTCACCTAAGGACTTTAAGTTTTCTATCAACTGTATCTAACAGGATGCTAATTTATGTACATAGTGAAGACTGGAACATGTAGCTGCAGCTATCGAAAGTTCATTGCATTCCATTTCAGCTACCACAGCAAGGTGTATCCAGCACATTCAGGAAGCTATACATGGTTTAAGAGGACTGCATCTACAGATCCTTGGACAACTGCAGTCATAAAAAGTTATGAAGATTTAAATTCTCAGTTTATGGCCATGCACTTCAGCTGGAAAAGTGAGAACCTCTTTGCCTGTTTCTTTAGATTTGTATGAATTACACTGTAATATGCATTTGATTTGTGATTTGTTCTTTCAAGTAGAAGATGAATGGATGAGAGATCTTGTATAGTGTTCAGGTGTAGGGTTATTTGTTAATTTTGGCTGGGGTGGAGGCTGAGTTAAATTTGTTTGGCTGAGCTTAACTGTTCATTTCTATATTTTCAAATAATTGTGTTTTTTAGTAATTGTAATTGTAATTTTGAATGTGCTGATTCCTAGCCCTAAAACTAGTAACACAGCAAATTATCATAAACTTTCTAATGGCACTAGTCTTCTCAGAAGCTGACAGGATACAAAATACTGTGACTTTTTAGGCCACTATCATTTCTCAGGCAAAAAGTTAGGAAAATTTCCAAGAAAACACAAATTTTTCATTTTTTAAAATTGCAATATCTTCAAAAGAATACCAATAAGCAAATAATTCCAGCCTCAGATCACATATGGAAAACCTCAAGCAGACTGCTGTATTCTCATCAAAGCTAGATGAGTGTGGGTATCTAAATCAGACATATAATGGAAAGCTAGCTTCAATAACTATAGAGAGACAAATGCCCACCTATAACTAGGTGTTTTCCATTTGCTGTACTATCATTAAAGAAACGAAGTAGCTGCTACAGGGCTGTATGCTGAACTCCTAACCAGGCAAAACAACCCTTTTAAAAAAATGAATATTCATTCCTTTCTTGTTGCATGCATACAAACCTAGCTATCGCATCCAGTTCTGTCTATATAGAAAGACATATATACTTCTAAGAATTCCCTATTGTGTTAAATGTGATGTCTAGCTGTTGTAACATGGCCGACATCCCATAAACAGATGGGACATATCACCACATAATGCGTCACTGTGGGACATAGCAACAGATTTGCTGTTCAAAAAAACTGTGGTCAAAACATCTAATGTATGATTTAAAGAAATATTTATTTTTCAAAAGTAAAAGATTTCCTATCCACAGAAAATGTTGTTCTAGTAAAGCTGATGCTTTTCAGTTGTAAGAGAGTTCATGCTTTTACTAACTACATGTGAATATTGTATTGTATGGCCTCTGATCTGTTTACCTGTAGTGAATCAAAAAAAACAAAACTCCAAACTAAGAACCAATATATTTGTTTTGTGTCAATATGAGAGCCCAATAATACAATCCTTACAAAGAAAAAATTCCATTCAGTCAACAACTGCTTTGCCTGAGCAGGATTTGCAGGACTGGGCATTTACTTGGGATATTAAGTTTGTATAATAAAATCCATGCTATTACTCCACCCTATCACCCTTTTTCGACAATTATTAGTTCACTGTATTTTAAGCAATATGGCTATAAAAATGTGTTTCTTGTTTTACAATACAATTCTGCAGAGACTTCTAGGACTCTTTAGTGAGATATTATAGGCTTCAGGCAGGGCTGCAAGCATCCTACAAAAGCACTCTTCCACTATTTTTCTTAATACTGCTAAGTAAGTCATTGTATTTCTTCCACAAACTTTGAAATTTTAAAAATATATCGTTGAATAGATGCCAAGATAGTAAAATTTATGTGCTGGACTCTTTGCTTCTCAACTGAAAGTAAAATTATGTGTATAATTTTTAATGTTGGAATAGATAACTCCTGATCCAATTATGGTTTCTTTTGGAAGTAGATAAAAAGACACAAAATTAGAGGGAGGTGGGGAGGGAAAACTGAGAAATAAGAGTTTGTTATGAGGCAGAATGTTCCACAGCCTGAGGACCACTTTATTGATACTCTGGTGGGGCATCATAATAATCTCTTTCCAAGGCTATTAATACAGTAGCTCCTACCTTTTGCACCATTGGTTGACCAAGGTATGTACAGATGGCCTGTGACAAATGAAGGAAGCATAGAGGTGGCCAGAGTACTGATGACAAAAATTATACTTTTAGGTTTGTCCAGTCATGATAGAAAGCATTTATAAAGATTTATGATTTGAAGTACTACCCCATAACTGGGTTGGAGGCAAAGAACTTTTTCTTGCCCTTCCCCATAGTTTCTGCAAAGACTTTAAACTATGGGACTGTTCTGGTTGGTAGATAAGATGGTGAAACTCAGCTGTCCTCACTGAAGAATGGAGTTGTTTCTTGCTGTGAGAATCTTCTTTCTCCAGTCACCAGACTGTATTAATTCAGACGGATTGGTTGTCTCTATAGTAGCAGTTCCATGTCAGGGGATGACAATGACAAATGTAAAGTAATCTCGGGTAAAGTTTTAGCCAGTTTTGCACAACAAATTTCTGTAAGTGCTGCTTGAATTTCAAGATGAAGCGTATATGTTGAACCCATGTCCTTCATGGCTGGCAAAATCTAGAGTGAGGACACTGGTCTGGTGACTGCTAAAAAATGTGCCTCCTTTTAGGAGGATGAGGGTCAGTATCTCTTAAAGCTTAATAAGCTCATACTTGGAGAATATTGCTTGATGATAAATCTACCATTTGTTGCCCTGTCTATAACCTCTGCTTATGGGGGAAAGAGGTTTAAAAAGTTTATGGTAAATCAGCATCTGGAGTCCTCAGATTTCCTTGATTTATTTCAGAATGACTGTGAACTTGAGTTGTCTTGGCTGGTGAGATTCTTCGGATGACAACTGTCAGATGAGCATATTGAACTTCTTTCTATATACCACTAGCCTTTGGTACCGTTGACCATGAGGTAACTTTGCATTTGCAGGCCCTGATGGGGTAGAGGCAGAGTAGTCCCCATTCTTCCTCTGAAGAATATCCCAGAAGAGGGTGTTGGACCCCTCTGCCCCAAGGATTTTCTCATGTGTGATACCACAGCATTTGATTGTCACCTCTCTATTCTCAATGTATGGAAAACCACTAGGGAGATAGTGATCTGGTTTAGGGTGCAATTTCATCAGGAATTAGATGATTTTTTAGTATGGCCCAGGAGGTGTCCTTGGTTTTCCCAGTGTTTGCCCAAGGCAGGAGTTTGGATAAGAGCTAGATGGTTGAAACTCTGTTCAGATAATGTTAGCTTAAATGGTGAAAGAGCTAGGAGAGATGGTGACTGTGATATCCTTTTGTGGCTGTGATATGCATGACATTTTTTTTAACAGGATTCAGAATCAAGGAGTCCAAAGGAATCCTAATCATTGCTTTTCCAGATACTAGCCCTAGTCAAGAGTGTATCACCTGTTTGCAAATGAGCATGACTATTCCTTCTAGAAAAGAGTACTGTCACTTGTCTCTTGGGTGGGATCACCACAGTGCATTCTACTAGGGTTTTCCACTGAAGAATACTTAGGCTTCAGCTGGTGCAGAATGCAATGGCCTATCTGCGTAGGGATGTTTCTGGCATGGAGCATATTAATTCTTGGGCTACACGGGATTTCTTTTTCTTTCCAGGATGTTAATTTTGATTTATAAATCCATAATGGATATCTTAATAATTGCTCCAAAGTGGCATTTAAGATTACTTCAGACATTCTTGCTAACAGACCCAAGATTCTACATGCGGAGACTAAGGCAGGGTGTTCTCCAGAAAGGACCTTTAAAGCGGGAATTTGCTACCTCAATGGTCTGAGCCCAAAATTATTGTCCTTACGTGCACATTGAATATAGGTAGGACCTGCAGTCAATTTTTTAATAGACTTTTCAGTGACTTTGTGCCAGTTTAATTTGGGCTAATGTATGCGTTTTTATTGCTAATTATGCATTTAAAGATGATAGGTGCATTTTATAAATTGTAAAATAACAAATACACAGATACAAGTCTTGTTGGCAAGTATTCTTTATTGGCATATAGGTCATGCCATTCAAAGACTTTTTAAAAGAAGGCATTTGAGAAGATGGTTTGGCTGTTCTTCTGATGAAAGAACATCATGCCTTTCCATAGAGAAGGGAGGGGAAATACTTGTTTTGCACAAAAATGAGACACAACATTAGCCTTGTACCTTATGGAGATAAGAGAATAAGAGGCCAGAAAGACTTAGTAGTTTAATTTTTTTATTTGTAGATTTTTTTATAGCTGTAGAACGTGCTCCTTTTCATAGGACAAGAAAAAGCAAGTGCAGAGCAAACCTGAGGGTGGCAGGGAAATCTGGAATTTTGGAAAGCAGAAAACAGTAAGAGCTCCAGGAAGAAGTATGAGGTGAGAGAATAAGACATACACAGTTAGAGCTGGAGACTGAGAGTCTGACTATTGTGTTCGGTTCTGCCCCCAAATCTGACATGACTGGTGGCAAATCATTTAACATCTCTGTGCTACAGTTTACCTAGCTTTAACAGTGTATTTATTAGAGTTGGTGAGAAAAAGGAGAGAGAAAACGTCACAAAAATGTTGTTGAATATTTTCCCTTTTTTTAAAGCAATTCAAAACTTTAGCAAACATTTTCCCTGAAATTAAAAAAAAAGTAATAATCTGATGAGGTCTAATAATGTACTCACAGGGCTGTTGTGAAGCATAGGGCAGGTCTGCACTACAGCCTAAGTCGCTATAACTTGCGTCGCCCAGGGGTCTGAAAATCCCCCCACCCCGAGTGATGCAAGTTTCACGCTGTCCACATCAGCGCTATGTGAACGACTTAGAGTTCCTTGGATAAAAGATGGCCTTCCCAGGCAGACACATAGGATCCAGTCACCACCCTCCTTCAGGAAAACCCTCAAGGGGGAGCTCTGCAGGGAGAAAAAACTTCATGAAGATCAAGGAGTTTGAATGAACTATTCTGTAGGGTAATGACATTTTCTGACTCCCATAAATGACCATTGGGTCTGCTCCCCTACCCAGTATATTCCAGAAGATCTTCAGAAGAACTAGGCCATCCATTCAGATACCCTCTGTCCCTTCATCAGCATGGTGGGGCCTTTCACACCCATCCCGCTAAGTCTACTGGAGCCATGTTACACGATCTCACTCTGGCTGGAAATGCCACCAGATCCTCCTTAAACATGGGGATCTCAGGCTGAATTTATTTTGCCTCCCCCAGCAATGATGTGTGTGAATCCCAGCCCTGCCTGTAGTACTACCTCTCCTATCTTCTTCCTATATATGATGCTCCAAACCCAGAGAGGGTTCTCTACAGGCTGTGGGGGAAAAGAGGATGGTGCCACACATGTGTTTTGAGATACCTCCCTTGCTCAGGTCAGGGAAGACTCTTGTAAGAAGCCTTTTCTGTGCTAATCATTTTGTGAGTAAGAGGGAGTGGGAGTGGAGCAGCAGTTAAGATAGAATTAAGGATGTGGAATACCAAAGAAGTTTAGACTATATGAGGGCAAAGGTGTCAAAGCCTACATTTTGAACGCTCATGCTGGGAACTTGAATAGGAGAAAACAGGAAGTGTTTTTTCAAGTATTTAGCCCAAATCTACTGTATAGCTAATATTTTAGAAGTGCCTGAGGATAGGAAGTTCAAATGTGTGGTCTCCCTTGCACATTGTTCTATCATTACAGTTTGGGTTTCTGAAAGGTTAATGACAGGTACAGCTTGTGGCTTCAGCTGCCAAAAAAATTCCAACAATTTTGGTCACTTTCCCAGTATTCTGAACATTCTGTCTCTTTAGCGAAAGAAATAACCTGTCTGAAAAGAAAATGATGATCCAAGATGTGCTCTAAGTATATTTTTACTGTGTGCCAGCATCCCAATGTCATATATTCAGTTAAATTCAAAATATGTTAAAAGAATGTTAAAGTTGCAAAGTGAAACACTCAAAAGACAGGAAATGAGAAAGTTGCTTTCATAACCTTAACTCTGCTCCCTTGTGCATATGCATTAAGATAATGTTAATGATCTTATACTATTATTCCTCAGGACTCCTGCCTTCTTCAAGAGGAAGTTCGTCAATATGCAAAGGACCAGTAAAAAGTTGGGCATAAATAATGCATGTACTGAAGCTCTATTCTGAGTCTGCATGGACATTGAACTAACACTTTACCCATGGGTGAAATTTTCCTCTCTGTGTGCAGGATGGAAACAGCCCAGCTCCATTCCATATGGATCTTTAATATATTGTTCTTTGGGGCAGCAACTGTAAGTATATATTACTGCTACCTAAACTACTGTCTCCTCCTGGGACACTCAAACTCCACTGACCTCTTCAAGCCCTTGTCCTGATTATAATGACTATATTCAGTGAGAGAAAATACCATGCGACAAATATGAATAATCATAATGAACCAACATAGCTTTACTTTAGACGAGGCATGGCCAACCTGAGCCTGAGAAGGAGCCAGAATTTACCAATGTACATTTCCAAAGAGCCACAGTAATATGTCAGCAGCGTCCCATCAGCTCCCCCACCCTTCTCCCAGTGCCTCCTGCCCACCGGCAGTCCCAGCGATCAGCGCCTCCCCCTCGCTCCCCACACCTCCATGTCAGCTGTTCATGGCATGCAGGAGGCTTGGTGGGGGGAAGGAGCAAGGGCACAGCAGGCTCATGGGAGGGGGCAGGAAGGAGTGGAGTCTGGGCAGGGCCTGTGGAAAAGCCAGGGGTTGAGCTGTGAGCACCCCCGGCACATTGGAAAGTTGGTGCCTGTAGTTCCAGCATCGGAGTCGGTGCCTATATAAGAAGCTGCATATTAATTTCTGAAGAGCCGCATGTGGCTCCAGAGTCACAGGTTGACCACCCCTGCTTTAGACTACCAGGAACTGAATACGCATTGAACTACTCATCATCAATCCGTAAAGGGGCAATGGTCAGCAAATCATTATGAACCATATCTGAATAGTGACAAAGCCAAGGAAATGTCAAACAACTTGTGGACATGTTATTAATAAACAAATGCTTTTAGTAAATTACTCATGGCAAATTATGTGCTCAGAGAACCTAACTTCTGAGGAGACTATCTGATATAGCTCACAACTGAGTACGTCTTTATTAGAAGGACCCACTTTATTAGAAGGTTATATCTATTAAGCAAACTATTTTACTCCATCTCTTGCTCCAAACAGGTTTCAGTGCATTATATACATGGTACTGTTGTGTTCTATAATGGTTTTATTAGTATGAGAGTTGGATGGCTGCAATCCATTTGTCCTATTTATTTACAGAAAGCCAATCAAAATAATACACATTACAAGAGTGTGGTTGCCTGAGAAGTAAAGCCCATTTCCCATTCAATAGTTATCCAGGCTGCTATCAGGAAATGCAGAGCATCTGTTGTTTTTAAAAGTAATTATTCTTAAATGTGATTAGAGTAGGTAAAACTACTGTACTAGCATCTGAAAGTACTGCTTGCTGCTGATGACTCAGAGGATAACACATACTGCACTGTGTGCCTCTTTAGTGCTAAATCATCCTTTATCAACCAGGTTTTAAAAAAAAAAGAGATGGTGCCAGGAGTTGCTTTCAACAGACGTCATTTGGGGTGTCTAGTTTAATAGGGTGCAAATATACCCTAAAATTAAAACCCAATGCTCTGTTTATTTCAGCTGTTTGGGAAGCAGTCAATAAACTCACAACAACATAGTCTCTCTAGTAAGGTTCCAATGTCAGCTGCTCCTGTGGCCAACTTTAGCTACTGTGAATGGACTTCATTCAGTTTCCCCATTCTCTGCATACAGTAGGCTGACTATCCAGGAACCATATTTTATTTTCAGCTTCAGTTACTTTTCCACTGCAAATAAAAACAAAAACTTATTCATGCCTCCGGGGTTACTCTGTTACCACTTTTCCTGCTGTAGAAGAATATGATATTTTACACTTATATAATGTAACCCAATGGTCTTTGCCAAATCTGTATTCTGGTACCACTTCACCCATCACCAGGGAGCAGCTGCCAGTCAGGTGAAACCCAAGAGCTGTTTAGCTGGGCACAGTAGCACTACACAACAGTTCCAGTCAGTACTTATAGCCAACAGTGAGGGAGCTAGAGGAAGTCCTAAGACAGCTAAAGACTGTGGAAAAGTACTGTATCCTAACTGTAAATGCTATATTTTTCATATACAAACATCAAGGTGATACAGTGGTGGAGTTTACAGTGCACCCCAGGCAGGAGCATATTCTTTGTTGACTTCCTGGTCCCTATTTACTCTCTCACAGTGCAGAGTTACAGATTTTTTTTTAACTCGGCATTGCTTTCTGGAGCTGGTCCTTTTAAATTTGGCAGAGCCAAACACATGCAGACCCCAGAGCCACTTTGCAAGTGTTTGCTGCCTGGAGTTGGTAAGTACTACTGTGTTTAATTCCAGTTTCCATTTTCTTATGCCTGAGGAGATGGTACTTTCCCATAAACAATCCTATAGCTTCAGTCTGATTTATGTTAGATTCTGAGAAACTAAACCACAAAGACAAAAGTGAAGTCTCCACAGAGCAGTTGGGGGAGAAGGCATAGTGTAAGTTGCCTCTATAACCTGTTGAATCAGCTCTACCTCTCAAATGGCATCTTACTTCTACACAGAGCAGACAAACAGTCAAAGTGCCTTATACACAGCAGACAAAATGTGTAATATACACACCTCACAGCTGCAATTTTTCTTAAACTCTGTGTGTGATCTTTTATGCACATTTTATAATGAACTATTTTGTACAGTTGTGGATCATATGACCATACACTTCAGCTTATGTCCAATGCACCCTGGCCTAAGCTATGGCAGTTGTATCTGCGGTAGGTGGGGGAGTTTGTTGGGCTGATAGGGCATACTGTGTTCAACCATTGCTCTGGGCCTGCGGTGCTTGAAAGATCCTCTTCAATCACTAGTTTCAACTGCATAACAGAACATGAGTTTCTGTCATGCCTGGCCCAGATCTGAAGCTAAATAACTTTGGGTATGTCTATAGTGCAAAGTACAAGTGTGACTGTAGCATCGGTAACAATAGTAGTGTAGACATGGCAGCAGGGGCTTCACTGTGGGCTAACAAATCAAATATGTACTCAGGCTCCCAGGCTAGCTGCCTGAGTACAAGTCTGTGGGATCATGCTATTGTTACCCAAACTAGTGAGATTAAAGCTACACCCATGCATACACCTTGGAAACAATGCATAATTTAAGAAGGCAAAATACAACCGTCAAGGTTCCTTCCCCACTCTGAACTTTAGGGTACAGATTTGGGGACCTGCATGGACACTTCTAAGCTTAATTACAAGCTTAGATCTGGTAACACTGCCATCATCCAGAATTTCAGTATCTGGAGCACTCCCTGTCCCCTCAAAACTTTCCCCTCCCTGGGTTGCCTTGAGGGACTTCACCAATTCCCTGGTGAACACAGATCCAAACCCCTTGGATCTTAAAACAAGGAGAAATTAACCATCCCCCCTCATTTCCCCCCACCAATTCCTGGTGAGTCCAGATCCAATCCCTTTGGATCAAAAAAAAAACCAAGGAAAAAATCAATCAGGTATTAAGAAAAAAAGGCTTTTAATTAAAGAAAAGAAAGGTGAAAGAAAACCCTCTAGGAGAGATGTCATAAACAGATAGCTAAGGGTTAATGTCTCTTTCACCTGAAGCACCTGACCAGAGGACCAATCAGGAAACCGGATTTTTTCAACTTTGGGTGGAGGGAAGTTTGTGTCTGAGTCTTTTGTCTTTTGTCTGCCTTCCTGCTTTCTCTGAGTTTTGGAGAAGTAGTTCTACTTTCTAATTTTCTGTTTCTAAGTGTAAGGACAAAGAGATCAGATAGTAAGTTCTATGGTTTCTTTTCTTTGGTATTTGCATGAATATAAGTGCTGGAGTGCTTTGATTTGTATTCTTTTTGAATAAGGCTGTTTATTCAATATTCTTTTAAGCAATTGACCCTGTGTTGTATCATCTAAATACAGAGAGAACATTTGTATGTATTTTTCTTTCTTTTTATATAAAGCTTTCTTTTAAGACCTGTTGGAGTTTTTCTTTACTTCAGGGAAATTGAGTCTGTACTCACCAGGGAATTGGTGGGAGGAAGAAATCGGGGAGATCTGTGTGTTGGATTGCTAGCCTGATTTTGCATTCCCTCTGGGGGAATAGGAAAGTACTTTTTTGTTTCCAGGATTGGGAACAGAGAAGGGGAGTCTCTCTGTGTAGTTTCACAGAGCTTGTGTCTGTGTATCTCTCCAGGAGCACCTGGAGGGGGGAAAGGAAAAAGGATTATTTCCCTTTGTTGTGAGACTCAAGGGATTTGGGTCTTGGGGTCCCCAGGGAAGGTTTTTCAGAGGGACCAGAGTGCCCCAAAACACTCTAATTTTTTGGGTGGTGGCAGCAGGTACCAGGTCCAAGCTGGTAACTAAGCTTGGAGGTTTTCATGCTAACCCCCATATTTTGGACGCTAAGGTCCAAATCTGGGACTAAGGTTATGTCATGAGTGGCAGTGGTGGGAGGATATAGACAGAATCCAGAAGCCAGTGGAAATATTTTATTTTTCTTTTCTCTGCTAAGGGCTTTTTAGCAGAGAGAGAAACAGTTGGTTTTAAAAGGGAACCAGAGAGAATTTTTTTTTCTGCTCTCTCTGGCAGTTTGTGGCTTGCATGTTAAGCGAGAAGCCATTACCAAACTGTTGAGGGTCTTTTGTCATGCAATAGCCCTCCCATTAGGAGGCAAGTACCAGCACTTATATGCATGCAAATAAAGTGGTTTTTTTTGGTTTCCCTTCATTGAACATTAGCTAGAGAGAGAAAAGGAAAAAAGCACTGTTGCTAGGCAGACTTCAGGAGGCAACAGAACCTGCAGTTCAGAAGATAAACACCGGAGGGCACCCCAACACAAGAAAACAGGAATCATGACTTCTAAGGCAAAAATTGAGGCCGAAGAGCAACTCAAAGAAGCTGAACACAGGCGACAACTGGAAATAAAACAAAAAGAGATGGAGATGAAAGAAAAGGAAGAAAGCATGAAACTGGCAGCCTTCCAAAGAGAACAGGCAGACCAAGAGGCAGCACACAAAAGAAAACTAGAAGAAGACGAGTTGGCCTACCGAAGGAAACAAGCAGAAGAAGAGGCGGCCCACCGCCGAGACATGGAAAAACACCAAAAAGAAATGGAAAAACAACAAAAAGAAATGGAAAAACAACAAAAAGAGAATGAAGAGAAGGAAAAACAGAGAAAACATGAACTGGAGATGGCAAAAGCTGGGCTGCATGTGCCAGCCAACCCTAACAACCCGGCGCCAATTATTGCTCCACAGCACAGGAAATTTCCCACCTACAAGGCAGGTGATGACACCGAGGCCTTCTTGGAAAATTTTGAAAGAGCCTGTCTTGGGTACAACATCCCCGAAGACCAGTACATGGTAGAATTGAGGTCACAGCTCAGTGGACCTTTAGCCGAGGTGGCAGCTGAAATGCCTAAGCTGCAAATGAATGACTATAAACTTTTTCAAACCAAGGCCAGATACCGAATGGGGATAACCCCAGATCATGCCCGTCGGCGCTTCAGAACCCAAAAGTGGAAACCCGAGGTGTCATTTCCCAAACACGCCTACTACATTGCAAAAAAACTATGAGGCCTGGATAACAGGAAACAACATTCAAACCTTGGAAGAACTAAACCTCCTCATACAAATGGAGCAGTTCTTGGATGGTGTTCCTGAAGATATCACACGGTACATACAAGATGGAAATCCCAAAGATATCGCTGAGGCGGGGGAGATTGGAGCCAAATGGATGGAACTGGCAGAAAGCAAGAAAGCTACTGTCAAGGGGAACGATTACCCCAGGGGGCACACAGACCATAAACCCTACAACCGAGGACAGCCAAAGACCCCACATACCACCCAAGTAAAGCCACAGATACCCTACCCTTCAACCTCACCAGTCTCCAGTAACTCACCTCGGCCCAGTGACCCATCAGATGGAAGATGCTTTAAGTGTAATGAACTGGGACATATCAAGGCCAACTGTCCCAAGAACACCATGCGAGTGCAATTCATTACACCACCATCACACCAAAGATCCCCAGGCCCGGATGCCTCTCAAATACCCTTGGAGCGAAGGGAAAATTTGAGAGTGGGCGGAAAGAAGGTTACTGCGTGGAGAGACACGGGGGCACAAGTGTCAGCTATCCACCAATCCTTCGTTGACCCCAAATTCATCAACCCAAAGGCCAAAGTTACAATTTACCCCTTCATGTCACAAGCTGTAGACTTGCCTACAGCTCAACTGCCTGTCCAGTACAAAGGCTGGTCACGAATGTGGACTTTTGCAGTCTATGGCAATTATCCTATCCCCATGCTACTGGGGGAAGACTTGGCCAACCAGGTGAGGCGGGCCAAGAGAGTGGGAATGGTTACACGTAGCCAAACCAGGCAAGCTTCCAGACCCATTCCTGTTCCTGAGCCGTCCACAGAGGCCCCGTCTGTGTTACCAGAGACCCAGACAGAGGTAGTGGACCCGGATTCCATGCCAACCACTGAAACAGCCACAGCACCTCCAGTCCCAGGCCCGGAACTGGAACAGCAACCAGCACCAGCCATTGCAACCCCATCTTCAAACTCAACGCCAGAGGGCGCCAGCGAGCCAAAACTGGCAGAAGCAACAGACAGCCATACCCAAAAGGCTCAGCCAGAGCCTGAAATACCCTCAGGTGCACCAGCGGAGAGCGGTTCACCAGCAACGGAAACAACCCCATCACCTACATCGCTTCCAGAGGGACCAAGCCCAAGTCCCCAGTCTGAGGAAGAACTGGTGACCCCAGCCTCAAGGGAACAGTTCCAGACTGAGCAGGAAGCAGATGACAGCCTTCAGAAAGCTTGGGCGGCGGCACGGAACACCCTACCGCCTCTCAGCTCTTCTAATCGATCCCGGTTTGTTATAGACCAAGGACTTTTATACAAGGAAATTCTTTCTGGTGGACACCGGGAAGAATGGCAGCCGCAAAAACAGTTGGTGGTTCCAACTAAGTACCGGGGGAAGCTCTTAAGCTTAGCCCATGATCATCCCAGTGGCCATACTGGGGTGAACAGAACCAAGGACCGGTTGGGGAAGTCCTTCCACTGGGAGGGGATGGGCAAGGACGTTGCCAAGTATGTCCGGTCTTGTGAGGTATGCCAAAGAGTGGGAAAGCCTCAAGACCAGGTCAAGGCCCCTCTCCAGCCACTCCCCATAATTGAGGTCCCATTTCAGCGAGTAGCTGTGGATATTCTGGGCCCTTTCCCAAAAAAGACGCCCAGAGGAAAGCAGTACGTACTGACTTTAGTGGACTTTGCTACCCGATGGCCAGAAGCAGTCGCTCTAGGCAACACCAGGGCTAACACTGTGTGCCTGGCCCTAACAGACATCTTTGCCAGGGTAGGTTGGCCCTCTGACATCCTTACAGATTCAGGGTCTAATTTCCTGGCAGGGACCATGGAAAAACTGTGGGAAACTCATGGGGTGAATCACTTGGTTGCCACCCCGTACCACCATCAAACCAATGGCCTGGTGGAAAGGTTCAATGGAACTTTGGGGGCCATGATACGTAAATTCATCAACGAATTCTCCAATAATTGGGACCTAGTGTTGCAGCAGTTGCTGTTTGCCTACAGGGCTGTACCACATCCCAGTTTAGGGTTTTCACCATTTGAACTTGTGTATGGTCACGAGGTTAAGGGGCCATTACAGTTGGTGAAGCAGCAATGGGAGGGGTTTACGCCTTCTCCAGGAACTAACATTCTGGACTTTGTAAGCAACCTACAAAGCACCCTCCGACACTCTTTAGCCCTTGCTAGAGAGAACCTAAAGGATGCTCAAGAAGAGCAAAAGGCCTGGTATGACAGACATGCCAGAGATCGGTCCTTCAAGGTAGGAGACCAGGTTATGGTCTTGAAGGCGCAACAGGCCCATAAGATGGAAGCATCATGGGAAGGGCCATTCACGGTCCAAGAGCGCCTGGGAGCTGTAAACTACCTCATAGCATTTCCCAATTCCTCACTAAAGCCTAAAGTGTACCATGTTAATTCTCTCAAGCCTTTCTATTCCAGAGACTTACAGGTTTGTCAGTTTACAGTCCAGGGAGATGATGCTGAGTGGCCTGACGGTGTCTACTACGACGGGAAAAAAGACAGTGGCGTGGAAGAGGTGAACCTCTCAACCACCCTGGAACGTCTGCAGCGGCAACAAATCAAGGAGCTGTGCACTAGCTTCGCCCCATTGTTCTCAGCCACCCCAGGACGGACTGAACGGGCATACCACTCCATTGATACAGGTAATGCTCACCCAATCAGAACCCCACCCTACCGAGTGTCTCCTCATGCCCAAGCTGCTATAGAACGGGAGATCCAGAACATGCTACAGATGGGTATAATCCGCTCATCTACCAGTGCATGGGCATCTCCAGTGGTTCTGGTACCCAAACCAGATGGGGAAATACGCTTTTGCGTGGACTACCGTAAGCTAAATGCGGTAACTCGTCCGGACAACTATCCAATGCCACGCACCGATGAGCTATTGGAAAAGTTGGGACGTGCCCAGTTCATCTCTACAATAGACTTAACCAAGGGGTACTGGCAAGTACCGCTAGATGAACCTGCCAAGGAGAGGTCAGCATTCGTCACCCATGCGGGGGTGTATGAATTCAATGTCCTTCCTTTCGGCCTTCGAAATGCACCCGCCACCTTCCAGAGGCTGGTAGATGGTCTACTAGCTGGACTGGGAGAATTTGCAGTTGCCTACCTCGATGATGTAGCCATTTTTTCAGACTCCTGGCCCGAACACCTACTACACCTGGAAAAGGTCTTTGAGCGCATCAGGCAGGCAGGACTAACTGTTAAGGCCAAAAAGTGTCAAATAGGCCAAAACAGAGTGACTTACCTGGGGCACCAGGTGGGTCGAGGAACCATAAACCCCCTACAGGCCAAGGTGGATGCTATCCAAAAGTGGCCTGTCCCAAAGTCAAAGAAGCAGGTCCAATCCTTCTTAGGCTTGGCCGGATACTACAGGCGATTTGTACCACACTACAGCCAAATCGCTGCCCCATTGACCGACCTGACCAAAAAGACCCAGCCAAATGCAGTTAAGTGGACTGATGAGTGTCAAAAGGCCTTTACCCAACTTAAGGCAACACTCATGTCTGACCCTGTGCTCAGGGCCCCGGACTTTGACAAGCCATTCCTAGTAACCACGGATGCATCTGAGCGTGGTATAGGAGCAGTGCTCATGCAGGAAGCAACAGATCACAACTTCCATCCTGTCGTGTTTCTCAGCAAGAAACTGTCTGAGAGGGAAAGTCACTGGTCAGTCAGTGAAAAGGAATGCTATGCCATTGTGTACGCCCTGGAAAAGCTACGCCCATATGTTTGGGGACGGCGGTTCCAACTACAAACTGACCATGCTGCACTAAAGTGGCTTCATACTGCCAAGGGGAACAACAAGAAACTTCTTCGTTGGAGTTTAGCTCTCCAAGATTTTGATTTTGAAATTCAACACATCACAGGAGCTTCTAATAAAGTTGCTGATGCACTCTCCCGTGAGAGTTTCCCAGAATTCAGTAGTTAAACAGTGTTATTAAAATGTAGAAGTCTGTTAGTTATATACTTAGGAGTATATGTAAAGGTGCATGTGTTGTATTAATCTGTTTATTTTACTGTTCTAGAAGGAAATCGCCGCCAGTGAGCTTCCCCACTGTCTGCAATTTGGGGGGCGTGTCATAAACAGATAGCTAAGGGTTAATGTCTCTTTCACCTGAAGCACCTGACCAGAGGACCAATCAGGAAACCGGATTTTTTCAACTTTGGGTGGAGGGAAGTTTGTGTCTGAGTCTTTTGTCTTTTGTCTGCCTTCCTGCTTTCTCTGAGTTTTGGAGAAGTAGTTCTACTTTCTAATTTTCTGTTTCTAAGTGTAAGGACAAAGAGATCAGATAGTAAGTTCTATGGTTTCTTTTCTTTGGTATTTGCATGAATATAAGTGCTGGAGTGCTTTGATTTGTATTCTTTTTGAATAAGGCTGTTTATTCAATATTCTTTTAAGCAATTGACCCTGTGTTGTATCATCTAAATACAGAGAGAACATTTGTATGTATTTTTCTTTCTTTTTATATAAAGCTTTCTTTTAAGACCTGTTGGAGTTTTTCTTTACTTCAGGGAAATTGAGTCTGTACTCACCAGGGAATTGGTGGGAGGAAGAAATCGGGGAGATCTGTGTGTTGGATTGCTAGCCTGATTTTGCATTCCCTCTGGGGGAATAGGAAAGTACTTTTTTGTTTCCAGGATTGGGAACAGAGAAGGGGAGTCTCTCTGTGTAGTTTCACAGAGCTTGTGTCTGTGTATCTCTCCAGGAGCACCTGGAGGGGGGAAAGGAAAAAGGATTATTTCCCTTTGTTGTGAGACTCAAGGGATTTGGGTCTTGGGGTCCCCAGGGAAGGTTTTTCAGAGGGACCAGAGTGCCCCAAAACACTCTAATTTTTTGGGTGGTGGCAGCAGGTACCAGGTCCAAGCTGGTAACTAAGCTTGGAGGTTTTCATGCTAACCCCCATATTTTGGACGCTAAGGTCCAAATCTGGGACTAAGGTTATGTCAAGAGATTAGCATACCAGCTACTCTCACAGACAACAGAGGATGTTCCCCTGGGCACAAATTTAGTTACACAAAGAAAAAATACTCAAATACCCAATTTTTGATAATTTCCTTAATGATACCAAGACAAGTTACAACGAAAATAAACATAAACCTATTTATCCCTTTCTAAAACTTACTACTCTGATAAGAGGCTGGTTCCTTGATATTTTTCACTCTGGCTGAAACTGAAACTCTCCAAACAAAAGAAAAACTTCCCTCCTTTCTTTTGAAACGTCTTGTTCCCCCATTGGTTCCTCTGGTCAGGTGTTAGCTAGGCTAGGTGAACTTTTTAACCCTTTACAGGTAAAAGAGGCATTAACCCTTAACCATCTGTTTATGACAACTATTACCAAATGTGGCATCCAGCCAGTGTAATGGGGCTAACCTTTTTTCCTTGCAATAAACACCACTTCACCTTAGAGGATCACAAGAGGAAATGACCTTAGCTGTATGTCTCAGCTGAAAGCCAGCACTTCCAATATGAGGACACTGCTCTCTGAGTCAATAAGGAAGTTGACTGCAGTGTAGGCATACCCTAGGTGGCAAATAAAAACCTGTGGCTGGCCCATGCCAGCTGACTTGGACTGCGAGGCTGTTTAACTGCAGTGTAGACTTCCAGGCTTGGGCTGCAGCTTGAGCTCTGGGAATCTCCCACTTTGCAGGGTCCTAGAACCCAGGTTCCAGGTCTAGCCCAGAAATCTACTGCTGTAAAACAGCCCTTTAGCCTAATCCCTATGAGCCTGAGGGCCAGCCGCAGGTGTTTGCAGTATGTACATACTCCCAGAGTCACTAAAACAATTTTCTGCAATTCCTTGTGTTTTCATTGGCATTCTCACCTCCAGATACAGAGCAAGCCTAATCTTTCATAGCTTTTAAAACTACTGAGATTCTATCTGGAGGTGGTATGTCATCTATTTCCCTGTGACTCTTAAATCATCTCTGTTTTCAGAAGGAAATGCTACATTATATTTGGACTCACCTTCACCCTTGTGTGACAAACCTTGGTCCTCTACTACCTTTGAATGTATATTAAGAAGCAGAAAATCTTTCTTTCTAGGATCTTTCTTATCTACCTCTGAAATTATCTCTGATTCTGTTGTCCACTAATACAGCTCTTCTACCCAAGTACTGAATTCAGATGTTCAGTCGGCATCCTTGCTACTAAAATGTTTTGGTCAGAAAAGTATATTAACTTGAGAGTGATGTCATGTAGCAATTCCATGCCAGAAATAATACCTCTTTTGCCAGAGAACTCAGTGCTGGGTAGATAGGAGGCTCAGAATCCCTGGAAAACTTAATTGGGTACAATTTTCCTATACATTCCTGGTGGTACATTAACATTCTCTGATAAAGATGATGTAGCCATTTGCCTAACATAATTGGCCTTAGTTATATTTACTTACAAGAGACAAGTACAACAGGCATCTGTTGACCTGTATCAAATGTATCTAGCTGAAAGTACAATGCTATTTATTCTTTTTCATACTGCAAACTTGTATTATTTATTAATATTATGGTCAATGAGTAGAGCCACATTGTGGAAGGCACTGTACAGGCAAGTAATAAAAATCAGTCCCTGCCTCACAGATATGACAATGAATGTAAATGCTGGACAGCATACACTAGGTGAAGGAAACAAATGGGATGGAAGGATGAATGAACAATAAAAGAGTTGAGCACAAAAACAGGAGTCATTCACTCTTTTAAAATACTTGTATTGCATTGATAAGTCATGTCTCATCCTCCAGCAACTTAGAACTCAACTTCTTTTGGGTTTCTTCTACTACTGTCTAGTGCAGAGGTGGACAAACTACGGCCCACGGGCTTTGATATGGCCCGCGGGATTCCCCCCATGGCACAGTGGGCCCCACAGCGCTCTGCAGAAGTGGCTGGCACCACGTCCCTGTGGCCCCTGGGCACGGGCGTGGGAGCAGAGGGCTCCGTGTATTACCCTTGCCTCCAGGCACTGCCCCCAGCAGCTCCCATTGGCCAGAAACGGCCAATGGGAGCTTCAGAGGAGGTACTTGGAGGCTTGGCAAGGGCAGCGCACATGTAGCCCTTCACCCCCTTCCTCCCCCAGGGGCCACAGTGCTTCTTGGAGCAGTGCAGGGAGCCTGCCCTGGCCCCAGTGTGCACCGCTGCAACCCCAGAGCCAGAGCCCCTCCTGCATCGCACCCCCAACTCCCTGCCCTAAGCCCCCTGTCTGCACCTTGCACCCCTCATGCACCCCAACTCCCTGCCCTGAGCCCCCTCCTGCACCACAACCCCCTGCCCTGAACCCCTCCCGCAGTCCACACCCCTCCTGCACCCCTTCCCTGACCCCTCTCATGCACTCTTCCTCTGCCCAATCCCTTGCTCTGAGCCCCTTCCTACACACCGCAACCCCTCCCGCACCCCGCACTCCCTCATGCACACCAACCCCTTGTCCCTACCCTGCATACAATTTCCCCACCCAGATGTGACCCTTGGCCCACAAAGACATTGGGAAATGACTACATTAAGGGTATGTGTGGTGGGATGGCTACCCCACACAGACAGAAGAAGGGTTAAGGCAGCCTTGGAGAGGCTGCACAGAATCCAGCCAATCACGAAAGGGTTTATTGGGAGATCCAATCAGGAGAAGACTTGCTGGAGCAACCCATATATAAAGGACTGCTCAGGAGCGTAAGGGGTAGTCTGTCCCTGGCGGGAAAAGGGGAAGGATTGGCTGCCATGGAGCACTGGAGATACTGCAGTGCTGGCTATGGCAGTGAGCAATAGGGGAGCTTTTGGCTGACTATGGCCAGACTGAGGCCCTGAAGCAAGGGTGGGGAAGGTTGTATGGCTACAGGGGAAGTGGCCCAGGGAAAGTAGGCAGCAGGAATGGGAGGCAGAGCAGGAAGTGGTGCCAGGTATAGGGTTCTGGGCTGGGACCCAGAGTAGAAGGACAGCCTTGGTTCCCCCTCCCCTTTTTACCCCTACTTGCCCATGAGGAGAGTGGTCTAAATCCAGACTGCAGTTTGCCCCTGAAGCCAGGGGCTAGACTCGAGATGGTAGTCGACTGCTGAGGCAAGTGGAGGTACTGAGGACTGCCTGTCCCCTGAAAAGGGGGAGACAGTGGGCTGGGGCACAGCCAGAGGGCCATGTCCTGAAGAGGATATTGTGGTCTGGGAGATGGTGGAGGAAGTGGAAGTAACAGAAAGTGAGACACTGACACCGCTAATAAAAGGCACCCTCGTGGTCCCATAGAGCTAATTCCCAGCACAACCAGAAGGAGGTGCCACGGTGGTGAGTCAGCCCTGTAATAGTATGTCTGCCCTAGAAATGCTACAGCGGCACAGGTGCTATTGTAGTATAAACATTGAGAGAAGGGGTAAGAACCTTCCATTCTTGCTGTGTTGCTGCAGTAAATCCAGCTCTCCTGAGAGGCATTAGCTGGGTCTAGCAGTGTCTACAACTTAACTACATCTCTTAGGGGAGCTTAATTACATCTCTCATACCCTGAGCTATGTAGCTAAGTTGACCTAAGTTTTTCGTATAAGCTAGGCCTGAGCGATATGGGCCTTTGCCTCCCCTCTGCTGCACAGTGGGACAGGAGGCTATGCTGACTAATTTTGTGACATGAGACAAGGAAGTGAAATACATTGTTTGTCATGCCCTCTCTTGCATAGATAGACACTGCCATTCCTATGCAAATCATGTTAAACTGAGGTTTTGTAAAAATTCAAGGAGGAGGACAGAGATGGGATGTCACTGGTGAACATATACTTTGTGTATTGCCTCACTCCTAGGTGGGTTATCAGCAGTTACTCCTGGGGGAATTCTATGCCTCAAAATTAAAAATTTTGAACATTGTGTTTTAAAATTCTGCAAATTTTATTTGTCAAAATAACACTATATAATCATGCCAGTTGCAAGTATTTTGGCAATTTATTTCAAAATGCCTGTCAGCAAGTTTGTCTGTAACAATTCAGACACACATACAATTCCCCCAGAAGTAGAAAGCTAAAGAAACCCCTACGACAACCCAGTACCTGCTTCTCTGCCTCCTCTGACAACCCTGAACCCAGTCATCAGCCATACACCCAGAGCCCAGCTGTAGAGCCTTCCCGGTCCAGACATTCACAACCTCTACCCCCCAGAGTCCAACTGCAGGCCCTCCCTGGCCCAGACACTCACAGACTCTACCCTCCTAGAGCCCAGGGATCTGGAGGGAGAAACAACCTGATGCTGGGTCCCGGGCTTGCATGGAGTTTCCTGCACATTGCTGTCTCCTTCGTTCAGGGCGTGCGGGGAACTGCAGCTGCTCAGAACCCTCCAGTTCCCTCCCTTCCCACCCCAGACTTGTCTTCTATTTGCAAGCTGGGCTCCACTGGGTGGTGGCCAACATATCTGCAGCCCATTTCTGTGGTGGGGGAGGAGGAAAGGAAATTCTGCATACCCAACATTAATTTCTGCAAAGGTCTGCATTGTGCAGTGGTGCAGAACTCCCCCAGGGAGTGGTGCAGAACTCCCCCAGTGGGGCTTGAATCTTGAACCTCTAGATCTCAATGCATGAACCTTGACTGCTTGAGCTGGAAGAACCAGCCACACCTCAAAAGACTCATCAACTTCTAGATATGAACTGTTCACAACACTGAGTGAGTTGCAGATGTGTCATGCTTTATCAGTGATTCCCCTCCGCCACACACACACACACTGTAAAATAGAACTACAACAAATCACTGCATTTTACAGTTAAAAAGAATGGCAAGTTAGTGGCTTCTCCCAAACCCCTTGAATAGCTAAGTGTCTGTCGGCATGGCATGGGGACAAATAATGGTTACTGAGTCTTTTTTGCTGCCAGTGTCTGGGATGGAGAGGCCAAGGAATATACAAGACATGTCAAATGCTCTGGGAGGATGACATTGGCACTAGGGTCAAGATTTCTTTCATATTCTTGGGTTCCTTTTATGCTGCTCCTAATCAAAAGGGTTTTCAAGTGTAGAAATGTGCTAAACTTTGCTGCTAAAGTTGTCTTTTCCTCCCCCTGGACAGAAGAGATGTTGGCTTATATATCTTTGTACTGGTAATTTGCTTCATAATTTGTAATGTCAACTTAATTCCTTATCCTAGAAAGGAACATTAAGCTAGATTTCATTACTTTGTATCCTGAAGAAAAGACACCTAGAACAGTGATCTAGTAAAATGAATGTCACCACTTTGATTCAAACTAAAATAAAAATATGTCATTCTTCTTCTGATTCCTGCACTTCCCTTTCTGAATGGTGCAGGGCTGGCCATAGGGAATATAGCACCCTGGGCAACCTTGTATTTTGGTTCCCCTGTCACTAGCTGCCTCTCAGGCTTCCCACCCCACCCCCATTGTCCCAGCCTCTGCTGCCTCTCCCCCCATTTCCCCGACCTCCCTTCTGTGACCTTGCACTCCAGGCTTACCCTACTTCTTGCCTCTTAATCATAGCACTCCCCTGACCATATCATCTACCCGTAGGGCCGGCTCTGCCTGCAGTGACTCATATCTGGATGCCATGGTGAGGGGCATCATAGGAAACCCCACAACACTCACTTTGACTCCCCCAGTCAGTGCTACAGGGACCCATCATCTGGTAGTTGAGCTAGACAGCCAATACAATGTAGTAGGTGGTCTTCTGCACTTTGACAGGGTGAGCAGGCACTGGGAACAGTCGTACCTCTCCTGTACCTCCCAAACTCTCCTACTCAACACAGCATCCATCTTCTCTGCCAGCACCCCAGAGGGTCATCAGCCCAAGGCATAGTGACAGGAGGGCACCAGAGGGTTATGATGGCAGAGCAGCATAGTGACCTGAGAGCCCCCAAAAGAGGGATGGAACCTAAGGAGTATAGAAAGCCCCACTGGTGTGGGGATGCAGGGTGGGCAGGAGGTGACATGGGGGCTCCAGAAGGGTAGATCTCTACCCACCCCAATACAGAGTATCTCCAATATTCAAGTGTCACAGTGTAAGGTGGGTTATTGAGGGAGGTTAAAATATAAATGCTCCAATGCACTGAAGGTATCTAGGTGGGTGATGGTGGTGGAAGGTTCACTCCCGAAACTCATATCGCAAACTCTCTGCACTGACACCTCCCTTTTGGATAAGCAACAGAAAGGGAGCCACTGAGAGCTGAGGTGAACGGAGAACTGGAGGGTCAAAGTGTGGTGTGCGGGTGGGGGACTTTGAAGATGTGGAGGACACTCTGATAACTGAGGAGAATGAGGGGCTTGGGAACTGGGAACCTGGGCTCTGGGGGCATAGGGACACCCCCCAGGAGCTAGGACATGGATTCTGGACCCCCCCCCGACTTACTGGTCTCCTTGTCCTTCAGTTTTAGTTTCTTTCCCCTCCCAACTCAGAAGAGGCTGGCAACTGCCAGCTCCCATTGGCCAACCGAGATCCCACACTTGTCTTCCATTGGGCAGCAATGTTTTTCATTCAGACTTCACATGGAAGGAGGAATGACCAGGCTGGGACTGTCCTGGGGAGGAGGTGGGGGAAGAGCTTGCTGGCTCACTGAGTGCAGAGGTGGGACTTGGAGCCGGGCTGGGAAACCATGTGGAGTGGCAAGCAGGGGGCCACCTCACCCAACAGGGAAGTGGGTACTCCTGCTGCACACTGCAGGCAGCAAGGGGTAGCTTGATCCTCTTGCTTCTGCTGCACCACGGCTCCCCCTGACTATGGTGCCCCTGGGCAGGCGCCCAGATCACCTTGCCCTAAGGTCAGCACTGGGTGAATGCTTTCATAAAACACACACACGAAATAATTTAACTTGGTGATCTGTGTAGCCTACAGGAGGGTCATTTAGTTATGTTATGTAGAATTATGTTCAAGTGCAAGTAGAAACTGGGCTGTATCCTCAATTATGTAAGTGCAGAGGAGTGGGGGAAATTGAATGAGTTAGTGTGAGCAAAAGTTAAAGATAATTTGGAGGCAGTAAGATGGGAAAATTGAATTTAGCTAAGTCATGACCCAGGCTACGTTTTGAGTATAACTTATTTTTAGCAGAATTTTAAATTAATATATTTGGAGTATTTTGGTAAAATGCTCTTTTTGATAGCATAGGAAGTCCACTGGTGTGGGTGTACATTTATATAAGGTGTAATGTAAAGAAAGTGGTTGAATTGTGACTATAATAATAGGTAGGTTTAATGTTAATGAGTACTATAAGAGGAATTTATCAAGGCTACTCCTTTTATAGCAGGAGAGCTTGAATTACCACAAAAAGGGTATTGTTACGTTACCGGGTAACAAAACTAGACTTCAATCTGTTGGCAGTGGACTGATCACCCATTGAAACCCCATTCCATCTATGCATGTGAATATCATTGTAGTACTGGGGTCAATGGTAATTGTATGCCTGTTTGCTTAATTCATCAATTTTCTCTTAAAATTTGGTTCTATCATTTAAAGTGTCATCCAGTAAAATAAATTGTCTGTAACCAGACTAGAGGCTTGAACCTGAAAACTAGGTTTGGTTTACTGCATTCTTAGCTTTAACCAATTAACATTAATTGGGAATAATTAAAATTCAAGCTTACATGTGTTTTAGTCTACTTCTTAACTTCATTTAAAAACATACTTGTATGTCTCAGTTGAAAAGAACTCTTATAGACCATGATGGAAATCTATTAGTCTGAAATGCATTTCATTGTAATTCTTGAAATACACACTTCTTGGCTGGAATCTTTTTGTGGGACCTGATCCAGCTTCCATTAAATCAGTGGAAATCTGCCTATTGACTTCCATTATGCCCAGGGAAGATTCAGTATTTCAGACTATGACTAAAGTCTCATGTTGGGGGCATGATGAAACAAGTAGTTTTCACTGCTGTCAATATTCAGAGGAACTTCATGATATAGAAACAGCTGCAATTCCCTCTTGGGTGTACTGTAAGAACTAATAATTTCATTCTTTTCTATCGTTGTTAATGTTGGCCAGTGATATAGCTAGAATATCTTTTAAAAGGCTGGAAAAGATAGTCAAGGAAGTTCTGCAGGAGAACCACTGAGTTAAGAATGTCCAAAGGCTTCAGTGTTTTAGAACATAGTTAAATTGAAATTCAACTTGTTGTTAAGGTAGATTTAAAACCATATACAGAGTTGGCTATTCTGGAAGATGAGAGTAGCCTGAGAATTTAACTCTTTAACCACTTCTTTTGTGGTTTGTTTTTTTTGTTAAATAATGGTCACTGCTAATGTTATGGGCAAGGACTGTCCCTTTACAAGTTTGTACAGTATCTAGCATATTGGGGGGCCTTGATTGGGGTCTCAGGCTGCTAATGTAGCACCAACAGATTCTGGGCCATTCTTGAAAAGGGTAAAGCCCCTCCTGCAGGATGCTATGTCCTCGACTCCAAATGAGTCACTCATGTTTTCTCTCTCTCTTCTCCCTTCTCCCTACCCCGCCCCATAATGGAGCAGTCATTTGGCCAAAGAATGACTCTGTAGCCCACTGATTAGGGCACCCACCTGGGAGGTAGAGAGTAGTAGACTGGGCTTGGGGTCTCATTCTAGAGTCTACCTCTAATGTGGTACATGATCTTCAGATAGTTGCTACCTCTGTTTACTCTCCTAGCTGTCTTGTCTAGTGTTTCCCACTCTGTTTGCACAGAGGAGCCCTGAACTTGGTTGGGACCTTTAGATCCCACTAGGCACTACTGCAGTACAAATAAATAGTGATTGTAATATAGGGAGATAACAAATATGTAACTTCACAATGTCATTTTTCAATCAAAAAGAACAGGAATTATTGTGGTATCTTAGAGACTAACGAATTTATTTGAGCATAAGCTTTCATGTGCTATAGCCCACTTCATCAGATGCATAGAATGGAACATATAGTAAGAAATATATATATACAGAGAACATGAAAAGGTAGAAGTAGTCATACCAACTGTAAGAGGCTAATTAATTAAGATGAGGTATTATCATCAGGAGAAAAAAAACTTTTGTAGTGATAATCAAGATGCCCATTTTAGACATTTGACAAGAAGGTGTGAGGATACTTAACATGGGGCAATAGATTCAATATGTGCAATGACCCAGCCACTCCCAGTCTCTATTCAAACCCAAGTTAATGGTATCTAGTTTGCATATCAATTCAAGCTCAGCAGTTTCTCAGAGTCTATATCTGAAGCTTTTCTGTTGCAAAATTGCCACCTTTAAGTCTTGCATAATGACAGGTTTCAGAATAGCAGCCGTGTTAGTCTGTATCCGCAAAAAGAACAAGAGTACTGTTAGTCTCTAAGGTGCCACGAGTACTCTTGTTCTTTTCACCTTTAAGTCTGTTACTGAGTGACCAGAGAGGTTGAAGTGTTCTACTGGTTTTGAATGTTATGATTCCTGATGTCTGATTTGTGTCCATCTATTCTTTTGCGTAGAGACTGTCCAGTTTGGCCAATGTACATGGCAGAGGGGCATTGCTGGCACATAACGGCATATATCACATTAGTAGATGTGCAGGTGAACGAGCCCCTGATGGCATGGCTAATGTGATTAGATCCTATGATGGTGTCATTTGAATAAATATGTGGACAGAGTTGGCATCGGGTTTTGTTGCAAGGATAGGTTCCTGGGCTAGTGTTTTTGTTGTGTGGTTGTCGGTGAGTATTTGCCTCAGGTTGGGGGGCTGTCTGTAAGCGAGGACTGGTCTGTCTCCCAAGATCTGTGAGACTGAGGGTTCAGCTTTCAGGATAGGTTGTAGATCTTTGATGATGCACTGGAGAGGTTTTAGTGGGGGGCTGAAGGTGATGGCTAGTGACGTTTTGTTATTTTCTTTGTTGGGCCTGTCCTGTAGAAGGTGACTTCTGGGTACTCTTCTGGTGCTGTCAATCTGTTTTTTCACTTCAGCAGGTGGGTATAGTAGCTTTAAGAATGCTTGCTAGAGATCTTGTAGGTGTTTGTCTCTGTCTTAGGGATTGGAACAAATGCGGTTGTATCTTAGGCCTGGTCTACACTACGCATTTATACCAATTTTAGCAGCGTTAAACCAATTTAACGCTGCACCCGTCCACACAATGAGGCCCTTTATATGGATATAAAGGGCTCTTTAAACCGGTTTCTGTACTCCTCCCCGACGAGAGGAGTAGCGCTGAAATTGGTATTACCATATCGGATTAGGGTTAGCGTGGCCACAAATCGACGGTATTGGCCTCCGGGCAGTATCCCACAGTGCACCATTGTGACCGCTCTGGACAGCAGTCTGAACTCGGAGGCACTGGCCAGGTAGACAGGAAAAGCCCCGCAAACTTTTGAATTTCATTTCCTGTTTGGCCAGCGTGGAGAGCTCACCAGCACAGGTGACCACGCAGAGCTCATCAGCACAGGTAACAATGCAGTCTCCTGAGAATCGAAAAAGAGCTCCAGCATGGACCGCACGGGAGGTACTGGATCTGATCGCTATATGGGGAGAGGATTCTGTGCTAACAGAACTCTGTTCCAAAAGACGAAATGAAAAAACATTTGAAAAAATTTCGAAGGCTATGATGGAGAAAGGCCACACCAGGGACTCAGTGCAGTGCAGAGTGAAAGTTAAGGAGCTCAGACAAGCCTACCAGAAAACCAAAGAAGCAAATGAAAGGTCTGGGGCAGGGCCGAAAACATGCCGTTTCTACACTGAGCTGCATGCAATTCTAGGGGGGTCCGCCACCACTACCCCACCCCTGTCCGTGGATTCCGAGGTGGGGGTGGTAATCTCAGCCATGGCTGAGGATTCTGCGGACGGGGAAGATGAGGAGGAGGATGAGCTTGCAGAGAGCACACAGCACTCTGTTCTCCCCAACAGCCAGGAGCTTTTTCTCACCCAGACGGAATTACCCTCCCAGCCCTCCCAAGCCAGTAGCCCAGACAATGAAGACATGGAAGCGACCTCTGGTGAGTGTACCTTTGTAAATATAAAACATGGTTTAAAAGCAAGCGTTTTTTAATGATTGATTTGCCCTGAGGACTTGGGATGCATTCGTGGCCAGTACAGTTATTGGAAAAGTTTGTTAACATGTCTGGGGATGGAGCAGAAATCCTCCAGGGACATCACCATGAAGCTCTCCCGGAGGTACTTCAAAAGCCTTTGCAGAAGGTTTCTGGGCAAGGCAGCCTTATTCTGTCCACCATGGTAGGACACTTGACCACGCCATGCATGTAGCAAGTAATCTGGTATCATTGCATGACAAAGCCTAGCTGCGTATGGTCCTGGTGATTGCTGACATTCAAGCAACATCCGTTCTTTATCTCGCTGTGTTATCCTCCGGAGAGTGATATCGTTCATGGTAACCTGGTTGAAATTCAGGAATTTAATTAAGGGGACAGAGATGGCCATTCCTACTGGCTTGTTTGCCTGTTGCTTAAAAGAAATCATTCCTTGCAGGTAGCCAAGCGGGGGGATGGGAGTGGGGGGTAATGGCGCTGAGCTTTTTTGCGTTTGGCTAGCAGGGATCTTCCCTGCTACCAGCCACGCTGTGCGGGGGGAAAGGGGGTGATTAGCAGTGATCTTCCATGATACCAGCCACGCAGTGGGGGGAGGGGTAAAGCGATCATCCCAGAGAATTGGATGGGGGGGGCGTGATTTCTGTTGCTACATGTTAACAGGAAAGAAGCAGCACTGAACGGGCTTTGCTTGGTATTTGGGAAAGGAGGGCACTGAGTATATGAAGGCTGCAGAAGCCGAAAGACAATGGCTTACCATGGCCGCATGCAAGCTGAATTCTGCTGCGTGGACCTGCATCTGTGAAATCTCTAACACCAGAGCCGCAGGCACTCAAGATGCAAAATGTGATCTTGTAGTGAAATCACATGTGCTATGTAAGGTGAATAGTGTTGTTCACTGTGAAAGAGTATAACCATTGTTCTGTAAAATGTATCTTTTTAAATGCTTCTTTCCCTTTTTTAACTCCCTCATGCAGCTGCAAATTTTTCAAGCCTCCCTACTCCATCCCGAAGGCTATCTCTGATAAGGCGGAGGAAAAAAAAAGACGTGAGACAAAATGTTCTCGGAAATCATGGAAGTAACCTGCAATGAAAGAGCTCATCTGAATGAGTGGAAGGACGTGGTATCAAATTACAGGAAAGATGCCAGTGAACGTGAGGAGAGGAGAGACGCTCGAGATGAGAGGTGGCAGCAGGAAGATCAGAGGTGTAGGCAGGAAGATCAGTGGTGTCGGGATGCAACGCTGGGGCTGCTGCGTGATCAAACTGAAATCCTCCGACGTCTGGTGGAGCTTCAGGAAGAGCAGCGAGGTCACAGAGTGCCGCTGCAGCCCCTGTGTAACCACCCTCACCACTCACCATGTTCCATATCCTCCTAACCCAGATGTGTAAGAACGCGTGGGGGAAGGCTTCGTGCACTCGCCCACTCCACCCCCATGGACAGCCCAACCAAAAGGCTGTCATTACTTTGAAATTTTTATAGTGGTCTTTTCCTTCCCTCCTATCCTCCTCCGAAACCACACCCGGGATACCTTGTCAGTTCTCTCCCTCTTTTTATAATGATTTTTTAATAAAGAATACATGATTTTTAAATGATAATGACTTTATTTCCTTAAGTAAGCTGTAATTGAAGGGGGAGGGTGGGTTGCTTACAGGGCATGAGTCAATCAAGAGGGGGGTTCATCAAGGGGAAAAAAACACAACAGTCACACCGTACCCTGGCCCGTGATGAAACTCATTTTCAAAGCTTCTTTGATGCGCACTGCTTCGTGGTGTGCTCTTCTAATTGCCCTGGTGTCTAGCTGCGCGTAATCAGCGGCCAGGTGATTTGCCTCAGCCTCCCACCCCGCCATAAAGGTCTCCCCCTTACTCTCACAGAGATTGTGGAGCACACAGCAAGCAGCAATAACAATGGGGACATTGGTTTGGCTGAGGTCTGAGTGAGTCAGTAATGTGCGCCAGCGTGCCATTAAATGGCCAAATGCACATTCTACCACCATTCTGCACTTGCTCAGCCTGTAGTTGAACAGCTCCTGACTACTGTCCAGGCTGCCTGTGTATGGCTTCATGAGCCATTGCATCAAGGGGTAGGCTGGGTCACCCAGGATAACTACAGGCATTTCAACATACCCAACTGTTATTTTCTGGTCTGGGAAGTAATTCCCTTGCTTCAGCCGTTTAAACAGAGTAGTGTTCCTGAAGACGCGAGTGTCATGAACCCTTCCTGGCCATCCCACGTGGATGTTGGTGAAACATCCCTTGTGATCCACCAGTGCTTGCAGCACCACTGAAAAGTACCCCTTGCGGTTTACGTACTGGGTGCCCTGGTGCTCTGGTGCCAAGATAGGGATATGAGTTCCATCCATCGCCCCCCCCCCCAGTTAGGGAATCCCATTGCAGCAAAGCCATCCACTATGACCTGCATGTTTCCCAGAGTCACAAACTTTTATAGCAGCGGCTTAATGATTGCTTTGGCTACTTGCATCACAGCAGCCCCCACAGTAGATTTTCCCACTCCAAATTGATTCCTGACTGATCGGTAGCTGTCTGGCGTTGCAAGCTTCCAGAGGGCTATTGCCACTCGCTTCTCAACTGTGAGGGCTGCTCTCATCTTGGTATTATGGCGTTTCAGGGCAGAGGAAAGCAAGTCACAAAGTTCCATGAAAGTGCCCTTACGCATGCGAAAGTTTCGCAGCCACTGCGAATCGTCCCAAACATGCAAAACTATGCGGTCCCACCAGTCTGTGCTTGTTTCCCAGGCCCAAAATTGGCATTCAATGGCTAGAACCTCCATACCAGCAGGATCTCCAAAGCGCAGGGGCCCGCAGTTTGACAGAATTCTGTGTCCATGTCCTCATCACTCTTGTCGCCGCTCTGCCGTAGCCACCTCCTCCTCACCTGGCTATGCAGGTCCTGGTTCATCATAGACTGCACGAGAATGCACGAGGTGTTTACAACGTCCACGATTGCGATATTGATCTGAGCAGGGTCCATGCTTGCTGTGCTATGGCGTTTGCACAGTTCAGCCTAGAAAAAAGGCGCGATACGGTTGTCTGCTGCTTTCACTGAGGGAGGGGTGAGGCTGTACCCAGAACCACCCGCAACAATGTTTTTTGCCCCATCAGGCACTGGGATCTCAACCCAGAATTCCAAGGGGTGGGGGAGACTGTGGGAACTATGGGATAGCTACCCACAGTGCAACGCTCTGGAAATCGACGCTAGCCTCGGTACATGGATGCACACCGCCGAATTAATGTGCTTAGTGTGGCTGCGTGCACTCGACTTTATACAATCTGTTTTACAAAACCGGTTTATGTAAAATCGGAATAATCCCATAGTGTAGACGTACCCTTAGAGTTTGGCTGTAGACAATGGATAGTGTGGTGTGTCCCGGATGGAAGCTGGAGGCATGTAGGTAAGGATAGCGGTCAATAGGTTTCTGGTCTAGGGTGGTGTTTATGTGACCATCGCTTATTAGCACAGTAGTGTCCAGGAAATGGAAACTTTTCAATCAGTTTTACTCAACTTAATTAAAAAGTGGGTAGAGAAAAAATAACTGTCAGCAAAAGTGTCACACAACATAAACAGGTCTAAAAACAGAACACAAAATATTGCATTCCCAAACCAATGAGTGCCTGACCAATTCAATTGCCTGAATTTAAAGTTTTGCATGATCTGAAAAAATGAGTTGTTTATATAGGGACAAGGGTAGTGATGACTCATATAAAAATATTGAATAGAAACCTTGTAATATCTTCATCTGTATACCTTGGCATATTGGCATGCAGTTAGTTTTTACTTATTGTGGTTGGCAGTGGTTGTAAATTGGCAGGCTAGTCTACCAAGTTTTGTGTAATTTTATCTGTTTGCGTCATAATATTGAATGATGGCATATTTAGCTTTTTTTCTGCCAAATTTTAAATTTCCAGATTTGCTTGGCTCTAGCAACTGGGAAGTACTCCAAGGAAATAGATCAGATATACTCATTTTACCTGAAGCTCTTAGAATGACTTAGTCACGTAATAAAGAAAAAATAAAAGCTGAATACAGTAGGTCTTCAGAGATTTCTGAGTTTATCCAGCTGTTTATATAAATGTTCTCATTAGCCTTTAGTCGTAGAAAAAGATTTGAAAACATGATCATGGATCTGAGTTTTACTGAGTTTCAATTCCAAAGCAGCCTTTTTTTAAGATATACCCGAGTTCTTCTGACATAGATGTTCTACTCTTCTAGGGCACCATCATCATCATCTAGGAAAGAGTTTGATCAGCAGATTTTAAGGCAATCCCCGTCTACGTTGTGTTACCTCATATAATCCATGTTTCATGATGGCAGAACTCTTTGTTTGAAAGCCTAGAAAAAGAACAGACTGAGTAAAGTGTTAAGGACTAATGGTGAGAATCAGAAGAAGGCTTATGAACCACTTAGGCCCTCAAGAGTAGGGCCTCGGCACAGAAGAGGATTTCACCTAGGTACACAATTTTATGGTGGTTTTGTAATTGTTCACATAGTAAATTGATGTGTGTGCATTGGGTTAATGGTAGTAGTGGTAGTGAAGGTCCAACACTAAATTCAACTTACAATATTACATGGTCTTAGTATAAATCGTACTCAATGTGCCAATAAGGAGTAGGCAAGTAGGAAATGCAGGTGTCACAAGTGAAACTTTAAAAAAAAAAGTGAATTCTCACTTTATCTGCTTTTTTAATAAAAGTTTAGAACCAAATGTTTCTCTTTGAGGATAGGAGCAGGGGAAGGAGTAAGACAGTGAGGGAGAAATTATAAGCTTTGGGGACTTAAAAGGGGAAAAAATCCTGCCTTCCCTTTCTGTAACTTGCTTCCTCTTCCTTTGTTCCTGTTCTGAGGCTTGATTCTATGCTTACTGAAACCATTGGAGAAGCTCCCATTAACTTTAATGGAGCAGGATTAGGGCCATGAAGAGAAAAATTTGGGACTTAGTTTCTCTTTCTCTTCTCTTCCGTTCCACTTTTAAATGTTTTTCTTTTCAACCCATCTTTCTTTGCCCTATTGTCAGGGCTTAAGGGGTACATAAGTGGTATTGTACAGTCCCTTAGCATAGGGTTGAATTTCATTCTCTGAGGTGTGTGTATGAGAGAGAGTTTATAATGAAAGGCCAGCACCTTCTTTTGCCTTTACCTGCTGGGTGATCCTTTCTTGCTCACTTATTTAATCACATGTGACAACAGGACAGGAAATTGCATGGATGTTTCTGCCTTTCCCATCAGTTGCTCTGACTTAACATTTCAATTCTCATAGCTCTTGTATCCATTCTTCAGCAATTGATTAAAATAGATAAACAGGTAGCCCTAGCTGAATGATAACTGATAGTAACTTAAAAGTATCTCAAGCATATAAAACCAAGGATGAAAGGCTGGCTATTGAAGTCAAAGACAAAACTCCCATCATTTTCATGGGGCTGGGATTTCACTCCTAGAATGGAGAGAAATTGTTTATTGTGGCACAAGGAGAAATAAGCAATTTGATGAAATTAAGAAGGAATCAATTCCCATCAATAAGATGTATTACACTGTGGAACAGTCTCTCAAGGGAAGTAGTGGAAGCCCTATTGTTTTTGACATTTTAAACAAGGCTAGAACAAAGCACTAGATGATGTAGTAAGAAACCTACCCTATTACAGGTGTGGATTAGATGACATAATGGGTCTAGCTCATATCCAATTTCTGTACATGCACAGAGCTCCAACTGCTGCTAACCTATTCTGTTTTCTTTTTTATCAACTGGTCCCAGCTACGTAAGTTAGGGCTAGATACAAAACCCACTGAAAGCAAAGGAAAGACTTCCGCTGACTTCACTGGGCTTTGGATCAGGCTCACAATGAATAAGGCATTCAATTTCCCTCAGTGGTTGGTCTGTGGTAACTTTTTTCTGACTCTCATGAGCCTAGTGGTGTTTCTAGAGGGTGATGGGGATTTCAGCCTCTGTGGGAACTGTGACACATCCTCATAAATCATCATTGCCTTGACTTTCCCCTACTACTTTAATTTCTGCTCTTCTGTGAGCTATATTGTGAGTAAAAATGTATAACCTCAGATCCCTCCATTCCCTTTTATTTTGCACAACCAAAGGGGAGGGAACCATACAATTTTTTTAAGTACCTTGCTTGTAAAAGTGGCTTGTACAGAAATTGGGGGCAGGGAGAGGGGAGTTTGTGAACTGGATGTGATTCTCCTTTGACTTGTACTAATTTTCAGCTGTGTAACTCCATTGAATTCAGTATAGTTATAATGATTTACTTTGGTAGAGGCAAATAAAGCCCCTTTAATCCATATTCATAAAGGTTATGAATATTAACACTTTCATCACCAAACCCCACAACAAAAATCCAAAAAGCAGATTTGTTCAACAGTTAAACTTGAAAATGCATGAAAATTTTGTAACATTGAAGCAGTTTTACAGAAACAAATGTCTATAATGTGTCATATTTTTGGAAAAACATTATACAAGCTAGCTTAGTGTACCTGACTATAAGGATAGGACACATGTGCTTGTACAAAAACATGTTTTTAACTCTCCAGGAGGCCACCCATGCTGGATTAATGTAGGCAGTATTGAAAATAAAGCTGCCTTGTTCCTAACCTAATCTACACCAAGCTGGACCATAAATTTACCTGTAGCTGCAGAATTGCTGCATTAGCTTTACTATTTGCTGTCTCCTCTCCACAAACCCTCCCCTGCTTTCTTTTTCCCTTTGAATATTTTAACCTTTTTGTTTGTTTTGTTTTTTGGGTTCATATTGAAAATACCTGACTGATGATAACATAACCTAGCTCTGGATGATTTACATCAAGAAAATGGAACATGAAAGAAACTATACAATTGATAAATTTGTTTTCTAATGTGCTATTACATAACTAACTAGCTATATTAGAGGCAAATAACAGCAATATAAGGAACCATTTTATCTCATGATATTCTACTTTCATATAACTTCATGCACATACATAAAAGAAAAAAAATAGATTTGCATTTCAGATGATTGCTGGCTAGTACAATAGCAGTCCCCTTCTCATAAGGAGAAATAGTTTGAATTTTGGGGTCCTCCAGAAAAACATTTCAGTTTAAAAGGTCCTAATTTACAGTTGACTAGGGAGTCATGAACTTCTTTATTCTAATAACCCTTCCCCCTGCCACAGTGTTGTGTAACATGGAATATGCTTTGGAATTCCTCTGACACACTTACAGTTTCATGAGTCCAGAATAAAACATTCACAGAAATCCCTGTGAACTAGACTGCTTCGTGACAGAAAATGCTGAGTTTAGGTTAAACTTCTATTAGAGGTGAACATTATACTTGTCAAAGACTCGCTACATTCAGCCTTGAACCAGTGCCAGAAAATACTGTAGGACCAAGGGGCTACCGATTGTTTTAATCCCCTCATTTCTAGAGAGGTTGGGGAAGTGTGCAGGAGGAGGATTTGAGGGCTCCAGTGTGCCAAACATTCAAGTTTTCCCCACTGCTGTATCAAGGTGTGGGGGGGACTCTAATGGCTCTCAAATCATAGGGGATCTGTGAATGTGTTATATCAATTGATATCTGGGCTTCTTGGCTTCTAAGTGCTGTTAACTGTGTATTTCTAGTCCTCCCTGGTTATAAAATATCAAACCTTACTTATCAGAATAATGTGGGTTTTCTTGTAAGAAAAAGTAGCATTTGACCTTTCAGAACTAAAAGTAAAAGCTCTCATGGATCACCAAAAACTTTCTGGTCCAATTACATTTTTTCCAAACACTAATCCCAGACTAGTCACTTGAAACAAACCAAAAATAATTCTGCCCTTTTCCATTCAGTTTTAAAATGATCGTTAATCCCACACATGAAAGTATATTTTCTTTGTAGTCTCTGATAACTTTGTACAATAGAGTAGTATTAAAATAAAAAATCCTGTTTCAGGTTCATTGTGTTATTTCATTGAAAGCAATTTGGAAGTCTGGTAAGGTCCTAGTTATACATTTTTCACCCATTCTTTGGCCTTCAAGCATCCCCAGAGTTCAGAATTACTCCAGTTTTGCTAAGTATGACCTGCTATGTACCAATGTATTATGAAAACACCAGGGAATCTGAAACAGTGAGGTGGTAGAACAATCCACTATAACAAGGATGTTTCATTCTTAAAAATATGGTATTTCAAAAGTAAACATAAATGTTGAAGAAAATAATCAGAATATTCTTAGTAAATTAATTCGCACTGATGTTTCCCCTCTCATTAGCAGTATGGAGACCAGTATATCCGAACCAGTCACATCTGCTTCATACTCCTGTCACTGATTTCACTCAACGGGCACTCACATACCTTCAGTTCTATTAAACATTTTCATCATTTTCATTCAACATTTTCATCAATGATTTTGAAGTAAATGTAAGATCACTGCTGATAAAAAAAATTGCAGATGGAACAAAGATTGGTGGAGTGATAAATAATGATAATGACAGAGCTATCGTACCCTGGCTCTGGATATACCTTGATTACTTGGCTAAGCTGGGACCATCCAGACTAAATGTGTTTTAATACAGCCAAATGCAAAGTTTCACATTTAGGAGCAAGGAATGCAGGACATAGTCCCCCATTTTTATGTACCTGGGAAGCAGTGACTCTGAAAAAAATGTAGGGATAATAGTGGACTTAGCAAGCATTTTCTGACAAGCAACTTAAGATGAGCTCCCACTGTGATGCTGTGGCAAAAAGGGCTAATGTGTTGCTTGGATGTATAAACAGGGGATCAACAAGTAGTTGTAGGGAGGTGATTTTTACCCTGTATGCGGCATTGGAGGTGAGACCTTTACTGGAATACTGTATATAGTTCTGATGTCCACATTTTAGAAAGCATGTTGAAAAACTGAAGAGGGTGCAGAAAAGAGCTAGAGTTATTTAAGGGCTGGAGAAAATACCTCCCTGTGAGAGACTGAAAGAGCTCAATCTGTCAGGCTGATGACAAACAAATAAATAAATAAAGTAAAATTGAGAAGTGACTTTGATTTGTGTCTGAATGGGGAAGAATTACCAAGTACTAAAGGTCTCTCTAATCTTGTGGAGAAAGGCCTAATGAGAATCAACAGCAGGGAGATGAACCCAGATAAATTCAAATGAGAAATAAAGGCTGATTTGTAACGCTGAGGATGACTAATCATTGGTACAAACTACCAAAGGAAGTGATGGATTCCGCATTTCTTTATGTCCTCAAATCAAAACTGGATGCCTTTCTGGAAGATTATACTTTAGTCAGACCCCTATATTGAGCCAAGAACCTTCTGTAAGTGGGTGAAATGTAGATTAGATGCTCTAATGATTCCTTCTGGCATTAAACTATATGAATTTATTAACTTGCAGGGGTTGGACCAATCCCATCCTCACCAAAAGTCCCCTTTGGGAGTAAGTGGTACTGCCTCTTACTACACCACCTGTCTGACACATTACTGGTGGGACTTAGCCCTGATTAGTCCCTATTGCTCAGAGACCAATCCTGCCACGTATTGAATGTGTCAGTGGGAAATGAGCATGCTCAGTACATTTCTTAAAAAAGCTTAGCATTTACAAATATGAGTTATTTAACTGTATTACTGTTTATTATAGGACCACACTTTGTAAATGTAGAGGTAAAGCTTTGTATGTAGAAAATGTACGTGAACTCTCACTGCATGTGCAAACTGAATAATTTTCTGCACAATATTTACTTGAGTAGCTGACCAATATTTTTGCAAGTGATCCTCAGCTTCTCACTAAATATTTGGTTAATTAAATGCAATATATAGTCTATTCTTGTTCAGTTATTCCCATAGCAAATTCTATGCTTTCTTTACTGAAAATTAGGTCTAGCAGAGATACATTCTAGACAAAGGGTTGGAATGGGGCCAGGGGAAGGAAGGAAGAAATTATAAAGTAACTAATACTTTAAAAATCTGCACAAGTCTTGAATTTTTTAGAACCGCACTCAGAAAATGTGTTTGGTGTGTTCCTTCTGTTCACTGCTGCAGAGGTGCTTCAGCCACCAATAACCACATAAATGTCAGAAAATAAATAGCAAGTCAAAACTAATTAATAAGCTTTGGAAAGAAATAGTGGATGCGGGCAGGGTACTTTGTGGTGTTAAAATTTTTTCTACTAGGATATATATATTCCCTTTCCATATTGATACACAATAAAAATTCCATGTTCACCCTACTTGTAAAAACTGATATTTCCCTTATACAGTGAAACACGTGCTACCTGACACATTCCCAAGGGTTTTAAATTCCATTTGAGGAGTATATTATTTTGACCTATTGTAGTAATACACACAGTTCTGTGTGTAGAGATTAATTTCCTACTATTACCATGTATCACCTTAAATGAATACTTAAAAACTGTCCATTTATGAGCTTTGCAGGACTGATTTTTGGATTTTATCTTTTAACAAACCATCAGATGGTTCACTTTAAATAATCACTTATTTATTATTATTACATCAAGGCCTGCAGTCCTTATTCTCACTTTACTGAGGGAAAACTCTGATAATAGTGGGAGTTTTGCCTGAGCAGGGACTAAAGAGAGAGACAAGACAAACACAGACAAGACATAGGAGTACAGTTCATACACAGCACAATGTGAAGACTCTTAGTGAGGAGGAGAGGGTGACGAGATTGACTAGAAAAATTGCTACTCATTTAAGGAAGGATCTGAAAGAAGAGAGAGAGGTGGTTTGAATAAGGAGTTGAGGATTGTTCTCATGTTTGTATGAGGGCTAGCTCAGCGGTTTGAGCATTGGCCTCCTAAACCCAGGGCTGTGAGCTCAATCCTTGAGGTTCTGGGGCAAAAATCTGTCTGGGGATTGGTCCTGCTTTGAGCAGGGGGTTGGACTAGATGACCTCCTGAGGTCCCTTCCATTCCTGATATTCTATAATTTATTATGTGAGAAGGTAGAACTCATATGATGCCTTAATGATAGAGAGAAGGAGGGACAAAGAACTGTAAAATGAAAGGTTTAGAGGGCACACAGGAAACAAAGGAGTTAGTAGGAATACATGAATGGAGTTGTAGGTAAGGACATGCTTTCTAGTGGCTTGTGGTCATGAGAACTTCTCACAGTGGCAATTCATAAATGATGATGAAAAGCACTGGGTAACTTTATAGCTTGGTAGTTAGGATGCTCACCTAGTTCAAGTCCCTGCTCCAATTACTAGTTAATTCAACAAAGTAGAACAGCATCAACAGAAGCAATTGAGACCTATTCCAAATACCACATGGCACTCACTCTCCTACAACGTGGGAGGCTCAAGTTCAAATCCCTTCTCCACGTTAGGCAGAGGGAAGTATCTAAACCCAAGGCTCCCACATCCCAACTGTGTGCCCTAAGCTAAAGGTTACAAAAGGGAGTCATTCTCCTCCACTTCCACCTGGAAAAATCCATTTTCAGTCAAATGAACCATTTTATTTGACCTGCAATGAATTTTTGGCATTCGCTATTTTTTTTCACAATTTTTGGATTTGGTTTGAGATTAATGGACTTTTTTTTTAATTGCATTTGCCAGTGCCCCAAAAAATCAGTTATTCACCCAGCTCTGACATAATGACACTGCCAATCAGAGTAAAGCTATCCTGACCTACCAACCCAAAGCCATTCACTTTTCACAGACACTCAGGATGATCGGCTTTAGATCAGTGTTTCACTTCTCTAATAGACATGCACAGTACTCACTGTGTCCATGGGTTTACACCTTCCCATTACTGCTGCACTTTCTGCAAAGAACATTCTATACATCCCATCTGGAAAGCTACTCCCTGACAGTCCTGGGGCACAGGTCAGATGACCATTGTCTTAACTCCCCTTGGTCTAATTATTCCTTCCTGCTCCTCTTCATCCCACTTCTCCCTCATCCTTCTCCTAGGGTAAAGCTAGGTTGTGGAGAACGGAACGTATCAGGAGTACCTTGTCTCTCTTTTCAGGGGCCTATCTTAATAAGCTACAAGTATAGTTTAGGAGCTTGAATCTCATCCTGGTGGTTCCGAGGTCATTGTTCCATTTGTGCTGTACCTATTTGACCACTCTGCAGTGACTGCAGTATTTCCTTAATTAAGTATAGCGGGACTCTGCAAGTATTTAGGGTGGTGAACGAGGCTTTGCCTTCTAAGGGTGTCCATTCTATTGCCCTGTGTACGTACATTAATGTTGGTATAAAAAGTACACATTCCTTCTGGAGGCTTTTTCTTCTGCCTGTTTTTAATGACTTGAAGTGTTTATCTCTGTGTGTACAATTTGATATTAAGCAAGGATTGCAACACACTATTAGTGTGATTACTATATTAGGAAGTTATGAATGGGATATTTATTGTCAGTTTGGAACACTGTACATTCCTACATGCCTAATTTGCTGGAAAATGTTTGGTACAAGCAAAAAATTCTGCTTGTTCATGTAGCTGGAACGTAAGTAGTATATTTGAAATATAAGTCTAGACATTTTTGCAAACTGCTAAATACATGTACAAGTGAAAATATTGTCTTTGGAATGTGTAGGTCCTTTGATTGCAGCTAATCTGAAAACTGTCTTGGGGAACAAAGTTGCAATCTGTAATAACAGATACTAATTTAATTTTTAACCCATTCTAGAAGTAATGTTTTACTTTGGTACAAATTTAAAAATTTTAATGAGGAAGGAAATGTTTTTAACATAAGTTTAAAAAACTTTCCCTGTTTCAATTGGCACTTAGGACACCTTTTTTAGTGCTAGCCAGATTCTGTTTCCCCACCATGTTCCAATTCTTTCTTTCTTTCTTTTTTAAAGCTCAAAACCTTGAATTTAAAACCCATATCAAAATCTGAAATCTTCCATCACTGGATCTGGGCATTTTGGATCATAATATAAAGGACTAATCACATCCTTAATAAATCCCAATGCTATTGTGGAGATCAACAACATCCCCACTAACTTTCATTGGCAAATATATATATTTGCGGCTGACTTGTTCAGCTACAAGGCAGCATTTCTATTTCTCGGAAGCCAGACTGGAAAATACAGGTTGCTAATTTTATGGCAGCTAATAATAAGGTAACACAAATTTTCCAAGTTCAGGATCTAAGGTGTTTTGGCCCTTGGCCTTCTGTGTTTGAAAATTAGCTTTGCCCAGCAACATTTTTATATATATATAAAAGTCCATTTTGAGATGACTGTATCTTTTCATTAATAAGTAAATACTATTAAAAAAATGCTTATATAGCTGCCTCCAAAATGGAAACAAATAGCCCTTTTAATGGATGGTACTCTTTTGAAAGCAACTTATGCAAAACTGGCTAGCATGCTATTGACAGGGGTACCTATTGCTGACTAAGTTGAGGAAAATACACATGGCATATTTTTTTTTCCTAAAGAAATAGCCTTTGGAATAAGTTGGCTTTACCCATTTGTGTCTGCTCTACCTAACTATATATGAGGCTGGTAGCTTGCTGTTTGGATGTTTGCATGGTGATCCACAATCTTTGACATTTGTATGCCAAAACAAACAAAATCCCACCCCTCCCGGAAAAGTTTAGGCTTTTGGATGATTTATAGACTCTTCACAAGAAGACTCTGGGTCAAATTCTGCTCTTAATTCCACCCCTGTTGTGGAGCTACAGTAGAGTTTCTCCTAAATTGCATGATTGCATTGCCATACTTCTTGCAGGGCAAGTTCTGCATACAACAAGGTTGTTCTTCTGGTGCTGCTGGAAGAGCCACAGGACTCCTGTAGAGTACTAGATACTGAAGACTTAAGTGCTTTACAGCTCTTTTGGCAACCTGATCCTGGCTACACTAAGCTTAGACTAAAGCAGAGGCTAGGCACAATTTTTTATGCATGTGTTTGCAGTCATTTCTGAGCTATAAATCCTGCACTGGTGGTAAGAGTAGTCAAACTCCTGGGTTTACCTTCTACTGGGCCCTTTGTTTCTAGAGATCAAACTAGTATCAGCCAAGCACTGGTAAAATTGAGACAAAGCTTCCTTTTTTGTATTATAGCTACTGGAGAGTAGAAACCTGAGAAAAACTAGCTCTCTTGTTGTGTTTGGTTCAGAAGTGCAGATTTTTATTGTTTTTCAAACAGTGGAAGAGACTTGGGGAGGAGGGCGATTCTGACATAAAGGAAGGTTGCATTTGAAAAGCATACCCTTTAGAGAGGCAATTCACGGAGAGGAAAAGTCCCTAGATGCCTTTGAGACAAAATTAAAAGGTTAAAAAATGTTATTATGAGACACTTATACAAGATATAACTGCAAATCAAATAATGGGTCATTGTAACCATCCTAGCTATGACAATGATTACTAGCAGAACGACTTCACTTTTTCCAGATTGCAAGGGCTAGAGTTTTATGAGCACCAAGGCTCACGAATCAAAAAGGTGATGTCAGTGAATGCTTTAAAAAGGAATGTGGGTCAGCAGTCAAGAGCTCAAGGGTATAATAAGGTTCCGTGTGATCTGTCTATCCTACGATGACAGAATTGTTACAAATACGGCTTAAAAGGCACGCAAGTCAAAATTGCACAAAGGCAATTTTGTAATGTCATTGGAAAGACAGGGCAGTTTGCAATGGTTTGCAGAAAAACTGTTGAAAAGCAAAAGAAAATTCAGAGCCAGAGAACTGGGAAAGGAAGAGGAAAAGTAAATTGATATGATGTGATAGTGAAGTCAAATGACAAAAAACCCATTCATATTAGGGGCATGCTCTGGTATAAAATGTTTCAAGAACATTGTGTCTTATAGATCAGTGAGGCTGTAATATAGACAAGCAGTCACAGGATACCATAAAGGTGCCAAAAAATTGCAGCTGAGATCTCACACAGAAGAAATGTGTACACATGTAAGCCTTACAACCCAAAGCTCTAGAGCATAAGGAGCTCTTGGCTTTCATCTGTTGGTAAATAAAGTAAAAGAATGGCCAAAGAGCTGCTTCATCTACCTAAGCTGTTTTTCCAGAACTCCAGATGGACAGACGCTCTAGAAGGGAAGGCCCTCTGCGTCCATCTTTTGGTGAACAGGAGAAAGTATTGCCACCGAGAAGGCTTAATTTGCATAAGTTTGTACCCAGAATTCCCTCAGTGACATTTTGGGAGTCACCCATAACTGTTTTACAAACTCAGAATTGGTTTGATAGTGCAATTAAACTGAAACGGGGTGGGGGAAATGGAAGCACTTTATGGTAAAGACTTTGCTCAAAAGTCCTGTATGCTACTGTTTCCTTTCCACTGAGGAGCCTATGGCATTTGGAGGACTCTTTGATGGGATGCAAAGCAAAGAAGGCTTTTTCTAAAGATACTGAGGGTGGTCTAGTGAGGGTCCTCATATCAAATCTCCTAAATATAACTGAAATCAGCATAGCTGGATTAGGTAGTGGAGCATCAGGACAGAACCATATACCATTTCCCAAGAACTGGACACAAGCCTGCCTGATTGCACCTCAGAACTCGGAGACTGTGCTACCCACTGACACTGAAATGAGAGTGGGATTTAGTGAATGGGGAAGGGGGAAGTGATGTGGTAAAGGAACGTTTCCCTAATGGAGGTCCCAGAAATTCTGGGTAGGGGCTCAATCTAGTGGTGCATCATTATTTTCAGAGAGACCTTTATCTGCTTGAACCTTGCCCTTGTCATTGCTGACAACACCTAGCAGTTGTATATAAAAAGCCTAAGCTAGGGGAATTTCAGACAAATAACAGGCTTTGGAAACAAAGATATTCCATGTGAGACACATTTCCTTGTACTGCAAAGGAAAATAATAGCTTTTCTGGGACAGGAAACAGCAGGGCAAAAGAGAGTTCTTCAAAGTAGGGAAAGTTGAAAATTAAAGTAGGAAACTCAAGTGCTATAATTTAAATTCCTCTATGAGTTATTTGAGGGATTAGTAACACTACAAGATGTTTCTTTTGAAATCCTTGTGGGTTCCAGTATAAAATTAGTACCACAGAGCATATTCAGGATTCCTTGCAGGATAAAGAAACTGTAGAAAACAGATTGACTGACTTGAGGAGAGAGTTTCCCTGGAACCAATGAAGAGATTAAAATACTAACTAGTCCTAGAAGGGTCAGAGAGCAGTTGTACATTATGCGCACTTGTACATTAGGCTAATGAAGCAATAATCTGGGAGTGATACCTGATTCCTACTTTTTAAGACTTCCTTCCAAATGTGAATGCAATAATTGTTTTTAGTAGATTTAATTTAAAATGGCATTTGCACCAGATTTACCCATCACTCCCATCCAAGGCAATCCCTATATTTGTGTTCCCTAAGTGCTTGTACAGGTGCAAATGCCTGATGTTCTAACAATCTGCTACTCCAGAAGTGTTCCATCATGTCATACAGCAGGTTTAACATGGAAGGGACTTGGATTATCTCTGTTGATATCAGAGTGAAACAGAGATTGAAAAGAGCAAGATATTCCTGCTTACAGAAGGAGCTAGAGTGTATCAAAGACAGGAGAATGAGATAACCAGGAATGAGAATATCATGGGACTTATATAACTATTCACAAATATGCAACACTGCTTTAGTTAAATTTTGAATAAACTTAATCTTAGTGGGTTTTTACCTTGCATTCAATTTACCCTTGTGTAAACGACTACATGTAGAGCATTGCAATGGAAAATCTATGCTTAGTTTTCTAATGACACTTAGAGTAATGCTTATAAAGTGTTTTGAGATCTATATTGGATAAAAGATGCTACAGAGGAAGATGATGATGATGCCATAGAAGATGATGATGAAAATTTCCTTTGAAAAAACAATCCTTCAGATTAAGGGGTGGGAGGGGGATATTTTGCAAACTGTCAAAGTGTGCACCATTGAAAACTTGAAAAAATAATCTAGAAGGTTTAAAAAATCCAAAAGAACAGCAAGTTGCCCCTTGTCTAGTCTTCCCAGCTCCTCCAGGCCCAGAATGATGTCATAATGAGAGAACCCCCAAGCCACTAGAAACTTGCCTGGCTTTGTTACATACTTGACAGCTTACACAGGTTCACTAAACTTTGGAAAATCTTTTCAAGTGAAAGTGGGCCTGAGCAAACCTGGGTTGATCTGCGATTTCACAAAGAAACTAGGTGAAAGAAGTGGATTTGAATGAGTTGGACTGTGTTCCCACTTAAAACTCAAAGTAAAAGCCCAGCAGATATGGTTCCATGTGAATCAAAACCAAAAAAAACCTACTGAAAACTGAAGCTACCCTATTTTGCAGAATTTTATTCTGGGTATTGTAGTCTTGTAGTTTCTATGCTGATATACCTACTGTAAAGCATCTGATAGGGACCCAGAAGTAAGCATACAAATTAGCTTAAGCTATGGAGTACCACAGTTAACTCTGAAAATGCAGAGTGGGCACCATTAAAAAGCCAGACATTTGCAGCTTTTGACTGCTAAATATTCTTTGATGTTTCTCATTCTAAGAATAAAGAATATCATAAATACCAAGGTAGGTGAAAATTTCATAGTGCAGCATATCTATTGTGTAATGCTATCCATTGTACAGTACTTTAGGTAACAAAAAAATTTTTTTTTCAAAGTGGAAGACCATAATTTGTCAGATTCTTTCATGTAACATTTTGTATGATATGATTTTAAACCAATGTGCCAAAAATGCATATAAAACTGTCCATCTTGTATATTTTTGGATTATTGTTTCATCATGTCATGGAAAATGAGCGAAGTAGAACAACCTGGAGTTTCCTCTTGTGTTCTAGATGTAAATAACTAAGCTTCTTCCATTTAACTACTATTCAAAAACCATCTGAATTTAAGTTTCTCTCCAATATAGCAATTTAAATTCAGATAGTTTCCCATTTGACATCAATGGGTTGCTCGGGATGTATGTAGGAGCCGAATTTGGCCCATTCGTTCTCTTGACTATGTTTGTAAGTTCTCCTAGTAATTTTGTCTCTCCACTCATAGGTGAGTAATCTGAAGAAAACAAATATGAAGGTGGTCTTGTTACTCCCTCAGCTGTCCCCCTTCCTCGGTTCCCAGTTGTCAGATAACCTTTGCCAGTATTGTAAGTTCCAATTCATGGGATCAGAATTTTGTTCTACTTATGGCCCAGCAAGTTTTGCACTTGTGCTGATCTCTGCTAGAGTACTGTAGTCCTGCATTACTGGGTTGCAAGTAAAATAGAAGAGCAGCTGTGACAAAGCTAAGATCTCCATGTTTGTGTGCTTTCCCTCTGTAGAAGTAGCGGAAATAACAAAATTGTTTAACAATCATAAAATCCCAAATGCAATGTGGTCTTTTATAATGGCTGTTTCCCTAAATAATCCTAGGCAGGCACAAAGTTTAAAGTCTCGCTACACTCTCATCATCTGCAGTCAGGAAGGCTTCATTCCCTCATTCCAAATAATATTCCATTCTCACCTGACTTTACACATCAGACAATCTCAGCTGAACAGCAGGTTGGTAGCTGGATGATTAATACAGATGTCATGGAAATTGTTTTAGACTCAATTCATTTATTTGAAGAAAATGCAAGATTAATACACATATACTTGTTCAATAATGTCTTTAAATACTTTGGGTAAATTGTATTAAAAAAGATGCATCCATTCTGGATGTAAATCTGTTGGCTTCAGTGGAGTTACACACAGGATACATTTTTACCTTTTTGTTTCTCATGCAAAATTAACAAATTCCTTTTACTAATGAATATTTAAAGCTTTCACTCTTCTAACTCTACAAGTTCTTCTGTGGAAGAAAGCTTAATGATAAAGTTTGGATAATGGAAAATCTCAACCTTTCTTCCACTTGAAGTCAGCAAGATTAAAAATCAGTAATAACATGATCCACTTATTCTTAAAGCAACTGGACAATCTTGTGTTCATTGATAACTAAGATTTATTAGTCAGGAATATCAATATCGTATCCTTACATTTTTGCAAAAAAAATTCAGCAGAAAACTGTAAGATTTGCATGCTTTTTCATTAATTGATTAATATGTTAAGTAGTAATAACACAGAGTCAACTTTTCAACACGTATACAGAACAATTTCTCCCAGAAGCCATCCTTTCTAAGGACCTATTCCTGGTAGATGCTGAGTGCCCTCAATTCCCAGCCAGTCCAGTAAAAGAGATGGTTGGAACCACATAGTCTGAAATGTTCAGTGCTGTGAAGTGATGCTCAGGAGAACTCAGTGGGCACTATTTTTTGAGAATAAAACTCAGTGACACCAGGAAGGAGGTGCATATCCCAGAAGAGGTCATACTGAAGAACAATAGGAGGATTCCAGTCCCATCCTGCACAGCACCCAATCTCTACCTCCAGCCGTTTCCTATGATCTGCTGTATAGCAATCAGACATGGAGCTGAGTTCTGGTATTCGTAGGAGGTGAACATTGCTTGCATGGCTTCCTGAAATCCTGTTTTTCCCAATGCAGTGGAATCATGCTGGTTTCTACTCCCAAGAGATTATCAGCAACTGCAAAGGAATGGGCATATTTGCATCTACATATATTTATTTTTTTCAGAACCTTAATTTGTATATATTCAGTTACCCCTACCAAGGACACTGCAAGAGATATTATTTTCCTAGAACATTAATTTATTTATAGAGTGGCTATTGCAGTAGCAGCTATACACAACATATCCTTTCTCATTCTAAATACTCTGGTAGATAATACTGCTTCTAAAGTTAAATTTAGTCGCATTATGTGAAATTTACCATGTAATTTATGTATGTAGTATAAACATTGTCACTGGAACATAGCAAGCTTCACAATTTCCAGTAGGAAACTTAAGCTGGGCAATTGGCAAGAATTTTATATCATCCCAACACCACCCTGCAAAGAGTGTCTTCCAGCTGACTTGTCTTTCTATCTACTTACTTAAAGCTTTTATTTTCAGAACAATTAAAGCAAAGAAAATAGTTGTCATCAGCCTGCTCAGTGGATAAACTTTAATAGTCCATCAAAACCATAAGTTTAGGAGATATGTAATTGCCATTTTCAATGAAAAACCATGGCAAGCCAGTGTTGACATATGTATGCCATCTGAAAAAGTGAATTGTTTAGTTGGATAAAATACTCTAAAGTAGCAAATGTACAACCATCAACACAGTCGTCATACTAAATAATAATAGAAGTAATGATGTCTTCATTGTTTGAATTACAGTAGCACTGTACAAACCATTGACGTCAAATAGGAGTCTTTCTACTGACTTCAGTGGCTTTAGATCAAGCCCTTAGTAAACAGAATTGGCAATCAAATTTGTTTAATCATGTCTCCTGTAGTGAATGGGTCATGACTGTCTAAACTGTACTTTAGATGGCATATTCACTGATGAAAGAGCAATGATAATGTGAAGGAAAAGCTAAGCAAAAATTCAAGAGACTAGATTGCTTATTTGTTTCTGTCAGCCGAAAAATATAGTTTAGAAATAAAACAAAATGAAATATGCTGTGCAGCTGAAGAAACCTGCTAACTTTCCAAATAAGGTCTACATCCAGGGAGGGGAGAGGGATATAAGGACTATTTGAGGTGCTGCAAAAATATGCTTTGACACTTTAATTAAGGAAGCAATGTTTAAATTAAAGTTGCAATAAAGAATAACATTACAGAATGACCAAAAATGCTGGAGGACAGAAAGATCAGTATAGAAACTTGTTTCATGACAAATAAACCACTGGACCTTTCCAGTAACAACACTAATATGTACTGTAACGTTTAGCACACAAAATCCATCTAGTTTTTTTACAGTTGAGGTCAACTAAATTCAACATATTTCGGTATTTTATTTCCTTTGTGCCTGCCCCATTCTCTCCATTTGCTTTCATGACCACGCTTTCATCAAATCATTCTGTTCTTTTTGGTTTGAGTTATTGGCAGGTACAAATCACCTTGACATTTTAAAAATGCGGTCCTCAAGGTCTGGAGCGAGCTATGTCACCTTAGTCTTTCCTCTGTAATTGTGTCCTTACTTAACCAGGTGCTGGAAGGTAACGGTAGCTGCTGAGGAAGAATGGAATCATCTTTTCAGTACTGGCATTTGTATACACAGAGGTTTGGAATATTCATATCCTAGAAGGATAATTAAAATGGTGATATAGTTCAAGGCTAGACCATTGTGGAAAGATACTCATTCTAGCTGCTGTCTGGCCAATCAGCTGCACCACACTGGGACAAAAGATGGTGAGTGGGGATGAGAAATCTGCTGGGGGCAGGGGCAGGAGGAAGTGAGACAAATGGGCTTGTATAGGAATAGAAAGATGGCTGAGCTTTTAACCTGACTTGGCAGACTTTTCTCCTTTATTGGGTAAACTGTTGGATGATCAAAGCAGTCCCACTTTGGAGTATGCAAATCAGAAGTGCTCTAGACATCAAGGAGAGTCAATCAGAGCCAGGGACGTAAAGGATGAACCAAGAGAAGTTACTGTAGGTGACTTAGTCTTATTGCAATACAATTATGTTCAGCTTTTTATGTGTTTCTGTGTCTGTATATTCCCCCCATCGCTTCCTTCTGGTTGGAGGGCAAGATAAACCAAGATTATTAAAGTTGCCTAGGACCTGAATTGACTGTTAAAACTTATCCAGGATTGACTGCTGCAACACAGCAAGCTATTTCTTCTGCTTTCCCCACAAAAGCTTTGTAGCAGAGGCTGCAACAGCCAGAGCCCCAATTCTAAGAGAAGAGATATGATAGTTATATCTATGGACATTTTTCTCAAAGGTCCAGTTCCAAACATTAGGTCAGATTCTGCTGTTGTTTAGATCAGTGCAATTCCTCCTTAATAGCCTTCTAAAATACTAAATCCTAATTTTCTTCTTTTTTTCCTTTTGTTTTTGCTGCCCTATATTGAAATATCTCCAAACTGGACACTGTACTCCAGACATGAAACACTGTATGCCTCTGGCAAAAGCTTTTCTTTTCCAAACCCTTGATGAGTACTTTGGGGCCTCATATTTCGGACTTGGCAACTACTAGGGCCTAAAGCAAATACAGCACCTCATGTAGAAAGTAACATTGACAGTCATGCTTCAGGTGCTTGCATACACTTTTCCCCCATAGATCATAACTTCTAAGAAGAGAATAAGGGCCAGATCCTCAGCTGGTGTCAACTGATATAGTTCTGCTGACATTAATAGACCTCAGCCAGTTGACATCAGCTGAGGGATCTAACCCTATATGTTTTGATTTGTATTTTAGGCATATGTCGTATGAGATATTGGTGCAGTCCTGAATGCCAGCAGCCTTACTGCATGTACGGTATTATGTTGTACATATTCCTTTTATTCTTAGGTTTTTGATTTGAAGAGGTAATTTCAGAACTAGTCATCCTGGAGAGGAATTATCAATTTTTGCTGAGATGCCCACAAACTCCGTTTCTGTCACTGCTTTCCATCACAGCAGGAGTACCACAGACATTTCAGCACTAATTGTCTCAAGAGCAGGATTGCTGGATGACTTATTCCTGTTTTCTGTAACCATCTTTTGTGATTAAGAAAATTCTACTCTTCTCTGTTATGTGGAGTGTGATTGATGTGTACATTTATAATTGCATTGATTCAGTACTGCTTCTTTAATCGATTTTTTTGTTTCATTTTATTGTTTGAATAACTTCTTGGAATTTTTATTTATTTGGTGCTATAGTTACACCACAAGCTTGTATTGTACTAGCAATTAACACTAATAGAGATTGATGGATATGTCAAGCTTTATTGGGGCAAATAGTAAATATACATTTCACTATGTTATCCAACAATTGATAAAAGTTAATATTAAAATACAGCAAACTCTTAGTGTCCTCTGTAAAATGTGAATTTCTTCTTACTAAACCATGAGCCAATATTAATTACTCTGTATTTTCACAAATCTAAATCTGTCCTTTCGTAAAACCTGACTCCTTGACAAACAGTGAGACATTTGGATTGTGGGGCTTATTGGATCCAAAGGACTGATTTTTGTAGGATGGCTGGCATTTAGCTAGAGTAATTTACATTAGACATAAAGCAAAATTGTATGCACAATAAATCATCTTGCAGGAAAACTCACAGATAATGCAAGAAATCTGTGTGTTGGGGAGGGAACTCTACCTGCAGAGTTTCTCATGAAAATAGCACTTCAGATCTCAGGAAGCTTCAAAAGCCGACATGTAAAGAGTACATTTATATTCTTTGAATGTGTACTTCTTCCTGGCACATTCTGAAGGTGCACAACCACTATGGAGAAGCCTGTGGCTGTTTTCATCCTGCCCTGCGCTCTCTCTCTCTCTCTGGAGATGTATTACATACATGCTTTTGTTCCTGTGCTTGTAGTGATGAAGACAGAGAGGAAAGAAGCGGAAGGAGAAGGAAGATGTTAAGATCGCCGGCTGTGTGGAACTGCACTGAGCTGCAAAATGTTTTTAGGAAGGTGAACGATTTCACTAGGGCCAATGAAACCCATTTCACTAACAGTCTACTGTCACTTTGAATTGAGTGCTAGAGGATTTACTTCAATGCATGAAGCAAATTAGTTGCTTTACTATATAAAGTGTTTCAGTCTCTTATATTTAGGGGACAGAAAAATTGTGTATTAACTGTTTTTATTGATTTATGATGTTGAGTGGAACATAAATGTGGAAAATAATGTTCTTTGATGGCTCAGGTGTTTCTCAAGAACCTACTGCTGTGGCTCTATATTGCCAGGGGACTTCGTAAAACAAGGCAAAACTGTATTGCTGGTGTGTGCTATCTATAACATATATCTGTGAATTTATCAAAATAGGGTCTCCAGTTGTGAATGACTCACTCATTTACAGCAAAGGATACAAGTCATCCCAGGAAGCAGTGGAGGAGAGGTTTGGTGCTATTATAATACTTCATGTAGGACCATGGTCAGCATATATTACCAGGTGCAAAAAGTATCACATGCAGTCAAAGACCCTTTAAGGCCTATAATCTTTGGAAACTCTCCCTGTCTGTCTGTACCCCTGGCAGTCTGTCCAAAATTGCAGTTAAAATGGGGAAGTCTCTATATATTTCATCTCACAGTAGTCCTGTTGGCATCCCTACAAAGCTAAACACGAAAGGTTAGATTTGACTCAGAATGAAAACCTGGACAAAGGATAAGAATGAGTAAGAACATCTCCCCTCACCACCACCACCCTCTGCCATCTTGCCCATACATAGATTAGCCACACTTAAGGTTTAGAGGTAGGAATTAATAAAGCACCTCTCTAGTTTACTTCTCCATGGAGCAATTGGGTAGGGAATAGATGAAGACATGGAGCCATACTACACATTGGTCAGATTTGCTGAGCCAGTGTGGGAGGATGGAGGGGAGGAGAGAAGAAGGGAAAGTTAGTAATTTTACTGCTGGTGTAAAACACCCTAAATTACTACCTCTTCAGAGCAAGGAGAAATCTGGAAAGGCATGTCTCGACCATGGAGCAATTTATGCAGCACCCCTTGCTCAAAGTTGTGCCTAAAGTCACAAAGTGGCCTAAAACAAATAAAATAATGAAGTGAATACTGATTGTTTACCTAGAGAAGAAATGGCGGAGATATTCACTCTGTGGATTGTGACCCAAGTCCCAGTATCAGAAAACAGATTGCTCATGCATACAGTAGTGGGCTTTTTATTCAACATCTGCATTTCACTGGTGCGCACTTGTGGCTCTCTTTCCTGAAAGAAAGTAAGAGTATGTTTACGTAAACTAATTATTTTATTAATGTATTTTATATTTGGGGATATAGATTGGAAGAAAAATAATTGAGCCAGTCATAGCATATTATATAAGGATCATTGCTGAAAGCATAACAAAAGCGCCACTGAGCCAAAAATAATAATAAAATCCCAGACTGAATTATAAACAGCATCTCATTTCCCTAGTGGTGCAATAGCACAACTCTAGCCCCCTAACAAAGCAAGAGGAGGAGCCACTACACAAACTCTTGTTTATAAATCTCATCATTTAATACCGGTCATGGAAAACAATTATTTTAAATATATATTAAAATTCAGAAGAAAGTGTTGTTAAATCCCTGGATTTAAATTAAAAAGCCTGCTCCATTTTGAAACATCTAAAAAAATGTGCAGAAGGTTCAGAGTGTAGAGCTGAACTTGTGCCATAGAGCACTCTGGTTTGAACTTGTGCCATAAAACATTTACTCTATCATTTCTCTTTAAAATCAGTTTATTTTTAAACCACACTTGCATTAACCAAACTGCAACTGAAGATAGCTTGTATTATTGAAGCAAGAGTCACACAGGATCATCTGCATTTGGATTTTCAGTTACATGAATTATGAAAGGAGCATTAATAAAAAGGAAAACATGCTGTCCTCTGTGAGTTCAATTGCTGGAATTCTACCAGGGTTTATACTTAGAAACTACCTATTACATGCTAAGAAAATAAAAATTGAACAGGAAGAGTAGTAAGGCCAAGATATTAATGTCAGTCTCCTGATACTAGTAGCCCACTGAGAGAGACAGTGTGGTCTAGAGGAATAAGTATGGGACTAGGAGCCAGGAACACTTAAATTCTAATCCCAGATCTATCACCTACTTGCTGTGTGTCCCTTAGGTAAATTATTCAATCTCTTTCTTTCCCAGTTTCCACATGTATAAAATAGGGGTAATAATTAGAGTCCCAGGATATACTGTGACCTTACTTCTCGGGGTTGGATTCAAGGTCACTGTAGTATTGAATCCTGGACATTTAAAAATCAGTATTTTTCTTGAAGTAAATAAAATTATTTAAAATCTGATCATTGGTGGACAAAACATTTCAAACACACACATATATAAAATAAATAAAATGGGGGGGTTGGTTTTCCATTGAGAAACTGGAAAATTTGAACAAAATGAAAAATTTCTGCAAAAGTTTTGTTTGAAAAATAGACCATTTCATGGTTGGTAAATAAATTGATGGAAAATTTCAGAGCAGGTTTATGTGTCACTACAGTGGGGCCTGTATATGCTGTTCATTCATAGGAGTGGTGAGTTTCCTAGCGGGCCTCAGATCCCTGGTTGAGAACCTCTGTTCTACATCAGCAGTACCATTTATCATTTATGCAGCTTCATCATAAGGTTACAGATTGGATCATTCTGTTTTATTTTCCTGTTTTCACATAAAATCAGAAGCATTTAGTGTACGTCAATATCTAGAAATACAATATTCTTTGCTCTTCTTCAAAGTACTTTTCCCCTCCCCTTGAATCTTGACCTGTCAGTCGTGCATCAGACATACTTCCTACTTTTTGAGTGCCAAAATCCACTGCTTTGATATTTTTTGGCTTGTGGTCATTGCTCACAAACAGAATTCCTACATTAAATAAATAGTCAATATTTATTTATAAGGTTTCCTACATTCATCCCAGAAAGGTAGAACAGCACAGGGGGTTAACTATCAAAGCCCTTAATTAAATATCAAACCTTTCCAGAACTCTGTGTATCCATCCCCTGCACACCTCTAAATATAACACTTGATTTGGCATCAAAATGATCAAAATGTTCCAGTTTCAATATTTCTAAACTTCTCTGTCCACTCAAATATCCAAGAAGTGCTGATCTATGACATATCCATCAGCAACACCTTTTGAGTGAGAATTAAATATATTGCTGAAGAAAACATATCTGCAATCTGGTATATCTTCCTGCACAGTAGCTCATGTTGCTTTTGTTCTGTAAACCTTCTTTAGAAAATCACCATCACAAAGCCAAAGTATGCAGACAAACTTGCTTTTAAAGGACCTTGGTGGTTGATTTGGGGCTATTTTCCCTTACTTGAAGATTTCTGCAAAGTGTCAAAAGAGCATGAAAATGAATGAATGTGTTACCCAATTCTGGCATTCATAAAGTGGTTTTAGTTCATGCAAATAGGCCCCAGCTATGTTGCAGCTGGAAAGATGTGAAGTTCATTAACACAAGACTTGTCCCAAAAGTGAAATCTCAAAGACAGATTCAATAAATGCAGGGAAATTTTTGTTTTGTTTTTCTTTGTTAAGCTGTAGCTGGTGAGTTTCTACTCTTTTAACTAATAATTGGTATACTGTATGGCCCAAACTTCACCTTCAGGATATATGGCTAATATTAACATACCAATGTACAATGCAAATAATTTTACAACCAATTGAGTAAACAAATTCAATTGCACTTTTATTTGGAGCTCATGAATTTTTTTGAAAAATAGAAATCCCATTTCTTGAGCTGGCCATTCACTTTTCAGGAGCATATTATATCAATTGCTTTACAGTCTACTGACATTTTTAAGTAGGCTAATTTCATGCACCTTTCCAGAAGTACTTAGACTAGCTTGGCATGTGGACACTTTGCCTCAAAATTTCAAATCCGATGCTCTTAAATCTATATTTAGGCACCTAAAGAGAAGTGCCCTGATTTTTCAGAGGAACTGGACAACCAGGGCCTGCTCCAGCATTTTTGTTGCCCCAAGCGATGAAAAAAATAAAAATTAAAAAAAAGCCACAATCGGCAGCAGCTCTACTGCTGCTGCTTCATTCTTCGGCAGCAATTTGGCAGCTGGTCCTTCTCTCCGAGAGGGACTGAGGGACCTGCCGCCGAAGAACCGGACGTGCCGCCCCAGGCACCTGCTTGCTGCTCTGGTGCCTGGAGCCGGCCCTGTGGATGACCACAGCTTCCCACAGCGGAATTTGGGAAAATGCTGAAATAGTAGGAAGCTAATTATAGGTACTTGTGACATCCTGCTCAGAATGCCCAGATCTGTGAACTGCTGTGTTGCCCTCTGACTTAGCAAGAGCGAGAGCTTTGGTGCTGTTGAGCAATGTGTCGGCTTCCTGACATATCACCCTGTCTGCCTTCCTACCAAAGTCTTCAAGACTCTGCCAGTCTAAACCTTGCCTTACAGGTAACAATCAGTGCAACCCAATTCCCAAGTTCTGCAGAGAATAAAAAGGTGCTGTTTCCTTTGTTCCCTTTAAGTGATGGATAATTAAAATGCCTTTTTGCTACCCTGATATTACCCAAAGTCCACTGTCTCCACCTCAAGGCTTCGTGGGGTGAAGACTCCGTCCCCTGGGGTGAAGATTCTGTGCTCACTAGGCTGCTGCTTGTTAGCTTAATAGCCCTGTTTATATGTTTATTGTTGTATATGTAAATGAGCTTCCATTGTCCTCTGCCAGTAATTAAAATGGTCAAACAGGTAAATACACATTTCTTTATCTAGAGCAGGCTGGGTCTACGTACTGCCTCCCAAACCCATTTTAAGAACATATTTCCAGCAAAAGTCTGTAACTCTTTTTCCTCAGCTCGTACATGCATCATATAATGATTTTTAGGACAGTTTGTCATCAGTTTACTTATGATACTGTACATGACACCTTTTAGATACATATTATGACAACAGTGTGTTAGGGATAAAGAGTGTATCGGGCTGATATGATTTGCAGAATTGTGGGCCCTCTGCCAGTGGGCATTGATGGGCTTTCAGGGTTACTGTACTCAGGTTTGAAAATGGTGGCCTTTGCCAATAAATGAATTACAATCAGACAAATAGGTCAAATTTGCTGGTGTTCAGGTATCCCTATGTTTTATGCAATTTAAGAGTTGGTTGCTGTGCCAGGGTGCTGTTAGCAGCTACACGCTGAGCCCTGTAGAAACCAGCACCCTGGTCATTTAGAACACCCAGGACACTGGGTGTAGTTAGAGTAGGAGGGACATAGGTAGTTGGGGTTTGGAAGGGTAGAAGGGATCACTTGCACCTGTAGAGAGCCTGATGCACTAATAAGGTCATTAACTCACCAGCTGGATAAACTCTGAGAAGAAAGCTAGCAGTATAAAAGGCTACTTCTGGGGGAATTTTGCACCACTATGCATGTGCCGAATTCATGTCCCTTGCAGATTTCTTTGCCATGCCCCCCAACCTCCAGAAAATGACTTTCTGATGGGGAAGCAAAGAGAAGCTGCAAGAGAAGTCATGTGCCCCTTCCCAGTAGGATGGGCATGTCGTTTCGGGCACCTAGAGCAATAGGCACAGCTGTAAATCACTGCTGGGAATGCCCTAGCTGGTGGCTTCTACCCTGTGCAGGGCTCAGCTCCTCTTCCCCTGCAATGAGTGGCCAAGGCCGGATCAGACCTGTCTCCAGAAACCTCCCCCAGCTGCAGGAAACTCCACCCCACCCCACAACACTGCTTCCTGCCCTCATCGCTCCTTAGCCATGGGGAGAGGTCTCAGTGTAAGGGGAGCTGCTCCCCCATCCACCCAACCTTGTGCACCCAGAACCCCCCACCCCGTACACACTTGAACCCTACCCTGCCAAGCCTCACCCCCTGCATCAGATGCCCCCTGTACCCAGATCTCCCTGCTGAGATCCTCCTGCTCATCTGGTCCCCCACCCTTGCATCCAGATCACTCTCCACTGAGGCCCAGACCCTACACTCAGACCCCTCCTGATAAGTCCCAACCACTTTCACCTGGACCCAACTGCTGAGTCCCATTTCCCCTACACCCACAACCCTCCAATGAACCCCTGTGCATCCAGATGCCCCCCAAGTCCCACACTGAGCCACCCACACTCAGGCTGCCTCACACAGAACCCTCTCACCCCATGCCTGGATCCCCCCCCCACACACACACTAAGCCCCTCCACATTTGGATTCTGCTAGGCTGAGCCTGCTTGCCCCACACCTGGATCAGGGGCCAGGGCTGGCCGTGCATGCAAGACTCTGCCCTCTAACTTCCTATCTTGATGTGCCTGGCATGGAGGTGCAGGGCCCTGGGTTGTTTCTGGGGCAGGGTCGCATGCACCCTCACTCCCCAGTCGGTGTCCTGGGGGTTAGGCTGAAGGGTGCTGTCTCACCTTCATGCAGCCAGTGGCCTGTGCTCCCTACTGCTATGCTGGGGTCTCTATATTTATTTATTGACAAATAAAATATGCAAAATTTTAAAATATGCACAGAATTTTTTTTAAGCAGAATTTCCTCAGAAGTAAAATGCTGATCCAGGGAGCAGGAAAGTGGTTGTTATAACTGCTGTCATATGATTGTGTTGTACCTGAAGCTTAAGAGGGAGACAAACAACGAGCACATGCGGTGAAGATACCTTGATGGACCTGTATGCTGCTTAACTTGCCAAGAGGGTTTACCAGCTATGATTTTCCTGGAGGGGAAGGGGGAGCCTGTTCATAGATGGGTAGAAAATGTTCCAACTGTTAAAATACATAACCCCCCTCCCCATCAATTTAATATGTTAAAGAAAGTTCTATCTTCACAATAATTGCCATTGTCTTTCCTTCCCAAGTAATGTAATTGCGGCCAAATTTTCAAATAGTCTTCTAAAAATGCATGCTTGAAATTCATGTGCACACCATTTGTGTATACTCATGCTCTTCAAAGACAGTGGGTCTTATGGGCTGCACTGCTATAACTGAGAAGATAATTTGGTCTCAATTCTTTTCCTCCTGATAACCATATATGTGACTTCTATTACTGTTAAAGTTTCAACATCTGCTCTATTTGCAATATCTCAAGCTGAGTTATCTTCACACACCAGAAAAAGGAAGCTTAATGTTTGCAAAAGAGATTGAAAGGCTCACACCAAAAGGTTTAAAAGCATACATTGTACTCCGAATTTTAGTCAGGAAAGTAGTTATAAAAGGGAAGCCTCCCAAAGTGCACAGGATATGGTAGAGAATCCGGTTTTCAGACAGCGTTCTTCTTCATATTTACTCATTGAGGAGAGTGTCTAATTAGCTCTATTTAATTAGCACTGAATAGATAATGCTCTACTGTATGCTGACATCACTTTTCCTTCTATCTTTTCATTCATCTTATCCTATGAGCACCGTTTTTGTGAAGTATATTGTAATCTCTAAAGGAAAGTATTGGAAGTATTAAACAAATGAGCAAGTAAAATGATATTCTAAACTAACTCTATATGTTAAGTTTATGCTTCCACACTCACATTGTAAAAGCCAAGGTAACATCACACTGCTTGTGAACTTCAATGTAAAACATCACTGCTGCAATTCCGGTAGCTTAGGCAACGAAGATTAAATGCTCTGATACCTTCCAACTTGATGGATACTGTTTACACTTATTCCTCTAAACATCTTCTTATGTGTACACCTGAGGGAAAATATCTGGTTCTAGATTAAGGCTGAACTTCCTAAGGGGTGGGGCAATGGTGTTCAGTTTTGTGTGATTAGAAAGTTGGCAACCTTAAGGGGACCTGGTCCTTGTAAGTAGAACTGGACCCCATAAGAGAAAATTATGCGCCCCCATGTCAGAGTAAGTTAGCCCAATCTAGCCAATTGAAGGGGGCTGGACTATTCCTGGGCCTATAAAGGACTGCCAGAGGGTAGGAAATGGGGAATGGAAGGAAGAGATTGGGACAGGCTGTGCCTGGGGAAGAGAAGCCAGGGTGCAGTGAGGCTAACTCCTCCAATGGTTCCCTGGAGCAAGAGACCAGGTGCTCAGGGAAGCAGTCTTGGATCTACTGCTCCAGGAAGAGAGCAGAGCTGACTAGAACTGGTAAGCTGCCAGGACCAAGAGTGCCAAAGACCCAAGGGAGGGGTTGGCCATGAAGCCTAGGAGAAAAAGGGTGAGTTCAAAGACTCTCTTCTCTTTGTTTACCTGCCTGTTTTAAGAGAATAAACCTCCTTAAAGGAGACTGGGTGTGGCAGTGAGCATTTGAAAGCTGTGGAGAAGCCGTGCCTGGTGACAATTTCAATCCATGAAAAATTTTGATACTTCAAGTTTTCATCCTAATTTAGAATAAAAAATGTTGAAGTATCAGAATTTCCCCTGGGATGGAGATTCCTAATTTCATTCAGCTCTAGTTTACACACAGTTTTTGTACTACTATAACTATTTTGGTTGAGGGTGCGATATTTTACAGATGCAGTTATACAGGTACGACCCTTAGTGTAGATGTAGATATAGCAGCATAAATATGCTTATACTGGTATAGCTTATTTACTTTCCTGTTTAGGAAAGCACTAGTGTATAAGCATCTTTATACCAGAATAACTGCATCCACACTAGTGGGGTTGTATATTTGAAGTGGTACACCTTTTGTGTAGACAAGGCCTAACTCCCTTGACAGCTTCAGTTGCTCAGAACTGGGACTAGTGTGAAAGAGAGAATTTGCATTTAAGAAAACGCAAGTTTTCTTTTCTGTATTTTATCCAGTTTAGCTTTAACCAAGTGTGTTGAAACAACCATTTATTTTGTTTTAAATATTTTTCTCTACCTTTTAATTATGCTTCTTTTATTGTAAGACTAGCTGTGAATGTAGAAGTTTTATGTGGTTCTATCTTAGAACTGAAAAGCAGGCAGGTGACTTCAAAGAGAGACCTAAAAGGTAAAGAATTCTGGACTTAGACACCCCAACTCGTCTCAGCCAATGAGACATGGGTAAAGGAATGCATGCGCAATGAGATGTGTTACAAAAGGGCAAACACTTGGACAGATGCCAACATGACCAGAAAGAATAGAGAGTTGGTGGTGGGTTTAGGGGACAGTTATATAACTTGTATAGCCTTTTTTCTGTTCTCTGACTGGATGAGCATTATTCCAACAAGGCTGTTGCTGTGAATATTCGTGAAAAATAGGAGTATTTGAGCACAAACTTAAAATTCACTCTTCATGTTTTGTCAAATGATTGCACAAATGCTCAGAGAAACCAAACACCAAAGAAGTGTTATCATATCTGAAGTGAAATCATTTAAAATACTTTTTGAATAATTTTGGCAGTAATCTTAACATTCTGCTGATTGTTCTCATGCCTTCAGTACTGTGACAAGTTGATACCTCATGATAAAAACAGGTGTGCTGAGAAAGAAGAAAATCATGATAATCTAGAGACTCAATAGTGATGATCCAGAGAAGCAGCTTCTGGAGCTTATGATACCTCCAACCAAAAGACACATGCAGTGGTCTTGATATCTGTAGTGTGATCATCAGTCTCATCTATGCACAAGGATGTCCTATGCATGTACAAGGCCATTCTTGTTCAAGACACATTTAAGAATGAAGGATATGAATGATGTAAAGTTATCTCAGATGGAGATAGTAATGTAAAGGAGGACAATAAACAAAACATCCAATTTATATAAGGTCATCTTCATAGGGATTTACTCAGTGGAAAAGAGTAATTGCCCACTCTATAACTGCTATGCATGTTATTTCACTGTAAAGCTCTGATCCTAAGCAGTGTAGAGCTGATGTGGAACTATTTTCTCCAGAATTTTTCTATATCATTCCAGAAGACAAGCTATGTCAAGAAATGCTGACCTATGATGGCCTCGTCCTCAATCCAAATAGAGGAGGGAAGCTCACAAGCAACCAGTTCTTTGCTAACAACACTAAGTGGATAGTTGAAGTGTGAAAACAAGTTTTGCATTTTGTTTAGAATTTTCAGAGATAGTCCACTGTCATGAAAACTCTGGCTTCCCCCTCAAAAATAGTCATTCCTGTTAAAACAGGAAATAGTAAATATAATTTTATACAACAGGTAAATCTTGGTTAGATATCCTGTCTTATACTTTGACTGCAAGCAGTTCAAGGCAGGGACCATCACCCTGTTTGTACAGTGGTTAGAAGAATGGGGGATAGGGCTTCTAGGAGCTACCAGTATAGGTGTGTCAGAATCTGTTTACAATTATTTGAAAGTTGTAAACAATATAGAGGGATCGGAATTGCTTAGAGAGTATAACTGAACAATGAGATAGAACTGAAGAAAGGAAAATATAAACAATGACAAGAAAAAGTTCTTAGAACATATTAAATTGTGATATTTAGTAGGAAGCTCCCATTCCTGACTCCTAACTAACTGAAGTCCCCTCAGCTCCTTTACAGCATTTAGCTATTACCTTAGCAATGTGAATAATATGTAATTACTACATTAGTAATGGATGATTGGTCTGCTTAAGAGTTTTGGTCCTCAACTCATTCACTTGTGGTTTTATTGGTTCAGCTCCTGAGCCCAATGACTTCATTGGGACTATTGAAGGCAGCAAATGAGAGCTCCATTTGGGTATGAATATTTGTAGGACTGTGTCCATAGATTTAATCCTTTGAACATCTTTTGTACAAAAGTTACTAGATCAAAATGTGTGAATTTTTTAAAAATTTTTTTGTTTTGGATGTTTTTCTGTATACTTTATATAAAAGACTGTATGCCCTCAGCAAGAGAATCTATTGTACTCTCTTGCTTAGATTTAAAAACTGAATATTTTCAGTTCAGCTTTTGTACTCTTGGCCTTATGGGTCTAATTTTCATAAAAATAACCATACATAGATCTAAGAAGCTCATTCTGGAGAATTTCTTTAGTCTGTTTTTCAAACATTCTCCATGTTCAGGATGTAGTATATAAAATTGTATTTCACTATTTTAGATTTTAATGGCTACACCATGGCAGGACTGAGTGCTGCAATAATGACATGGACTATGATGCTTTTTGTGAGACTTGCTTTAGGAGAATTGCTATGAGTACTATCTTTAGTAAGCCCATTGGCACTCTCAGAAAGTACAAGAATAAATTTTACAGGATATACTTTCAAATAAAGGTCTCAAAGAATAATTGTATTTAGATTTAATGGGTCAGATTCTCTACTGGTGTAAATCAGAGAAGCGCTAATGAAGTCAATGTTGCTACACTGATTTATATAAACTGAGGATCCGGTCCAGTAAGTGTTCTCATAAGCGGTTATAGTTGGGGCCTATTATAAATGGTGCCTGACTCTTCCCATGGTAAGGCCCTGTTTTCAGCTGCATATAACTCTGCCAACATTTAACTGTTTGGGCTGAAACTTTCCATGCTGGGTGGTCTGCCACAGGCTGAACATTTTGCTTACTTGCTTGCAAAATTTCAGTCAAAAGAGTTCAGCCCTTTCTGAGAAAAAGGGTAGAGAAATGCATGGATCTATGGGAGAGTAGATTGGGACAAGGAGATGAGAGTGGGAGAAAGTGGGACTGAAAGTTAAGGGAAATGGGGTAGATTGGGAGACAATTGGTGAGGGGGGGAGGGAGACTGAGATTGGACGAGGAGCTGAGGAGGGAGAGCCTAGACTAACTGGGAAAGGAGACTAGGGTTGAGGACTAGTGAGGAAGTGGGAGAGTAGGAAGAAAGGGGATAAATTTGATGAGATGTCGTGGTACAGGCAAAAAGTTGAGACTGGGATAAAGATCTTGAAGGGACACTGAGATCGGGACTAGGACCCAATGGGGATGGGAAATGTAGATGAGAGAGGAAGAGGCTGGAAGCCAGGTTAGGGGAGAGACAAATCAAATCATGAGCTGGGAAGAGGGGAACTGGGACTAGCTGGGCAAAGAGACTGGAGTGGGAGGAAACTGAGACAGGGATTCAGGAGGGGTGAGATTAGGAGTTGTGATATCAATGGTTCCTTCCCCAAGACAATAACCTTTATTATACTGTTTATTATTTTCCTCCAAAATGCTGTTATCTTAGGGCATTCCCACCATAGTTGTTAGACATGTTTTGTTTCCACTTTGCACTTGTGCAAACATCTATCCCAGGTGCAAGGCAACAGAGAATCAGGCCCTGCACTGATGTGTTTTTGAACCCCTCGCAGGACATGTGATAAGCGTAGTGACTGAGTGACCACTTTAACATAAAGGAGCTTACATTTGTGGGTGATGATAAGAGACAGGGATACACTGTAATTTTGACAACAGTGTCTTGAGAGAAACCACAGAGTGAAAAAAATGTCTGCGTGGGTGGCTGACAGTGTTCAAGCACAGATGCTTTTGCTGAGCTTCTTAGGGGGAACTATGTCTTTGAACTGTAACCTTTGCTACCAAACCAGTGTAAGCAGGGTATGAATGACAGCTGGTTGGGGAGGGGGAGACACTTTAGGTGTGTTCATGTAAATATAGTTTGCTCCTGCTCTGCCAAGATATCCAGTAGATAGAGCTGTGTTGCTCAAATTGATCAACTTTGGCTGGTGTTGGGTTACAAATTACTGAATCCAGAGGTAGTGAAATTTTATCAATGTTGTTGTCTTTATTGTATGAGTAAAGGGGAGCAGAACTGTGCTTAACCTGTGCCAAATGAGGGGGTCACACTCAGCTGAAAGGACCTTGTTAAGCCAGGGGCTCGAATGCCAGACCCCTGTGAAAGTAAGGGGGAGGAGAGAAGTTGATGTTCCAGCCTGGAGGTGTGGAATCTCCCTAAGAGTCCCTGGTCTGGTTTAAACTGTTCCTCCCCACTGTTCAAAGATAGAGCTAAATGGGTTTTATTAGGAGCCCTTTGTTATTTCAAGTACTCAATAAGAGCTGATTTCACATGTGGTGGGGCAGTGTTTCTGCTCAGCCTGCAGAGAGCTAAAAGTCAATAAGGGACTGATGTACAGAGGTCACAGCAGAGAGGCAGGTGGAAAAACTGACAAGCAGTTGGTTGGTGGAGCGGCCAGGCGGTGAAGAACAGCATCTGGCTGGACAGCCAAGCGGCAAGAAACAGCAGCTGGTGGGACGACCAGCCAGAGCAAGTGCTCACATGGTGGAGCAAACAAGGTGCCTTCTTCCCCAGGTGGCAGATGAACTCACACAATGCACCTCTGAACCTTGGATCCTTACTGATCAAGGAAAACCACTGTGAATGGGGTGTGGTGAGGGAGCAGAGGGGGGCACAGTAAAGGAACTTTTGGTTGTGGAACTCAGGAACATGAGGTAGAAGACTCTGCCTCAGGCACTCTGGGATGGGTGTCCTGCTCACGGTTTTATGTTTATGAATCCTGCTTGTGGCATTTTCCATAATTTATGTTGAGTGACTTCCCTTTTTTCATTAAAAGTTTCTTTTCTACACTCAGACTCTGCTGGTGAGAGGGGAACTACTGCTTCTCAGAAGCACCCAGGGGTGATGTGTAATTTTCCCAACTTACTGAGTGGGGACTTGAGCCGGTTCTGTGTTGTTTTGTTGAAAAGGAACCTATAGATATTGAACCCAGCCCTGGTTGCTGCTGGCTTCACTTGACAGAAGGGTTACACCAGAAACCCTTCTGCATGTGAAAATCAAGTAAGCATTAAATAGTTTCACAATATCAAATTGGCTTCCCATTGACAAAAACAAATTAGGCTTATTGAAAATAATGTATTAAGCATTATTTAGGGACTCTCTGAAGCAACCTCCATTTAAAAAATAGGTAAGTCAGTCTCAGGACCAAATGGGAAACAAAGGGAATAGAGCATGTGCAGCAAAATATTTATGGAATGCAACTTTACCGTAAGTGGCCAAACAGCATTATATATACTTCCAATTATTTCTGTAAGATAAGGCCACTTTTTTTCCATTCATCATGTGGTATATAACTCACTTAGAGGATCATTATTGGTAGGAGAACTCTCCATCTCCTTAATAAGGAGCTTATAGGTTTTGAAATGATACACTGGTAATTATAAGATCTAGACAGAAGTGGGAGAGAACCTCCATTGTGGAGAAACATCCAAAGCTAACTTTAAACTTCAGAGTCCCCCATAGCAAATAAGTGCATTACTGGCTGGCTTCAGTGCATGTCATACGTAAGGGAAAATATAACTGTAAGGAATATGTCAGTGGCTTGTATTCAGACTAACTTCATTGCAAGGTGCATTATTTTTCTGTTACTCTTGAGGAAAAATATTATTTGATATAACCTTAGACATTTAAAGAAGTTAAAATGCTATAATGTGCACTGCACCCTGTTGGTGCAATAATATACTAGCTATACTTATATACTAATATTATAGATCTAAAACATCAATGTGAACATGATCTGATAGGGACTAACCATCACAATTTCTGTAATCTATTAGAATCATTTCAGGAGTTAAACAAAAGAGTTGATAATGGTAAACTGGTTGGTGCAATTTATTTAGTTTTTTTTTGGTGATGGAGGGAGGTCTTATAAAATCCTCATAAAAGTCTGTTAATGAAACCAGGGTCATGGGGTGATAGGCAAAGTAATGTCTAAGATTAGAAACTAAAGAAGAAAAGACAAAGGGGAGGAATAAATCGTCAAATTTCAATCTGGCAAAACGTTAACAGTGCAGTGCCACAAGATTCTGTACTCGGACTGAGGTTGTTTAATAGATTTATTTATGACTTGGAAAACAAGGAGAGCAGCCATTTAACAACACTTGTCAATTACCCAAACGTATTTACATGATAAAAGTCAGAACTAATTGTGAGGAACTGCAGAGGGAAAAAGTTAGGTGAACAAATAGCATAAAGGCAGATGTAATTCAGTGTCATTGCTGAGAAATGCAAGATTGTGCACATTGGGGAGAATAACTTGAATTAGCCTCCACACTGCTGGATTCTAAATTATCTATAATATTTCAGGGAAAAGAACAAGGATATATTTTGGGCAACTCTATGTACATATGAAAAATTAGGTAGAAAATGCTGAAAATACTCTTATGCCATTCTATAATCAATGGTCTGCTTTCACCTGGACTACTGTATTCAGTTCTGATATTCCTGTCTCTAAAAGAATATAGGAGAAATAGGAGTCCAGAGATGGATGATAAAAATAACGGAAAAATTGAAAAGGTTGGAACTGTTTAGTGTACACAGGAACTAAATGACATGGAACATAATAGTTATACAGAATAATGAATTGTGTAGGAAAGATAAACAGTTGCTTCCATATATACTCTCATAATGCAAGAAGGAAGGCATATTCAGTGATATATGAAGGGAAAAAATTATACAACACATATTTAACCTGTGGAACTCATTGGATTTATATTGAGGCTGAAAGCTTAATAAGATTCATAAAAGGATGTGATATTTACCGTATATACTCGTTCATTAGCCTGTTCATTTATAAGCTGACCCTCCCCCCCCGCAAGATGGCTAGGTAAAAATGGCAAAAACTGGATGACCCTTTCATAAGCCAACCCTGTATTTCAGGGGTTAGCAAGCTTTGTCTCCTGGCCCATCAGGGTAAGCCGCTGGCGGGTTGGGAAGTTTTGTTTACCTGGAGCGTTTGAAGACACGGAGCCCCTCAGCTCTGAGTGGCAGAGGTTTGCCATTCCCAGCCAATGGGAGCTGCAAGAAGTGGTAGCCAGCAAATCCCTCAGCCCACACCGCTTCCCACAGCACCCCTTGGCTGGGAACGGCAAACCGCTGCCACTCAAAGCTGAGGGGCTCTGTGCCTGTGATCGCTCCAGGTAAACAAAACACCCCAGCCCATTAGTGGCTTACCCTGATGGGCTGGGAGCCAAAGTTTGCTGTTCCCTGGTCTGCAATGACAAAGTACTAGTTATTCAATTCAATAAAGCTTAAAATCGTCAAATTTTGGTGTAGATCCATTGATAAGCCAACTTCAACTCTTTGATGCTTGGCTTTTTTTACCAAAAAAATTCAGCTTATGAACAAGTGTATATACGGTATATGAATAATGAGAGGATCTACAGTTACCTTAGAACAGACAAGATTATGAACCTTTAGGCTTCAGAGCATAAGTCAATTGCTAAATGATGAGGTTAGAAAGAAAGTACTCCTATGGGCTGGTCATTCCTGTGCTATAGAGTAAGTGTAGGGATGTCACATTTCCTGTACTCTTTTTATATAGTCATTTGTTTCCTGGGGGATGGTGCATGCTGGGATAGAAACAGGGTAGTCAGATGCTACAGCTAGAGAACAGTAGGAAGTTCTGTTATCTTACTTCTGTACATAGACTCAGACTCATAGACTCTAGGACTGGAAGGGACCTCGAGAGGTCATCGAGTCCAGTCCCCTGCCCTCATGGCAGGACCAAATACTGTCTAGACCATCCCTAATAGACATTTATCTAACCTACTCTTAAATATCTCCAGAGATGGAGATTCCACAACCTCCCTAGGCAATTTATTCCAGTGTTTAACTACCCTGACAGTTAGGAACTTATTCCTAATGTCCAACCTAAATCTCCCTTGCTGCAGTTTAAGCCCATTGCTTCTTGTTCTATCATTGGAGGCTAAGGTGAACAAGTTTTCTCCCTCCTCCTGATGACACCCTTTTAGATACCTGAAAACTGCTATCATGTCCCCTCTCAGTCTTCTCTTTTCCAAACTAAACAAACCCAATTCCTTCAGCCTTCCTTCATAGGTCATGTTCTCAAGACCTTTAATCATTCTTGTTGCTCTTCTCTGGACCCTCTCCAATTTCTCCACATCTTTCTTGAAATGCGGTGCCCAGAACTGGACACAATACTCCAGTTGAGGCCTAATCAGCGCAGAGTAAAGCGGAAGAATGACTTCTCGTGTCTTGTTTACAACACACCTGTTAATGCATCCCAGAATCATGTTTGCTTTTTTTGCAACAGTATCACACTGTTGACTCATATTAAGCTTGTGGTCTACTATGACCCCTAGATCTCTTTCTGCCATACTCCTTCCTAGACAGTATCTTCCCATTCTGTATGTGTGAAACTGATTGTTCCTTCCTAGGTGGAGCACTTTGTATTTATCTTTATTGAACTTCATCCTGTTTACCTCAGACCATTTCTCCAATTTGTCCAGATCATTTTGAATTTTGACCCTGTCCTCCAAAGCAGTTGCAATCCCTCCCAGTTTGGTTTCGTCCGCAAACTTAATAAGCGTACTTTCTATGCCAACATCTAAATCGTTGATGAAGATATTGAACAGAACCGGTCCCAAAACAGACCCCTGCGGAACCCCACTTGTTATACCTTTCCAGCAGGATTGGGAGCCATTAACAACTACTCTTTGAGTACGGTTATCCAGCCAGTTATGCACCCACCTTATAGTAGCCCCATCTAAATTGTACTTTCCTAGTTTATCTATAAGAATATCATGTGAGACTGTATCAAATGCCTTACTAAAGTCTAAGTATATCACATCCACCGCTTCTCCCTTATCCACAAGGCTCGTTATCCTATCAAAGAACGCTATCAGATTAGTTTGACACGATTTGTTCTTTACAAATCCATACTGGCTATTCCCTATCACCTTACCACCTTCCAAGTGTTTGCAGATGATTTCTTTGATTACCTGCTCCATTATCTTCCCTGGCACAGAAGTTAAACTAACTGGTCTGTAGTTTCCTGGGTTGTTTTTATTTCCCTTTTTATAGATGGGCACTATATTTGCCCCCTTCCAGTCTTCTGGAATCTCCCCCGTCTCCCATGATTTCCCAAAGATAATAGCTAGAGGCTCAGATACCTCTTCTATTAACTCCTTGAGTATTCTAGGATGCATTTCATCAGACCCTGGTGACTTGCAGGCATCTAACTTTTCTAAGTGATTTTTTACTTGCTCTTTTCTTATTTTTTCTTCTAAACCTACCCTCTTCCCGTAAGCATTCACTATACTAGACATTCCTTCAGACTTCTCAGTGAAGACTGAAACAAAGAAGTCATTAAGCATCTCTGCCATTTCCAAGTCTCCCGTTACTGTTTCCCCCTCCTCACTGAGCAGTGGGCCTACCCTGTTCTTAGTCTTCCTCTTGCTTCTAATGTATTGATAAAAAGTCTTCTTGTTTCCCTTTATTCCCATAGCTAGTTTGAGTTCATTTTGTGCCTTTGCTTTTTAATCTTGCCTCTGCATTCCTGTGTTATTTGCCTATATTCATCCTTCGTGATCTGACCTAGTTTCCATTTTTTATATGACTCCTTTTTATTTTGTAGGTCACGCAAGATCTCAAGGGTAAGCCAAGGTGGTCTTTTGCCACATTTTCTATCTTTCCTAACCATCGGAATAACTTGCTTTTGGGCCCTTAATAGCGTCCCTTTGAAAAACTGCCAACTTTCCTCAGTTGTTTTTCCCCTCAGTCTTAATTCCCATGGGACCTTACCTATCAGCTCTCTGAGCTTACCAAAATCCGCCTTCCTGAAATCCATTGTCTCTATTCTGCTGTACTCCCTTCTACCCTTCCTTAGAATTGCAAACTCTATGATTTCATGATCACTTTCACCCAAGCTTTCTTCTACTTTCAAATTCTCAACAAGTTCCTCCCTATTTGTTAAAATCAAGTCTAGAACAGCTTCCCCCCTAGTAGCTTTTTCAACTTTCTGCAATAAAAAGTTGTCTGCAATGCAGTCCAGGAACTTATTGGATAGTCTGTGCCCCGCGGTGTTATTTTCCCAACATATATCTGGATAGTTGAAGTCCCCCATCACCACCAAATCTTGGGCTTTGGATGATTTTGTTAGTTGTTTGAAAAAAGCCTCATCCACCTCTTCCACCTGATTAGGTGGCCTGTAGTAGACTCCCAGCACGACATCACCTGTGTTTTTTACCCCTTTTAGCCTAACCCAGAGACTCTCCACACTTCCGTCTCCTATGTCCATCTCCACCTTAGTCCAAGTGTGTACATTTGTAATATATAAGGCAACACCTCCTCCCTTTTTCCCCTGTCTATCCTCCCTGAGCAAACTATACCCATCCACACCAACATTCCAGTCGTGTGTATTATCCCACCAAGTTTCAGTAATGCCAATAATGTCATAGTTGTATTTATTTATTAGCACTTCCAGTTCTTCCTGCTTATTACCCATACTTCTTGCATTTGTATATAGGCATCTAAGATACTGGTTTGAACTTGCCTCCCAGCTTCGCCCTGACCCTCCTTCCTCTCTGCCATTATAGCCCGTGCTCCCTCCTGTTTCCAACCCATCTCCCAGGTCTTGTTCCCCACTTACCTGTGGGCTTTGCTCACCTGTCCCCGTCAAACCTAGTTTAAAGCCCTCCTTACTAGGTTAGCCAGTCTGTGCGCAAATAAGGCCTTTCTCCTCTTCGAAAGGTAAACGCCATCTGTTCCTAACAGCCCTTCCTCGAATAGCATCCCGTGGTCGAGGAAGCCAAAGCCCTCCTGGCGACACCATCTTCGCAGCCAGGCATTCACCTCCACGATGCATCTGTCTCTGCCCGGACCCCTACCTTCAACAGGAAGAATCGAAGAGAATACCACTTGCGCTCCAAACTCCTTAACCCGTACTCCCAGAGCCCTGTAGTCACTCTTGATCTGCTCAGTGTCACACCTCGCAGTATCATTTGTGCCCACATGGATGAGTAGCATGGCGTAGTAGTCAGAAGGCCGGATAATCCTCGACAATGCCTCTGTAACATCTCGGATACGGGCCCCTGGCAGGCAGCATACCTCCTGGGATGAACGGTCAGGGCGACAGATGGGTGTCTCCGTTCCCCTCAGCAGAGAGTCTCCAACCACCACTACCCTACGTTTCTTATCAGTGGTGGCAGCAGACCTCCCAGCCTTAGGGGTACGAGGCTTCACCGCCTTAACTGTTGGGGGTGATTCCTTCTCTCCTGTATCAAGAAGAGCATAACAGTTATCTTTTACCACAGCAGGAGGGTTCACAGCAGCGGTGGAGCACTGCCTGCTGCTAAAAGTAACCAGCTGGCTGTGTCCACCCTGAGCCTCCTCCTCCACTGGTGTGTCAGATACACCCTGAGGCATCTCCTCCTCCACTGGTGTGTCGGTAGTCCTGTCAACTGGGACAGCACCGTCAGCTGTCTCCACATGGATACTGTCCAGGAATTGCTCATGGATATGGATGTTCCTCAGCCTAGCCACCTCCTCCTGTAGCTCTCCCACCTGCTGCCTGAGAGACTCCACCAGTAGGCACCTTTCACATTGGATGCCACCCCCAGCCTGGATATCAGTAAGTGGAAATTGCAAATTACAGTCTTTGCAAGCCCACACCAGAATCTGGGTAAAAGCATCCATGCTTTGGTGCTCTGTCTGGCTACAGGCGCAGGTGGAGGAGACAGAAGCAGTGCTGGCACAGGTGTTGCGGGTCCTCCTCACCATCGTAAGCCTCTCTCTGTCAAACTCTCTCAAATTCCCGTCTACAGCTCCCTGTCCACTCTGCTCTGCTGTAAACAGAACGGTTTTGGATGTGGCTCAGTTTATAGGTTCAGGGGACCAATGGGTCACAGATGAGACTGACAAGGGACCGCCCCTCCCTTCCTACTCCCCTTCCAAACTCCCTTGCAAAACTCCCTGTTAGCAGCTCCTGTTCGCTAAGCTCTCTGGTCGCTTGTGCGCAGCTTTATAAAGCCCTGGCCTGAGTGAATGCCCTGCCCACTGGTTAAGGCTCAGCCAATTACCAGAGGCTTCTAGCTTTCAAACCTTCCTAGTAGCTCCACCTCCAACTGCCAGCTACAGCACACGGTCCTTCAAACAAACAAACCAAACAGACTGACAAACACAAGCTCAGCACACAGCAAGTAACCCCCAAACACGAACACAAACACTGCAGACAGTCACTTACCCCACAGATGCTGTATGTGCTCCTCCTTCACCTGGAGAACTCCCTTGCAAAACTCCCTGTTAGCAGCTCCTGGTCGCTAAAGCTTCCGTCTCAGCAAAGGCTTATCATGAAAGCAGTCTGCTCATCCATAAGACATTACAATTCCATGTTTTTCCATTTTGGGTTCTCTTGCTCTTTCACCTGAAAGCAGCTGATACTGAACTAGGTCAGACTGACCGTCCGTCCAGTATGCCATTGGTCCAATTCTGAAACTGGGGCAGGAACGAGAGGGGGTAGTAGGTGGGCAAGGTGGTGTTAAGCCACCTTTACATTTCCCAATATTCTGTAGTAGCCAGGGGTCTGCCTAATGCCCAATGTAAATTTTAGTAGCTTCAGGTCTGCTTTAACTTATGCTCTGCTTCTCAAGGTTTCCTGTAGGCCCTCTCTCTTTTGCCCCTGGTATTCGAAAAACACAATCCCATTGTACATAATCTCCCGGTAAGAGACAACCCTGGACAATCCACAGCCTTGACCTGATTTACTTGGAATATTGTTTTTGGTTAGGATATTGTTATGGGAAAACTAGGGTGTCTGGTCCCCCATAATAAACATTGCTCTTATAAATCAGTGATAATATTAGACATCGTATATTGTCATGGTATCAAAAATGCAATAAAAATTATATTTGAAAGAGTTAATGAGGGAATTCAAGAGTAATAAAAGATCACAAGACTAGCAGTTTAGCCTAGCCAAAGAAAATGGCAGTAAATTGTAACCAGGTGTTTTTATTTCCTGATTCGTGAAGTATTGCAAACTCAGTTTTCTGTGTTAGAAAGGACAATATGTAGCTCCATATGCAAAGAGCATTTGTCAGCTTCACCTAGATCTTTCAAGACCAAAGATTTACTACTTTAATCTCACTAACTATTTTAGTCAAATAGGCCAAGTTATTTGGAAATAAAGTGGCTAGTGAATGAAAGCAGTTGTGGCTCAAGTGGTCAGATAAATATATCAAGTATTTTGCCTGTTAGTTTGAATGCTATGTAGACTGGGATCTATACCAATCACTTTCTGTCACACCAGATAACAAGTTTTACCCCAGCAATTTGGTCAGAATATGTCAGTATACTCAGGCCCTTAGAACCAAGGTAGAGGCCCCCATCAGATTTCAATTTAAATCCTCACTTCACTTTTTTTTTTAAATAACCTCTGTCTCAAGAGGTTCAAGCACAGAAAAATTCCAGAACATAGTTAAGCGTTTCCTTCTTTAAATATGTCTAGAGGTCAGGTTACAATAGATTCTATAGAAGCTGAACTTAAGGACTCTTTAGTTTTAATAAACTAGTGCTGTGCCTCACTCCCTGGTAACTGCAGTGAACTCTGATTTCCTTGAGAGCATGGCAAGTATTTTTCTCTCCTTTTCAATTAGATTTAGGCTTCAGTTAAGAATTGGCCTCATTGAAAATGCTTCCCCCTCCACCCACTTTCAGGCCCTAGTTATTTAACCAGTTTGCTTCCTGTAATATGGTGTGTATCCCCTATATCTCACTGGACCAGGAAGGATTTAAATCTTTTTTTCCTAGGCTGAGAGGAAAACTCCAGCAAGCTTGATGTATTGAGTCTGGAAAGGGGAACTGACAGCTGTGCCTGCTAGGTTACTAGATAGTGAAGACAATGGCTGAGCCTCACGAACGGGAAAACCAACGGGAAAACCATAAAGCAGCTGAGGCTTCCAATGATGCAAGGATGTGCTTCTGGGAAGGAAGAAAGGGAAAAGCCTCATATTTAGGTGTTTCAGAGTAATTAATTCAATTAACATCTATTCAGTCCTTGGATTTTGTATTAAAATGTCAGTTCTTGCCAGCTCTGGTGATATGGACACTAGTCTACCAGGAAATGAGTTGGTGCCAACTTTATGTAGTCCATTAGACATCTGTTAAATGGTAACAACTCTTGGTTGCTAATCTGGAGTAGGAGTTTAGCTTTTGAGCCAGTAGGGAAAAGCTCTTTATCTATTAATAACCCCCTGTATGCCATTTTTCAATTTTATATATATATATATATATATATATATATATAGGTCCACACTGAGAAGTAGGATAATGTTTGGACAGGCTGTAGTTTGACCTTTCTTTTCTTCTGTTAAAATGAATCCTTTTGGTTAGAAAGGGAAGGAAAAAAAGAAATCTGCATACACATGCACACACAACTTGAAAAGAACGTTAAGGTTCTGACAAAGAACAATGAAAGCAAAGAATTTCAGTCATGGGTGAAGCTAACCATATGTTTCCAACACAATATCTGTTTTCTCATGTTGAAGCTTCAGTCAGAAATCCTGGGCCCTTCCTTTAGCAGACACTTTAAATTAAAAAAAGATCATGTTAGAGTTAAGAAAGATCATGTTTGGGTTTATGTTCCTGGCATTGTTGGTTTAAAGGGTATGTTTGTAGGAAAGGAAGAAACTGAACTATAAATAACTTAAGAGATTCATCTCTTCTATATCTTTCTAAAGATAGTTCAGAGAGCAGAAAGTGTTGTTCAAATTTAATGTGAGTTTTTGTGGAAAGTTGTGCAACATCCTTTCTTTTTTTCAGTTCAGTTTTACAAACAGTTGGAGAAATGTTTTCTTCTCAGGGAAATACAAATGTGATACAATCATGATAGACACAACACTAAACCAGCTCCTTCCCCAGGAGCATGTGGTGAATTCTTGGTACCTACTAACACTCTCTCAAGTGCAGGTTTCCCTCTTATAGGAACTTTTCATCCTGCATGCCATTCTGGGGTTTTCCATTTAAATTTAGAAGAGTCAAGCAGCTGTAGTGCTAAAATGACAACTTTGGAACTTGCATTGGCTAGCTGTATCTTTGTCTCTTCCACCTGGAATCTGCTATGCTTTTCTTTTCTTATTACTGGGGAGATGGTGTATTCTGGGAAGGTGGTATATTCTAACTATGATGTTCCCTAAACATTCCTGGAGATGTATTTTTAAAAAAGAGATCTTTGGGGCAATGTATACCAGCTAGCGTGACTTAATCAATCTATATAGGTAGGCATAGGTGTGATGGGTTTGTTGCCAGCATCTGCATTTTTTTCAAGGGCTAATTCTCCAAATAAAGCAACAAATTATCAAATATAGTGAATTTTAAATTTATTTTCTCAAACTTCTTAACTGTAGAATTCATCTGCATATAGTGGAAGCTTTCTGTAAACCAATTAAGATTTTTTTTAAACAATCAAAAAGGATATAAGCTCTTGTGCTTCAATGTATAAGACAACGCCCCTAGCTGAATGAGCTTAAAACGGAATTTCCTGTATAAACATTTTATTCCATAGTCGCTAACTGTAGGCTTTCTTGTCTCTTCATTTGAAGCAACTAGTTGTGGCCACTGTCAGACAGGATACTGAACTAGACTGACCATTGCATGTTATCTGGTTCATCTGTGCTTTTCTTTAATAAATTAAAAGAAGAAAACAGTATTAAAACTAGTTCCACAATAATGATGCTTCTAACTTTGTCCACTTCAACTAATTAATCCTGTGAGACTAGAGTGGCTGTACTACAAATTGGGAAGCTGAGGAAGAGAATATAAATAATTTTTGCTGATATTAAGAGGGGAAAGTTAATTAACTGTCAAACTTCAGCAGGACATAGGGTATGTCTGCACTTTGAACTGGGAGATGTGAATTCTAGCTCTAGCTACCTGTGCTAAGTCTGATTGAGTTACTGTGCTAAAAATAGAGTGTAGCTGCAGCCCATGAGCAGTGTGTGTGTAGGGGAGGGCTGCAGCAGCCCCCAGTTAAGTAAGCTAGCTGGGAGCAACACTGCTTACTCTTCTACCTCCTCCCCTCACTAGTTGGAAGCATTGTGGCTCACTCTTCTCCTTCCTCACCTCTCTGGGCTGACTTTTTTTTTTGCTTAGCCAATTGGAATGCAGAGGTGTATTTGGCAGAGCCAACAGTAGGACTGGGAGCTTCTGCAGAAGGTTTTTTTTCTTTTCAAATTCATTTTTTCTTAAACAGGTTCAGGGGATGGGAGCAGAAGCTCTGGGGCGTAGGTCAGAAGATGCCTGCTGCAGATTTAATCATGATCTGTCATTCACTTTGTAACATGTCACTATGTGAAAGGCAGGAGCAAGCCCCCTGTGACACCAGTAGATACAGGGCTGCTTGGGAAAGGGAGTGGGGCTGCTGCTGCTGCCACTGCCGCCCCAGACACATTCAGGGGATAATTATCCCCACAGATAGCCCAGCTTTAGAAGTTGCAGGCTGCAAGAGCAGTGCTGAAGAATGACCACCTGTGCATTTTCCCTGCTGTGAAAAACCAAACATGTGCTGTCACACCACAAATACTGTTTAAATTAAACTTAAAACTTTTCTATTTTTTCCAATTTTGGGGGGGGAATGACAGTATCTCAGTGTGGCAATTTATTTTACCATCTAGTCCCACTTGTTTGTGAGTCTTTCCTTTGCCTGTAATGGGTTTTGGGTCAGGATACCAGGTAGGGCCATATAGGCTGTTACACACAAATGCTGATTCCTCTGTGAATGTCTTGACCTTGCCAAATCTCCCCAGGGTTGCACTTTTATAGGACCTTTTTCCTAGAATACCTTTTGAGGAGCTGCTGCTGCTCCTTTACATGTTGCTTGTATCTTTCTGCACTCCTTCTCTTAAGCAGCCATTTTATAGCTGTGTTCTGCTGGGCTGGATCTCATCCCACTGGTAAGCAATCTTAGCTCCTGTTTACTTACTCTTTAATATTTCTGATGGTGGCAGAGTCTCACACAATTGAGTATCATCTGTTAATTTCATTGAAGTGATGTTTACACTCTCAAATCCTTCCAACTTAGTCCTTTGTATTTATCCTATTTGTTTAAACCCTTCAGTGCACATAAACCCAAATCAATGTGAACACTTTGTAACGAAAAATGTATTATAGATCCATGCTGCTAACATCCATTCCTTAATTACACTCTAGATAGTGACTTTTTAAGATTTTTTTTAAATGTTGGTACCTCAGTTACTTTTGAGCCATCATTAATTTCATCCCCCCTTCATTTGTTAATTTATGCATACTTTGTCTCTAATATTACTTTCCCCCTTGACAAACTTTTAAATGTTCATCTTAACCCCTATAGTTTAGCTCATTTATGTTAGTGGTGACAGATCAAGTTACAACACAATCTGAAAATTTCTTTCATGATGAATTAGAACCATCTCCAAAAATATCATGCCCAAGAATAATTTAGATCATGCAGCCACTATGCTGGCCCTGTATATTATGGAAACCACTTCAAGCCAGGGGGTGCTGCACCCCCAACATCCCTAGTTCCAGGATTTATAACATAGTTATTTTTAAATAAGTTATAAAACCATAGACTACAAAAAAGGTTCCAAAACCTTTTTTTAAAAGCTATGTATCTGACTGAAAATAGCTCTTAGAGCAAGATTCCTGGGCAATGTTTGAAACCCAAACATTGGAGCACTAGGACATTGAAACTGAAATGAATTAAAAGTTGTAGAACTGATTTTTTTTGTCAGTGTCTACACTTAGATAAATGGAGATGGTAAAGCACAGCCAGGCTACAAGAGCAGTGCTGCGGAATAGAAAACCTGTAATCTTTTTCCTGCTGTGAAGAAACAAGCATGAGCTGCCACCACTACCACAAATATTGTTTAAATTACACTTACAACGTTCCAAATTTTGCCAACTCTCTAATTTTGCAGTGAATGGCAATACCCAGTGTGGCCATTTATTCTACCATTTAGTCCCACTTGTCCGTGGGAGTCTTTCTTTTGCCAACAGTGGGCTTTGGGTCAGGTTCATAGGCTGTGACACAGAAACACCAATTCCTCTGTGAATGCCTGGATTTTTACCAAATCTCTGCGGAGTGGGATTGCACTTTTCTAGGACCTTTTTCCCAGATACCTTTTGAGGAGCTGCTGCCCCTCAACTGCTCCACTCAAGCAGCCATTTTGCAGCTTTCTGCTGTATCTCCTCTTCCAGCTGGTAAATATTCTTATCTCCCGTGGTATTTACTGTTTAACATTTCTGAGTGTGGCAGAGAATCACAAATTTGAGTGAAATTAGTGAATTTCATGGAGATGTTTACTCTCTCAAATCCTTACAGCAACACGCTAGAAACCTCCTTCCAGCTTAATCCTTTGTATTTATCATACCCTTCAGTGAACATAAAACTAAGCCAATCTGAACAATTTGTATGATTTGGCTACCAAAAATTGTTTATTATAGATCTATGCTGCTAACATCCATCATTTAATTATACTCTAATAGTGATTACTTTTAAAAGTATAGACTGAGGTGGCCAATCTGTGGCTCTGGAGCCACATGCGGCTCTTCAGAAGTTACTATGCGGCTCCTTGTATAGGCACTGACTCTGCGGCTGGATCTACAGGCACCAAATTTCCAATGTGCCAGGGGTGCTCACTGCTCAACCCCTGGCTCTGCCACAGTCCCTGCCTCCACTCCACCCCTTCCCACCTCCTTCTCTGAGCCTGCCGTGCCCTCGCTCTTCCCCCCTCCCTGAACCTCCTGCACACTACTAAACAGCTGATCGGGAGGTGCAAGGAGGGATGAGGAGGCGCTGATCGAAAGGGCTGCCGGTGGCAGGTGGTGCTGGGAACCGGAAAACTGATGAGGGTGAGGGGAGGCTGCTGACATATTATTGTGGCTCTTTGGCAATGTACGTTGGTAAATTCTGTCTCCTTCTGAGGCTCAGGTTGGCCACCACTGATATAGACCATACTGTTAATAAAGAAAATTGTTTAAATAGAATGGGCTACTTTTGAGCTAGTTTTTAAGTGACTGTGGACTATTGACGCAATAGAAAATAGCCCCGGGAATCATGGCTAAAGTTGCCATCCCCCAATCTGAAATGGGTGTCCTGTCTAGCTGCCAAAGGAGGTGCCTAGCATTGCAACAATAAGTAGTCTGGGCAGCCAGGCTCCCACACCCAAACCCCTTGCTTGTGCTGCCATGACTATCCTTTCTATTTATAATGTGCTAGCTTGATCAGATGTAGGACAAGTATGTCTCCTTGATCCGGGAATCAACCCCAAGCTCAAAGGGTAAACATACCACTATGCTGCTGTGATAAATTTTGAGGCAAGCAAATTTCTAGTGTACTTGATTTCAGGAAAAATATTTCCCTTCATAAAATCTGTCTCACATTTCCATGTTCATGTCACTTAACCATGTTAGCTCTGGAAGAGGAGGAGAGTTTTTTACATTTGTGTATACAGGAATCCCCAGTTACTGTCTAAAGCTTGATTGCTTTCCTTTAGAAATGGAGAAAGGGAAATAAAATGGCAAAGAGAAAGCAACATGAAAGGAGGAAGAATAACCAACATGGTAAGTTTCTTGTGCATAATATATTTAATTGCTTTGATTCTCATTAGGTTTAGTGGCAGTTGCATGGTTTTAATTCAAGCTTCTTGTGTAACAAGCTCAAACCCTGGATAGCATGCCACTGCTACATCAACCATTTTCTCCATTTAGTGAAAGCCAAGATTAGAAGACTTTACAAAATATATTGCAAGTCTCAATTTTTTAAAAAAGTTTACTTTGGAATACTCCATCTAGGGATCTTATTTTCAATGCTTAATGGAACAATGACTGCATTTTAATAATATTAATTATGCCACCCACACCATGTTGCTAGATGAAAATATAAAATAAAAAACAATATGCTGGACTACTGTGGCAGTGAAGGGGTACCTGGTAAATTGGCTCATTGATATGATTGCTGAACCAAAGGTACCAAATACACGTTCTGTTCCAAGCCTACAAAAGAAATCATCCTCTCCTGCATGGAAAATAACCACAGAAATACTGCATTTAATTAGTATGTGGGAGCCTTCTATAGCAAATATGTTGAGAGGGAATGGAAGTTCTCCCTGCCCTGATACAAACTTTTTTCTGTTTCAACTTGTATAGCTAATTGTGACTGAAATTGTGTTTTATGAGCCCAAGCTTTGTTTTACAGATTGTTACTATTGCCGTCTGTGGGTGGGTATCTTTGATGGGGCAGGATGTGTTTTCTGGTTGGCTATAGTTTTACTTCAGTTTTGAAGTTCCTTTACCGTATTGCATTATTTATTCAAGAGAAAAAGGTTAAGATTTTTCCCTGAAAGGGTTTTAAATTTTTTAAAAACAGTTATTTTCTGTCATTCCTTTTACTTTTGGGCATCATATTGTCCCTCTTAAGTATTTCATGTTATGGAGAGAGCTGAATGGCAAATTGCACTCTAATTCTGTATATACTCTTCCACTCAACCATCACTTTAGCAGTTTCACATTTATATAATTTGAGATTGTGTCTTAAGCTCAGTTATTGGCCTTTTCTTTTCTCCTGAGCCTGCCTATCATAAGAACATAAGAACAGCTGTACTGGGTTAGACCAATGGTCCATCTAGCCCACTATCCTGTCTACTGACAGTGGCCAATGCCAGGTGCCCCAGAGAGAGTGAACCTAACAAGTAATGATCAAGTGATTCTCTCTCTCTCCTGCCATCCATCCCCACCCTCTGACAAACAGAGGCTAGGGACACCATTCTTTACTCATCCCGGCTAATAGCCACTAATGGACTTAACCTCCAAGAATTTATCCAGTTCTCTTTTAAACGTTGTTATAGTCCTTGCCTTCACAACCTTCTCAGTCAAGGTGTTCCACAAGTTGACTGTGCTGTGTGAAGAAGAACTAGTGAGGCAAATAGAAAGGAGCATAAACACTGCCAAATTAAGTGCAAGAGTATAATAAGAAAAGCCAAAGAGGAGTTTGAAGAACAGCTAGCCAAAAACTCCAAAAGTAATAACAAAATGTTTTTTAAGTACATCAAAAGCAGGAAGCTTGCTAAACAACCAGTGGGGCCCCTTGATGATCGAGGTACAAAAGGAGCGCTTAAAGATGATAAAGTCATTGCGGAGAAACTAAATGGATTCTTTGCTTCAGTCTTCACGGCTGAGGATGTTATGGAGATTCCCAAACCTGAGCCGGCTTTTGTAGGTGACAAATCTGAGGAACTGTCACAGATTGAAGTGTCACTAGAGGAGGTTTTGGAATTAATTGATAAATTCAACATTAACAAGTCACCGGGACCGGATGGCATTCACCCAAGAGTTCTGAAATAACTCAAATGTGAAGTTGCAGAACTATTAACTAAGATTTGTAACCTGTCCTTTAAATCGGCTTCAGTACCCAATGACTGGAAGTTAGCTAATGTAACACCAATATTTAAAAAGGACTTTAGAGGTGATCCCGGCAATTACAGATTGGTAAGTCTAATGTCAGTACCGGGCAAATTAGTCGAAACAATAGTTAAGAATAAAATTGTCAGACACATAGAAAAACATAAACTGTTGAGCAATAATCAACATGGTTTCTGTAAAGGGAAATCGTGCCTTACTAATCTATTAGAGTTCTTTGAAGGGGTCAACAAACATGTGGACAAGGGGGATCCAGTGGACATAGTATACTTAGATGTCCAGAAAGCCTTTGACAAGGTCCCTGACCAAAGGCTGCTACATTAAGCTGTCATGGGATAAAAAGGAAGGTCCTTTCATGGATTGAGAACTGGTTAAGACAGGGAACAAAGGGTAGGAAGGAATTGTAAATTCTCAGAATGGAGAGGGGTAACTAGTGGTGTTCCCCAAGGGTCAGTCCTAGGACCAATCCTATTCAATTTATTCATAAATGATCTGGAGAAAGGGGTAAACAGTGAAGTGGCAAAGTTTGCAGATGATACTAAACTGCTCAAGATAGTTAAGACCAAAGCAGTTTGTGAAGAACTTCAAAAAGATCTCACAAAACTAAGTGATTGGGCAACAAAATGGCAAATGAAATTTAATGTGGATAAATGTAAAGTAATGCACATTGGAAAAAATAACCCCAACTATACATACAATATGATGGGGGCTAATTTAGCTACAATGAGTCAGGAAAAAGATCTTGGAGTCATTGTGGACAGTTCTCTGAAGATGTCCACGCAGTGTGCAGAGGCAGTCAAAAAAACAAACAGGATGTTAGGAATCATTAAGAAGGGGATAAAGAATAAGATTGAGAATATATTATTGCCCTTATATAAATCCATGGTAAGCCCACATCTCGAATACTATGTACAGATGTGGTCTCCTCACCTCAGAAAAGATATATACTGGCACTAGAAAAGGTTCAGAAAAGGGCAACTAAAATGATTAGGGGTTTGGAGAGGATCCCATATGAGGAAAGATTAAAGAGGCTAGGACTCTTCAGCTTGGAAAAGAGGAGACTAAGGTGGGATATGATAGAGGTATATAAAATCATGAGTGATGTGGAGAAGGTGGAGGAGGAAAAGTTATTTACTTATTCCCATAATACAAGAACTAGGGGGCCACGAAATGCAATTAATAGGCAGCAGGTTTAAAACAAATAAAAGGAAGTTCTTCTTCACGCAGTGCACAGTCAGCTTGTGGAACTCCTTACCTGAGGAGGTTGTGAAGGCTAGGACTATAACAGCGTTTAAAAGAGAACTGGATAAATTCAAGGTGGCTAAGTCCATAAATGGCTATTAGCCAGGATGGGTAAGAAATGGTGTCCTTAGCCTCTGTTTGTCAGAGGATGGAGATGGATGGCAGGAGAGAGATCACTTGATCATTGCCTGTTAGGTTCACTCCTTCTGGGGAACCTGGCATTGGCCACTGTCGGTAGATAGGATACTGGGCTAGATGGACCTTTGGTCTGACCCAGTACGGCCATTCTTATGTTATGTTCTTAACTTCCTTTTATTTGTTTTAAACCTGCTGCCCATTAATTTCATTTGGTGGCCCCTAGTTCTTGTATTATGGGAATAAGTAAATAACTTTTCCTTATCTTGTGATTTGCTTAGTCACCCCACATCTGTAATGGAAGAAGGAACTGAATGCAGGTCTCTTAAATAACATATGAGGTTTCTATCCACTAATTACCTCTTCTACCACTGACAATATAGTGTGTGTGGAGGGAAAGACCATAGCTCACCTAACTAGTGCTGCTAGTTACGAGCCATCCTTACAATCAGGGGGTCAGAGGGCCACACTTGTGGCCAGCCCATATGTGGGAGGCAACAGAAGATGTGTGGATGTTCATTGTATTTTTCCACTTCCCCTTGTGGAACTGCACAGGGACTAGTCATGATTTAGCCTCAATTCAGATCAAAACAGGGACTTGATTCTACACTATCCTGTTAATATTTGCAGACTCACCTTAGTTTTTCTTGCACACAATTCAAAGCTTAACTGATCTAGGTTATGAATTATCAGACAGCTTTCTATTAGCCTAGGCCAGCACAGGGATGAGATGAACCAAAATCCCACTTACACATAGAAGTATTTTGACAGTTAGTGAGGCCATAATAATAATTTAATAGCTTTCTAAGAAAATGAACCCTATTGCTTTGAGAGCAGAGAGATTTATATTTGAGGTTATAGAACTAAGGGAATGGGAAGGAACAAGTGTAAATCAATAATCAGCCATCTATTCATGACAGAAAAGAAACAAAAAACAAACCAACAACTTGGATGATAACTAGATCTACTGCATTTCCTTTGTTTAAAAAACCAATTTACGTGGATTCTTCAGTAAAGCATTTCAAATGGGAAATTTAGTTAAATTGGGGAACATGGGGATTAATCTGAGAAGTGAAAGGTGCATAGGGGAGACTACAACAGTTCATACTGAAAGGTGAACTGTCAGGCTGGAGGGGAGGTTACTAGTGGAGTTTCTCAGGAATTGGTCTTGGTACCAATCTTATTTAACATTTATTACTTACCTTCCCACAAAAATTGTGAGTGTGTTAATAAAATTTGAGGATGACACAAAGTTGGGAGGTATTGAATATCACACAAAATGATCTGGATGACCTTGTAAACTGGAATAATAGAAATGGGATGAAATTTAATAGTGCAAGGTCATGTTGTTAGTCCCTAAATGCATGCAAGAATGTTTGCTATAAATTAGGGATGTATCAGTTGGAAAGAATGGAGAAAGAGAGAGACCTGGGTATATTGGTTGATCACAGGATGATGATGAGCTGCTAGTGTGATGCGGCTATGAAAAAGGCTAATGCAGTCCTAGGATGCATCAAGCAAGGCATTTCCAGTAGAGACAGGGAAATGTTTAATACCATTACACAAGACACTGGTGAGACCTCATCTGGAGTACTGTGTGCAGTTCTGGCCTCCTGTGTGTAAGAAAGATATATTCAAACTGGAACAGGTGCAGAGAAGGGCTACGAGGATGATCCAAGGAATGGAAAATTTACCTTAGGAGAAGAGATTCAAAGAGCTTGGCCTATTTAGCCTAACCAAACATAGGTGCTGAGTTTTATTTTTCCCCAGGGGTGCTCCAGTTCCACTCCACCCTGAGGCCCTGCCCTCACTCTGCCTCTTTCGACCCCGCTCCAACCTCTTCCACAGGGTCCCGCCCACTCGCTGCTCTCTGCCCTCCCCAAGCACTTTCCCCAGCTGCTGAACAGCTGGTAGGCAGCGGCTGCTGAACGGCTGTGGCTGGTGGGTGCTGAGCACCCACGATTTTTTACCCATGGGTGCTTCAGCCCCAGAGCTTCAGCACCCTGGAGTTGGCACCTATGTAACCAAAAGAAGGCAGAGGGGCGATATGATTGCTCTCTATAAATGCATCAAAGGGATAAATACCAGGGAGAGAGAAGATTTATTTAAATTAAGTTCCAATGTGGACACAAGAACAAATGGATATAAACTGGCCATCAACAAGTTTAGGCTTGAAATTAGACAAAGGTTTCTAACCATTAGAGGAGTGAAGTTCTGGAACAGCCTCCCAAGGGGAGTAGTGGGAGCAAACAACCTAACTGGCTTCAAGACTGAGCTTGATAAGTTTATGGAGTGGATGAGATGATGAAACTGCCTACAATGGTATGTACTTGATCTGCAGCCGCTAGTAGCAAATATCTCCAATGGCTGATGATAGGACACTAGATGGGGGAGAGCTCTGAGTTACTATAGAGAATTCTTTCCCAGGTGTCTAGCTGGCTGGGTTTTGCCCACATGCTCAGGGTCTAACTGATCGCCATATTTGGGAACGGGAAGGAATTTTTCCCCCCATGTCAGATTGGCAGAGACTCTGAGTGTTTTTTTTTTTTTTTGCCCTCCTCTGCAGCATGGGTCACTTTCAAGTTTAAACTAATGTAAATGGTGGATTCTCTGTAGCTTGAAGTCTTTAAATCTGCTAGAGGTTAGGGGTCTATTACAGGAGAGGTCAGTGAGTCTCTGTGACCTACACTGTGCAGGAGGTCAGACTAGATGATTATTATGGTCTCTTCTGATCTTAAAGTCTGAGTGTGCCTTAGGATCCAATCCTGCACTCTACACGAAGTAAAGACTTCCCAATGCCAATGAAAGCTTTCCAGAGTCAGGACTGGTCCTTATAGGATGTACAGCATTTTACACAAAATTCTGTCTTGTTTAATTTGTGTATTGGTTTGTTTGGTTTTTATTTTTGTTTTTTGGGGGGAAGCCTCCAGCTGGCTCCTCCACCAGTCTCTTTGAAGATCTGCTGAGTTTGAATAGTCAAATCCCTGCATGTAAGACCCATGTGGTCAACTCACACTTACAACAGAAGAATTTGAAAGAAACTTTGAGATCCCTCCCTCAGAGGAGAGGTTTGATAATATTACTGATCTAGCAGATGGGGGAAGCAGTAGACATATCTTAATTTTAGTAAGGCTTTTGGCACAGTCCCACATGACATTCTCATGAGTAAACTAGGGAAATACAGTCTGAATGATTTTACTAGAAGGTGCGTGCATAACTGGTTGAAAGACCATACTCAGAGTGGTTATCAATGGTTTGTTATCAAATTGGGAAAGCGTATCTTGTGGGCTTCTACTGGGGTCACTTCTGGGTTTGGTACTATTCAATATTTTTCATTAAATATACTAATGAAACAGATAATGGAGTGGAGAGTATGTATATAAAATTTGCAGATGACTACAGGCTGGGATGGGTTGCAAGCACTTTGGAGGACAAGATTAGAGTTCAAAATGACCTTGACAAATTGGAGAATTAGTCTGAATTCAACAAGATGAAATTAAATAAAGACAAATGCAAAGTTCTTCACTTAGGAAGGAAAAAAATCAAATGCACAGCTACAAAATGGATAATAACTGGCTTGGCAGTAGCACTGCTGAAAAGGATCTGAGGGCTATAGTGGATCACAAACTGAATATGAATAAGGCTATGATTTTGCCATGGGTATTTTTATTAAAAGTCACAGACAGGATGCGGGCAACAAACAATAAACATGGATCTACTGAAGCCAGAGGCCAGGTCCTGTTGCCTGAGGCTGAAACTGAAGCCCAAGCCCTGCCACTCAAGGCTGAATTATTGGAATTTTCAAGAAATCACAGAGGTCTCATACAGTCACAGAATCCATGACCTCCATGACAGATTCGTAGCCTTAAATATGAATCAACAATGTGATACAGTTGCAAAAACTGCATTCTGAGGATTATGAACAGGAATGTTGTATGTAAGACACAGGAGATAATTGTCCTGCTTTATTCAGCACTGGTGAGTACTGTGTCCAATTCTGGGCAGCACACTCCAGGAAAGATGTGAACAAATTGGAAGAGTCCGGAGGAGAGCTTCCAAGGGAGGATCTGGAATCCCAATCATTGGAGGTCTTTAAGAACAGGTTAGACAAATGCCTTTCAGGGATGGTCCAGGCTTACTTGGTCCTGCCTCAGCCCCAGGGTCTGGACTTAGATGACATGTCAACCAGCCTTATATTTCTGATGCATGTCCCTCTTCTCCGAGTTTCTCTCTGAATGTAGCCAAACCTTTACCTCATGAAACATTTTCTACTGGAAGACGGAGAAGCTGTCTCTTCATTACCTTAACTTCAGCTAGCAACAGCACTGCTTTTGAAAAAGGTCATACAAATATACTGCAGTCTGCATCAACTAATGGTGATACAGAAAAACACTAAGATGATGACTAATAAGAGTGCTCCCAAGAACTGAGGGCCTCAGGGAAATGCCATTAAAGACAGTGCAAAGACTCCCATTGCAATCACTGGAGTTGGATTAGACCCTAATGTGTTATGTGTTAACAAACTGGGCTTTGTCCTATGCAAGCTGCTATGACACACACCCAGGGCTGGTGCAAGGATGTTTCGCACCCTAGGTGAAAGTTCCACCTTGCGCCCTCCCCATCCCCGAGCCCCCGCCCTGAGGCGCCCCCCTGCGGCAGCTCCACCCCTCCGCCCTGAGGCGCCCCCTCAAGGCAGCTCCCATTCTCTGCCCTGAGCCAGCCCCCCCCCCCCGCCCCAGCTCACCCCTGCTCCGCCTTCACCTCGAGCACGCCGTCCCTGCTTCACTTCTCCCACCTCCCAGCTTGTGGTGCCTAAGCTGATTGGCACCGCAAGCCTGAGAGGCAGGAGAAGTGAAGCAGTCATGGTGTGCTCGGGGAGGAGGCGGGGTAGGGGTGAGCTAGAGCAGGGAGTTCCCCTGCGTGCCCCCCCTTACTTGCTGCAGGCGCCCCTCCCCACGCTCTCCTGCCCCAACTCCCTCCGCCTAAATGCTGGCGGCGACCGGAGTGGCCAAAGATCCGGCCGCTGTGGTCGCTGCCGAAGAAAATACCGCCCCCCAAATCCTAGCACCCTAGGCAACTGCCTAGGTGGCCTAAATGGTTGCACCGGCCCTGCACATACCCATCTTCTGTAGGTAGAAACCCGCCATTACCTGAAGATAGTGGAAGCACTCCTCACTGGGATTAAAAGCTTCTAAGGAAGATGAATGCTAACCATTAATACCAAATTCAAAATTATACAGTAGATAGTCAAATGGATGGGAAAACTTACATTATTTTGAAACAAAGTTTTAATCTTTTAACATACCTACTGTGACCTGCTGTGGAAAGAGTTGTCACATCATAATAGTGTGAAGATCATATTGATACTCCATATTTCCTATGACTAGAGTTATCTGAATCTCCCACAGATAGTCTGACATTTCCAGATGCACAGTCATCTATACAGAGAGGCTGTTTTGTTAGAGAGCAGAAGGAGGTCTTTCACTGACTGCTTTTGAGTTTAACGTTTATAGCTATTGAACAAGACAGCATCAAATATCTTTTCTGGTCTAAGTTACAGTACTACAGTGAGATGTATGTGGGTCAGTTCAACTTTGATATCCTGTATAAAGTCCCACCATGTGTTCATTAGCCCTCACGACCTTCTACTCAATCATTACTCTGAGACAAGAAATATAAAATGAAGAGACAACATTTCATGCTGTTTTTCAGCCATTTTAAATTTAGTTTTAGAAGTTTGTACTAGAGCCAGACATTTCACATATTTTAAAAAGGCAAAGATTTAAACTGACCTGTAGGAATTGGCTTCATGTGTAATTAGGTGGCTTGTACTCTGGACAGTGTTGAACTCAAAAGACTATTTCTTGCTTATGCAAACAAATAGCTTTCTGCACATAGAGTAGTTCACTATTATTGATGAAGATTGATGAAGATTTGCTATTTAGTTAACTATCTCATCAAAAATAGTTTTGTTTTGGTGCATTTCCACATGCATTGGAACAATAAAGCTGCAAAAATTGCAAAGTTCTCGTCAAACAAAAATGACCTACCTTAGGGATTTCAGGTTTGACTGAGAAACAAAAAATTAAAGAATCCAATGTGAACTGATGATACAACTTCCAAGGAATAACTGAGCTTAATAAAACTGCTCTTTCTTTATCATTCTTAAATAATTATAGCCACTGGTCCAGGATCCCCTCTCTGTTACGCTTGTGTAATTTTTTTGGCCAGTTGTGCACGTCTCAGATCAGACCTTTGAGTGTCAGAGTTATGACAAAGTGAAAATACCCATTAAAAATGTGTGTGTGTGTGTGTATATGTGTATATATATATATATATATATATATCCCTAGAGTTATTGCACCCCCAATAAACTTTGCTCTCAATAAGTATATTGTATCAGGGAGAGGATAACATGCTTCCTCCTGTTACGTTCTTATAATAATATGATGCTGCTTTTTTGCCATGTCAGCTTTTGTTCTTATTTGGGACTACTAGTTGTTGTATTATTGATTACTTATTGTTCATGATTGGTTTGATTGTGTTCTTCACATACTCATCACTTTGGGTTAAGCATAATCAGTGCTTTGGATCAAAGGCATTATAGGCTGAATCCTGAAGTACTCACTCAGGGTGAAATCCTGGCCCCACTGAAATCAATGGTAATGTTCCTTAGCCCGTTCTCAAACAAAATGTCCATTAAAGTGAATAGGAGTTTTTCTTGTGTCTGACTATTACATAAATAACATAATATTTAAGTCCTTAATAATATTTACCTACCTCAGAGAGGGAACTGTCTATAGATGAGATTTTGTGCAGCAGAAAACTATCAGCCAAAACAGAGAGGGCAAAAGATGACTTTACCCTCCCTTTCTCCCCTGAACACTAGAAGCAAGTACAGATGCCCGTGAGACACAGCAGCCTATTCCCTCCAGTGGGAGGGCTGCCATGCCCCCAGAGAAGTTATCTCTAGGAAGGGTGGTGGAAACAAGGTGCCTGGCGCAGCCGCGTGAAGGAAGGAGTGTCCGAGATTGATGGACTGGAGAATTAGCAGGACTGAGAAAGAGGTTGCCTTGGGCAATTGGTAGGTGAGTGGAGGGGGGGGGTGCATGGGTGCCTAGAGCAGGGAAATTAGCAGTGGTTTGGGTGAAGCGCCACATGCATAGCCCAGGACAAATCATGTTCAGCACCATTTCAAAACTGTAGTGACACAGGCTCCCAGAACTAAAATGAAAAAAGCATCCATTACTTAAGTAAAAGTCTGAGAGAAAACAAGCACCTTTTCTGAAACAATCTCTGAATGCATTTTGGCCTTGCCTGGATATCCAGCTATGCAGTGCTCAGCATTGGTTTAACTGCACTGATTATTCCTCCCTATTATGCGCACACATTTTCTAGAGAGACAAGGTGGGTGAGCTAATATCTTTTATTGGATCAACTTCTGTTGGTGTGAGAGACAAGCTTTTGAGCTACATGGAGCTTGTTATATTTGTGATATCAAATAAAAGCTCCTTGCTGTATGTCTCCAACTGCAGAGCTGAAAGTGCAGTGGCCATCTTTACTGAGAATAAGAGAAACTAACAGGAAATGTGAGGCAGTCATCTTTGTGGATAACAGTGCATATACTAAAGTTACTGGAAACAGTTATGGGAGAATAGATAATAAAATCTGCTGGAATAAAAGTACATAGAGAAAGAGGGGGAAAAGCACCCATAACTTAGATAAAAAACTGAAATAAAACAATATATAGGAAAAGCTAGTAAAAAAAATTAAAATTTAAAAAGACACAGCTAAAAAAGATCGCACAAATGCAAGTGCAAAGGGTATTTGCATTACATGTATGCCCAGTGAGGGAGTATCCATGAAGATGGATAAAGTGTTTAATGGGGGGCAAAAATGGTCAAGGAGAACCAGAAATCTTTTGGCTGTATTTGAAACTGGAAACTTACAATGACAAGTTGCTGTTCAGCTACCCTATGGATGAGAAAGTAAATTATGCTTCTGATTCACTGCCCCCCTCCCCTAAGAAAACCCCACCTGACTATTTTTGTTTCTAGAAAAATGTGATAAATGTTTGTCTTCAGAAAACTGGTGCAGGGATTAGGTAAAACACTGACTAGCTGTAACGCAAGATTATCCCAGCTGGCACTCAGATCTGAATTGGATGACATGGATCATAAAATCAACCTGCAAATTGTGCAATACTGTACAAAATGTGATGCTGTGAAGAGGTAGCCAACAGCCAAAGTGAAGAAGCTGGAACACATGCTGCAAAAGCAGAATCAAGACTTCAAGCAGTTGAGACTGAAAAGGAAGTGACTTTTAAAACTAAAAGAAGTTTTAAAAAGGCACAGGAACACACTGATGGATTACAGAAGGAGGGAGTAAAAATTCTGAAACTCAAATAGCAAGTGGCATTTTGGTGGGAAAAACACAGGCAAAGAAGAAATGAAACTTGTCAGAGGAACTCCAGATGCACATTGACAGTAGAACAAAGGAGAAAAGACACATACATCTTGCCCTCTCTATCTTTTCATATAGATACACCAAAATTCCAGGGACAGTGCTGATATTAAAAATATTCTCAAGTCATAGCAGTCCATTAGAAACTTTAAAAAAGCAGGCTTCCTTAACTTTACTTAAGATAAAAGAGGATATGTAATCACAGTAAGAAGATGACCAGTGAGGAAGGTTTACAAGACACTAAAACCTGATGGTGGTGGTTTATTTTTTTATTTTTTTGTTATGATGACAAGACTGCAGTGGCTTGTTAGCCTTTGATGGATTTGTAAAGCATTCCAGGAGGAATGTATTGATATGTCCATGTGAGGCTATCTGAACACTGTTACCTGAGAATTCAGAACTATGGAAAATGACTCTAGAAAAACAACTGTTGGAATGTGGAGCAAATTGCTGGAATTCTGCTAATAAAAAAGCATGAATATATTATCTCCTTGTGAATGTGTTTACTTGGATTTATTTCCACAAGCAAATCTGCCCAGATAGTTTTGAATTACAGGGCAGTGAAAGTGTAACCTATTACAGACTTCTGCAAATAGTTCTGACTTTTTGAAGGGAGGTTCTATAACTCAAAAGAGGTTGGTTTTCTGAGTTGTCTTCTCAAATACATATAATCTTCCTCTCCCCTCAAAAAAGTACATAGACTTGTTTTGAACAAAACCATAGTACTATTATTTCATTATTAAGTGTTGACAATATGCTTATGGCTGCACAAAGCATTAAATGAGTACAGTCCCTGTCTCAAAAAACATAGTCTGCTGTCTGCTCTAAAAATTAAAAGGTTATTAAAGATTTTCTTGTAAAACCACTCGTTCAATATGAGCAGCTCCAGTGGGGAAACTAGTCAGTTGGGTGTGTCAGTGTTTGACTGTCCAACCTTTGACTTCTATGGCCTAATTTTTCAGAGGTTCAGAGCATCCACAATTCCAGTGAAATCAAGGCCACATGTGGATGCTTAGTGAATCAGGCCTTGGGCACCCAAAAAGTAAGATAGATGTAAAGGCCAATTTTGAAAACTTGCACTTGACCCTTTTTCCCCTCTTCAGTCCTAATCTTAGTATACTCTTTTTTGGGGGGGAGGGGGGAGTTGATAGCTCACTTCCTTGCTAAGTTGATAGCTCACTTCCTTCCTAAGTTAGCCTTTAAAATATAGGGTTTTGTAGCAAGAACTGTGTCTGTAATGCCATGCTGGGGTATTGATTCAGTAGTGGCTCAAAAGAAAGTTGCCACCTACTGAATCACCATCAGCACCTTGGAGATCTTTAGTCCAAACATAAGAACCATCCTATTCAGCTTTTGAGAATGGATGCAACCTGAGCTCACAGTGGTATGGCTGAAGGCCAAATTCAAACAAACATATAAAGCCTATAGAATGATAAGGCTAATCAGGACCATGAGAGGTCTCTAATCCAGACCCCTTTGCTGAGGTGGGACTAAGTAAACTTAGACCATCCCTGATAAGTGTTTGGAAGTTTTTAAGAACAGGCTAGACAATGACGGTGGATTCCACAGCCTCCCCTGGAAGCCTAATTCCAGAACTAAACTATCCTTTTATAGTTGGAAAGTTTCCTGATATCAAACCTGAATCTCTCTTCCTATGCATTAAGCCAATTACTACTTCTGCTTTCAGTGGAAATGGAGAACAATTGACCACAGACCTCTTCACATCCATTAACATATTTGAAGAGTCTTATCAGATTTCCTCCTCAGTCTTCTTGGAATGTTTAGTCTTGAAGGTGTTCGGTTTTATTTTTTTAACCTTTTCTCATCGGTCAGGTTTTCTGAAACTTTTATCATCTTTGTTACTCTCCTCTGGGCTCTCTCCAATTTGTCCACATCTTTCGTCAAGTGTGGCATCCACAACTGGACACAGTACTCCATCTGAGACCTCACCAGTGCTGAATAAAGTATGTCTTACAAAGGATGCTCCTGTTAATACACCCCAGCATGATATTAGCCTTTTCAGCAACTACGTCACATTGTTGACTCATGTTCAATTTGTGATCTACTATGACTCCTAGAGCCTTTTCAGGACTACTACTTTCTAGCCAGTTATTCCCCATTTTGTAGTTATGCATTTGACTTTTCCTTCCTAAATGCAGTACTTTGCACTTCTTTATTGAATTCCATCTTGTTGATTCCAGAACAATTCTCCTATTTGTCAAGGTCATTTTGAATTCTATTCCTGCTCTTCCAGCATGGTGTCATCTGCAAATTTTGTAAGCATCTGATACACTACATTTTCCAAATAACTAATGAAAATACCAAATAGTACCTTTATAATAACATTTTCCTTTTCAGACAGGAATAGCTCCATGGTGGACACAACTATCATGTCTCACTTTCTTAATAAGTAAGACTGGATATTCTTGTTGAACTTTTTGCTATGAGTGAAGCCATTGTCTTCATTATGAATATCACCAAAATTAACAATCTATTGATCAATATAGACACTGTGGCAACTGGCTAAAGTGCTGAACTGGGTCTCAGGACTGGGATTCTGCCACTGGCCTGCAGGCTGGCCTTTCCCTCTCTCTATCTCAGTTTCCCCATCTACATATCGGGGGTAATGATACTGAGCTCCTTTTGTAAAGCACTTTGAGATCCTCTGATTAAAAAGTTCTAGGTGTTATCTATTGGTTTTATACTGTCACATATCACCATAACACGCGAGCACCCTCCACATAAAAATCAATAACATCTGAACACTTCTCTCTTTGTAGTATTAATTGACACTGATACACTTACCACTGGTGCACATGTTAAATAACTACATGAAGTATATCAGTTGTCCATATTATTTTCTCTGTGCTGCTTTGGACAGCATTTAGCCTTTTCAGTTTTTCCATCATTTTTCCTCCATGTGCCAGTGTCAGCAGGAACACTGAATCTCTCTTGGCTGATCAACTTGTTTATTTTACTTGCTTCCAAATAGATTTTTTTAAAAATAGAAAATTAACAAGAAGTGAAGGAAAATAGGGTAGAAGTTACTTTTTTTTCCCCATTAATAACCTACAGTAGGTGCAGTAACTCTGGCATAAATTGCCATTTGTTCTTCACTGGAAACAGTTCCAGTCTGTCAATGTATATTTTTTGGTCTACTCTAAATAGCTACAACCATTATTCTTTACTTTACAGTAGCATAAGAAACTGTAGCTTCTGTGCTGTAACTGAATGCACAAAGCAATCTATAGAACCAGGAAAATATTCAGAACATCTTCCCTGTTTTTTGCTTGTTTTCCAAAGCTTTTATTCCTAAATATATTGCATCTAGAACTTCAAAAGCAATGGACCTGCATACAGAATGGCTTCTGAAAATGCCACAATGCTAGCTTCTGTTCTAAGCCCCAGTCCTACTACAAGATACATACTTAACTTTAAGCACTTGAGTAGTTTGCATGAGACCACTGAAATTTATAAAGCTGGGAGTACGGATAAATGATCATCATAATCTATTACTCCTGACTGTTCCACAATAGCCAAAACACTGAGGCTTTAAAATATGTGGAGTGAAGGATGAGAGGGAGAGAAGAAACAGCAGCCTCTGTGGAAAGAAGGATGAAAGGCAACAGCTTCCTGTTGTGGGAGGCAAGCTAAAGTTCTGGGAAAAAAGGACTCACATGGAGATTCTCACACATCCTCTAAAAAAATATGAGACTGCAGAACTGGAAAGCTGCAGGTTGCCCAGGTTAAGATAGGAAGAGTGGGGGGCCAATAGTGAGGATAAAGTATTCCTTAATTTTTCCCCTTGATCATGAGGATTTTGAGAGAGGGTCCACCCAAAAACCCAAGTCTAAATTGTCCAAAATTAGGAATATGTTGCATCTTGATCTGGCCCCCATCTGTAATTGAGTCAAGTCAAAACCCACTGATGTGACCACCAGTCATGCTTTCATCCCAAACTCTGGGATGGAAAAGTTTGAACCTATCTGTAATCAAAACAATTTCATTTGCCATGTTCTTGTAACAGGACATCTCCTATTTGCATAAAGAACTTAACCCAGGATATGGTCATCCAAGAAAGAAAGACCGGTAACATTGAGGGTTTAGTCTTAAACCACTGAAGTCGGTTGTTTTTTTCCAAAGACTTCCATGAGAGGAGGATAAGGCCCTCAATTCAGAAATTTCTTACAGGAGTCAGTTAAGTCTACAGATTTTCCGATTTGTCCTTAGGATTTGTACTAAAAGAACTAAGAATCTGATACAGGAATTGAATTTCCTGCCAAATCCTCACGGTATCACTATAATGTGCAATGCTATGTTAGCCTTACAATACTCCACATTTGATTGACCTTTCCACTCAAAACTTCAGTACAGTGTCAAGAACTTGTAACACAGAGGTGGAAAAACAGCAGCCAATGCAAACACTATCTATGAAAAGGAGAAAGATTGCATTGTGCACGCTGTCAGCTTAATATGTATCCAAAACTTGATTTCATTCTTGTGGAAAAAAGTTGCCAATACAGAAAAGTCTGGAAAATGTATCCATTCTCATGGCAACCTTTGCATCCAGGGTGGGGCTTTCTCTTTTACTTCCCTTCTTCCTCTTGCTTCTCAAACAGACTGTTTTTTAATATATGTGAGTTAGACAAGCATCTTTGTTGTTCCTATAAGAAACTGCCAGGCTTGTGGTTCCCTTCTGGGGGCCATGGTTTGAGTGCCGGCAGAATCAGAATATTATTCCAAGGAGAATTTCTCACCTCAGTACTGCTGGCATGGGGGCTTTCCTCTTAATAAGGAAATAATTTACCTCAGAAATGATACCTTGTTTGCCTAGCTTCCAGAGTTCTTTAATTGCAAAAACAGAGACTGGAGACTATTTTGGTTTGTTGTTTGAGCTCTGCAACAGAAAAGCCTACAACAAACCTATTCCACCTCTCTGAGAAGATCAAAAGAAAGACTCAGGTTTGGGGATTCTTACTACTTCATCTGGAGCGAAATATCAAGTAGATAAAGGAAATGGACTTCTTTAATAGTTTATAAGCATGTTGCTTTTGTTGCTACTAACATAGGACATCAGAAGTTGGCAAATGTACCACATTTTGAGCTTGATTCTCCTCTTATTTACACACTTCTACACTGATTCCTTCATTGACTATTCCTGAGTCAGCATGGCATAAGTCAGAAGAGCATCAAGCCCTTAGGTTTTAAAAAAGTCTTAGCATATCATCTTTTTCCATATATAATCATGTTTCTTTTAAATATATTACATTTATTTGCAGCTGTTTTTTCAAAGTTAACTTTTGTTATCTCTTGTTTGCGCAATGTTAAACTGTAGCTCAAAAGGCTTGCTTTTCAGTTTAAAAAGAAAAAAGCTGATTCAGACATATTTCCACATGTAAGGAACTGTATCAAGCTGCCAATTGCCTTTCAGCTTTGCCATCATGCTTACAAGAAATGCTCTAAAAGGAATGGCTTTTCCTAGAATGGAAGAGATTTTGAACTAAGATTATGTGATTCTTTTTCCCCCAAATTGTGATAAATTGATAAATTCTCTTGAAAAATGTTCTGGTTAAAAAATTTCAATAACTTAAACTGGAGTGTGTGAGGTTTTAGGAACTTTCTCTCAGTTCTTTGGAGGAGGAGGGGGAAGTGGTTGTTTTCTTATGAAGATATATTACAATATCTTAACTGTTAGAAATTAAATTCATCCTTGGGCAGGGAGCCATCGAGTAAATCCCACTTATACCTTATTTTAAAGATGTGAGATTTAAGAGGTACATGCCAGTAGACTTGAGTTGGCATCCTAGATTTGAACACAGATTTAAAGTAATTATGCCTGAAGACAAGGGGAAAGAAATGGAGTAACTTCATGTTTTACCATTATTTACTAATTAAATAGTTAATAGTAATCTATTTTATAAGAGAATTTTTAAAGAGGCCACATTTTACTAAAATCAAACTTAATTCATCTAAAGCCTGATGCAAAGCCCATTGACGTCAGTAGAGAGACTCCAGCTGACTCTGATAGGCTTTCAATCAGCCCCCTAGAGTCCATTTTAGAAAATCTTATAATTAGATACAGCTAATAAACGAGGAAAAGTAAATCAAAAATACAAACACTCTTTCATACCAGTGTGAGATTAATACAATCTATGATCTGCCCAATGGCATTTTAGAAAGGTTGGAACCACTTATTTAAAATATTACTGGATACGTTTGTCCAATTAATTTGCATATGCATCTCTCATAAGTTAGCAAATTACTGCACATGTGCAATATGGCATTGTATAGTTGTCCCCTAGCTGTGTCAGAAACATGATACCAGTTTGTTGTATAGATGGGCCCTTACAGGCAGAGTTAGTCAGAGAAGTGGGACCAGAAGGGACTACCAGATGATCTAGACTGACCTCCTGTATATCACAGGCCACTAAAATCCTCTAGCTACCTCCACAGCCAACCCAACAGCCAGAATTAGACCAAAGTATCATAGCCTTTGGGAGACTGAACTGTTATGTGACACAGGCCGAGAACAGAGAGCTAGACTGGACCACAGAGCTCCAGCCAACTCCATGCCACAGAGCAGAGTGGGGGGTTAGGATTTGCCTCACAGCTATTTGACCTTTGTGAACATCTTGCCACTGACCGGTAATTTTTCTTTATAGCTGGATGAGTGCATTGACTGCACAGTATTCAACAAAAAAGAACATTTCCAATAAACCTCTAGCTACTGGAATTTGGGTGGAGATAAGTGAATTATATATCTGAGTCTGTAATTTCTACCCTGGCAGAGGGATTCCCCTTCTTTTGAACACTTTAAGGGAACTTTATGAGTTTTAACCTGGAGTGAACTTCAAAAAGTTGCTGATGACTAATGTAAAATCTTATGTAGAAAGAATTTTGCTTGGTATATTTTTCTTTCTTTCCCTCATATTTTATTGCTAAGAACAATTGACCTTCCTGAACTTGTAATTGGACAGAATGATTCAATATGCAAATATATGAGAGGGCCCTTTCAGCTGGAGACATAAAACACTAAGCACTTTTAACTATGAAGCACAGGCAGGCATAAATAGGTAAACTATCAATACAGCCTTTCTGTACAGACTTTTTTTGCTTTGATACTAATACATGTAGATACATGGGAGAAAAGTGTGATTTATAACAGCTGCATAATAACCAGAACTGGATGACCTGCATCCGACGAAGTGGGTATTCACCCACGAAAGCTCATGCTCCAGTACGTCTGTTAGTCTATAAGGACTCTTTGCTGCTTTTACAAAACTGGATGACTTTTTCAGTGAAAATTGTGATATCCTTGTGAAGTTAATGAACTTGCTTCAGCCGTGTTCATGACCCTACTGATTCTGCAAATTTCAAAACTCCGTACACAAGTATTCATGAATTTTAAATATGTATATGTGCACAGCCTAGTCTAAGACCACCCCAGTATAACCTGTGGATGCTCAGCACTTTGGAAATCAGGCACTTTTATGTAGGTTCCTTAAAACATATTTAGGTGTCTAACTTTAGGCACTCAACTTTGGAAATTTTGACCTAAGTCTATAAAGATATATCCGGTATTATGACAATAAAATTAGTGTAAACATAAAACAATGAAGAAAGCTTCACCTCACTAGACATCTTTATCTAAGGATAAAGATAAAATATGATACTGTATTTGAAAAACAGTGTGTGATCATGAAATTAAAGACAAACATAATGCATAGACATATTGGTTTATGCATGGAACTTTAACTTGGCATTTCCTGACTGTTGACTGTTTAACTCTGTGAACTTGACATTCCTTCATATGGAATATAAACAAATACAGATGGCCTTAATACTGTAGCATGGTCCTGGATGTTGGAATGAGGGATTTAGCAAATTTAGAAAATGTATTTCAATTAAATGAAAAAGGAAAAAGTTCCAAGGTATTTGCTCTCTGTTGAATTATATGATCAATACCCTTGTTAAAATAAATTTCAAAATGTTGGGCTCAGTCCAACAAAAAATATCTGTGGCCTTCATGTCATTTAAACCCTGGAAGGCCATTGATGCTGGCTGCAGAGTGTGCCAAGGAGAATGGGAGGGGGAGAAAGGGAGAATGTTCATGGCTGGGAGTCGCTGAGTTGTTCTTGGAAAGAAGAACTCTTGTCTCTGCCTTATGTCATGATGACCCTCAGCCCCCTATTCTGGTTCTGTCAATATCTATCTATAAGGACTCTGTAGCCTAAGTGAGTTTGTACAGTCCAAAGGTGGAAGTAATTCCCATGGCAAGTCTTAAAGGTAAAGAAACACTTCAAGCCTGAACTATTGGCAGGTTAATTCAAAGGCCTTTGGTTTTTGTAATACTTTAAAGAGCAGAGGCCAACTGAAAGGTGAGTTCCTTGCCTTGATCGCTAGAGCCCTGACTCCATAAGGCACTTATGCCTAAACTGAAGCCAGTGGGACAGTTGATATACCTAAAATTTCAGCATGTGCTTCAGAACCTCTTCGTATCTAGATGTGGGCCTCTCCCCCACATAACTGCAAAGTCAAGAGAAGAGTGGGAAGCTTCTCTCCTCCTTGGTTTGACTTTAATATAGGATGAGAATGGTAAGTCTTCAGTCAAATGAGCAACTAGTTTTCTTCTCCTTGCCTGGCAGGAGCAAAGAGTAGCTTTCAGCTGATCTGTAGGTTAGAATGGCACATGTACCGAAACCATTAAGAACACATTGACTTCAGTGTGGCTGCTTATATGCTTAAGGTCTTTGCTGGATCAGGGTCGGAGTGCTCAGAATGTTTCAGGATCAAGCCCTTATTTCAGGAGAGGGTTTTAACCTCATCAAGCAGCATGTAAAATACCTGTCTCAATGCCCCTTTCCCCAACCTTGTCACCCAACATTTCTGAAAGTTTATAGATTCATAGATTTTAAGATGTTAAGACTAGATTTTCCAGCCTGATCTCATGCATAAGACAAGCCATAGAATTTCACCCAATGATTCTTGCATCAAGCCCATAACTTCTGGGCTGGTTTAAGTTTCTTAGGGCAAACTTGCTAAATGATCATGTCAAGTTTCTATGTTTTTTGCTTATATTTGAGGTGAATCATTTGTTCTGACCAAAAAACCCTATCATTCAGGTTTAAGAATTCACATCAAAAGCAAATGTGCTCCTTTATGAAAATATTCAGTAACGTTTATGAGGAAAATGTTGCTGATTTTTGCTGAATGCTCTGCAACAGGAGAGTAATTTGGGTGGCATTTTATGTCAATTTTTTAGTAACAAGTTAAGCGAGTCTAAATTTTTCAGGGCTATTTAATTTCTTAGGAACTGAGTTTGGTGAAAAAATCCCTAATATCTGCACCACAGAGATTGTAGAAGCCAAATAAAGTTTCTTTCATTGACTTATTTAGTGTGGAAGCCTGCACTTTTTTTGTGGGTGAACTAAACATTAAAATGTACTGTGTATTTTTAATACAGTTGTTAATTGTAACTGAATTCATCTTAAGGAAAAGGGCTTAATTCAGTGTAGCTCACATGTTCAATAATTATTTTGTTGCTGAAATTGTTTAAATCTAGGGAATAAGAAAAGACTAACTTATAGGTGTCTCTCTCAGCAATGATAGGGTCTTCATCATGTCTCCAGCAGCAGCACAACAGTGAGATGTGGAATGGACAGGTGGCTCTCTTACAATATTTGTAAATCATGATCCCAGAACTCTTTCGTTCATAGAACATGCTGAGAAAGGCTGCCCAAATGTAATCAGGAAATACCAGTAATCTCATGACAAAGCTTGTTCTTGTGAAATGTTCAGTCAGTTTTCAAATTTAAGAATTTTGAATAATTGTCCAGTATGAACCTTGGAGTTATTTCAGATTTGTCCAGTGCTTGTCCTTCAAAATATTACAAGTAATATTGTTCTTTTTTATAGCAGCCAACAGTGTTAGTCAATTTACAGTATGAATAAAAGACCAGTTGTTTCATTCTTATCTCAGATATAATGGTGTAAATAAAATACACACTCAGGTCAGTGGAGTTACACTAGTTTTGAATAGGTGCACAGGGCAAACAGATCCAAAGTATTTGTCCCTAAGAGATTATAATGCAATAGTGGGTTTGATAAGAGAGGAACAAGTAAAAAGAGAGGGCCTGGTAAAAGAAGAAAAAAGAAAAGGGTTAAGTGTAATAAGACAATGGAGTTTCCCCAATATGGTGGAATACATATCTTGATGGTTTCATTATATACAAACTATTTTAAACTGGTTAATGAACTTTCCGTTGGTTCATGTGTAAATGGAAATATAGCCCAACTATAACAAAACAGATTGTGGTGTGCGAAAATAGGAGCCCTGCAAATTATAAATAAGTTTTCTTGACTAAATAATAAAATGAACCACAATAACAAACTAAGAATACCATTAACAAAATATATCCAAATTAGGAATGGTATACATAATACAGAGGAGTGAGAAGATGACACTAACCAAAATCTTATTCCTTTTCTAATTATTGTCAACACAAAAATTGATCATACAAAAAAACCCCTAGAAATAACAACTTAACAACTGAGAAATCAAGTACTCAAATATCATTAAGGTGAGTTTTTAACCTTCAGACTACCCTCTTTTGATTATGCCATAAAATATTGTTTCTCTTTATGTCATAAATTATTTGACATCTAATATATATTTCATTAGATTTACATACAGTAAGTCATAATACAGGACTGCTCCTTTTTCATTGGCCACCAGAAATAGTATGCAATTTAGAAGGAGTAAAGAGGCCAAAGGTATTAACATGATTTTGTTACTGTTCAATATTAGACACGATTTGGGGTTTGGTATGCAGAGATTTCACCCTTCTTAAGAAGGAAAAAAATAGTTAATTGTTTGAAATTTAAAATATTAAATAAGGCATTTGTTCCCTTGTTTGTTTTCTTTTTAGCTAGAGAGAGTTTTTAAAAAGGAAAAACTCCCTTCTCTGGTAGTCTTTTTAGATCATACTAAAGATGGTAATAACTGTCCTTTTGGGGGAAAATAGACATTAGTTGATATCATTTGGGTCCCTCTCTGACCTGGTTTAGTCAGGATGACAAAGTCCCAAGATTCCAGGAGATGGCTGCCACTCCTGCCATGATGCTGAAACTAGCTCCAGGAGCCAGTTTTTTTCCCTGAAGTCTCTTTCTTCAAAGACCCACAAAGGGATTGGTGGGTATGATAGTTCTGTGGTTCTCAACCTTTCCAGACTACTGTACCTCTTTCAGGATTCTGAAGCCAAAGCCCTGCCGCCTGGGGCTGAAGCATGTAACTTACATTCATGGGGCCCCCTGTGGTGTGGGGCCCCAGACAATAGCCCTGCTTGCCACCCCCTAATGGCAACCCTGCACTTGTGACCCCACCCCCAACCCATCTTGCAACCCCCAGGTTGAGAAACACTTATCTAGATGAGTTGATGTATCCCCTGGAAGACCCCCTGCATATCCCCAGGTACTCGTACCTAGGATTGCCAATTTTAGTTTGACGTGTTCCTGGAGGTTTCATCACCTGACATAATCTTTAATTAGAGATCGATCTTCCATTTCCTGGAGACTCTAGGACAATCCTGGAGGGGTGGCAACCCTACTAGTACCCCTGCTTGATAACCACTGGAATAGCCCATCCCCTTATTATTTTGTTCATAAACTAGGCTTAATTTCTGGCATGCTAATTTTGGCTTAGTAAACAAAAGAGTAAAACCAAAAATCACTAAGCATGATTTTAACATTGAGTTATAAGTAGGCTGTTTCCTTTAAACTAACTTAATTTGGGGGGAGGGTTGCTTTTTTAGGGGATTTTTTTGGTACTTTTTTCCATTAACATTTGTTATTTGTTATTGGGGCATTTTATGAACTTAGACATACTTTTTACAGTTGAATTTATAAGGTATTTAGGGTAAATTTGTAGGCCCAGTTATTACAACATAATAATAAACTTTTCAGACTTTGGCTTGATTTTTTTAAGTCACTATAAGGGGACGGATAGAATGTCATCCACCCAGGAATCATAGTTCACCCTGGCTTGGAAAATTGATAGACTAGAATTGTTAAGTAAATATAGTCCTTTATAAAACTGACCCGCAGAAAGAGATACTGACCAATTGTTTCTTGTTTAACACTTAAGCCAGGACAGAGGGCACCTAATTAGCATTTGAAAGGACCGTTAGCAAAGCAGGAAGGCCGTTGCCTTGGGCAGGATGGGAAAAGAAACAGAAACAAACTTCCATCTAGGTTAAGTAAAATTTGTTAAACCAGATCCAGCAGGCAAGAAAACATTGTGTGGGGAAGGCAGACAACCACATACAACAAGATTACAGGAAAGTTTTAAAGGCTAGGTAAAATTTGGAAGGTAGCCTATCATTCTACTAGAACTCAGGTTGCAGTTGTGCCAGGATAGGAACATAGATTAGTCCACTACCCAAAATGTACTCCTGCATAAACATTATTCTTCATACAATAATGCTAACCATAGCTTTCCTGCTTTTATGAACAAGTTGATATCTGACCACAGAAAAAGAACCTGGAGGGGTAGCTGAGGTTATGTCTACACTACTGCAGTAAGTCAACCCAAGTTACATTACTCCAGCTACATGAATAAAATAGCTGGAGTTGGTGTATCTTAGGTCGACCTACTACAGTATCTACACTGCGCTGGGTCTTAGGGAGACACACTCCTGTTGGCTTACCTTACTCTTCTCATTCAGGGTGGAGAATTGGGGTCAACCGGAGAGAAATCTGGGGTCAATTTGGCAGGTCTTCACTAGACCTGCTAAATCAACCCCCGGTGCATTGATTGCCAGAGCATCAATCCGGCTGTACTGTAGACATAGCCTGAGCAGCCTCCAGTGGAAAAGGGAACGTGATGCAGGGGGCTGATGTGAGACTTGTCAGGAATAGATGCAGAGAGAAAATGACAGGCACAGAACTCTAGAGAAGTGAGCATCAGTGCTCCTGTATGAAATGGGAGAAAAGCCCTCTTGAGAGCTTTTGGGTCAAGTTTAGATGTGAGATAAACAAGGGTGGTGTCATGGTGGGCATCTGCTATAGACCACCAGATCAGGAGGATGAGGTAGACAAGGCTTTCTTTGGACAACTAACAGAAGTTTCCAGATCACAGTCCCTGTTCTCATGGAGGACTTCAATCACCCTGACATCTGCTGGGAGAGTAATACAGCAATGCACAGACAACCCAGGAAGTTTTTGGAGAGTGTTGGGTACAATTTCCTGGTGCAAGTGCTGGAGAAACCAACTAGGGGCCATGCTCCTCTAGACCTTCTGCTCACAAGCAGAGGAGAATTGGTAGGGGAAGTAGAAGTGGGTGGCAACCTGGGCAGCAGTGACCATGAGATGGTTGAGTTCAGGATGCTGACAAAAGGAAGAAAGGAGAGCAGCAGAATACGGACCCTGGACATCAGGAAAGCAGACTTTAGCTCCCTCGGGGAACTGATGGGCAGGATCCCTTGGGAGGCTAATATGAGGGGGAAAGGAGTCCAGTAGAGCTGGCTGTATTTTAAAGAAGCCTTATTGGGGGTGCAGGAACAAACCATCCCGATGTGCAGAATAGCAAATATGGCAGGTGACAAGCTTCGCTTAACAGTGAAATTTTTGGTGAGCTTAAACGCAAAAAAGAAGCTTACAAGAACTGGAAACTTGGACAGATGACTAAGCATTATTGCTCTTGCATGCAGGGATGTAATCAGGAAGGCCAAAGCACAACTAGAGTTGCAGCTAGCGAGGGATGTGAAGGGTAAAAAGAAGGGTTTCTACAGGTATATTAGTGACAAGAGGGTGGTCCTGGAAAGTCTGGGACTCTTACTGAATGGGGAAGGCAACCTAGTGACAGATGATGTGGAAAAAGCTGAAGTACTCAATGCTTTTTTTGCCTCAGTCTTCACAGACAAGGTCAGCTCCCAGACTGCTGCACTGGGCAGCACAGTATGGGGAGGAGGTGAGCAGCCCTCAGTGGTGAAAGAAGAGGTTAAGGACTATTTAGAAAGCTGGATATGCACAAGTCCATGGGGCTGGATGCACTGCATCTGAGGGTGCTGAAGGAGTTGGCTGATGTAATTGCAGAATCATTGGCAATTATCTTTGAAAACTCATGGTGATTGGGGGAGGTCCTGGACGTTGGGAAAAAGGGAAGAAGGAGAATCCGGGGAACTACGGACCAGTCAGCCTTACCTCTGTACCCAGAAAAATCATGAAGCCAGGTCCTCAAGGAAGAATCCAATGCACTGCTACAGGCTGGGGATCAACTGGCTAAGCAGCAATTCTGCAGAAAAGGACCTGGGGATTACAGTGGACAAGAAGCTGAAAATGTGTCAGTGTGTCCTTGTTGCCAAGAAGACTAATGGCATATTGGGCTGCATTAGTAGGAGCATTGTCAGCAGATGAAGGGAAGTAATTATTCCCCTCTATTTGGTGCTGGTGAGGCCACATCTGGAGTATTGCATACAGTGTTGGGCCCCTCCACTACGGAAAGGATTTGGACAAATTAGAAAGGGTCGAGCGGAGGGCAATGAAAATGATTAGGGGGCTGGGGCATATGACTTATGAGGACAGGCTGAAGGAACTGGGCTTATTTAATCTGCAGAAGAGAAGAGTTGGGGGGGGGATTTGATAGCAGCCTTCAACTACCTGAAAGTGGGTTCCAAAGAGGATGGATCTAGACTGTTCCCAGTGGTGGGAGATGGCAGAACAAGGAGCAATGGTGTTAAGTTGCAGTGGGGGAGGTCTAGTTAGATATTAGGAAAAACTATTTCACTAGGAGGATGGTGAAGTACTGGAATTGGTTACCTAGGGAGGTGGTGGAATCTTCATCCTTAGATTTTAAGGTCAGGCTTTCACAAAGCCTTGGCTGGGATTATTTAGTTGGGGATTGGTCCTGCTTTGAGCAGGGGGTTGGACTAGATGACCTCGTGAGCTCCCTTTCAGCCCTGATATTCTATTATTTTTTTCTGATCTGCCTTTTGTATCTTCCAATATATGGGTCTGCCACATGGGAACTAGAAAGTCATAAGCCTAGGGATGATTTTTGTTCCATTTGTTTTTGGAGAAAACTTGACATTCTCTCCATTTTTAAGAAACCAATTTCATTTAATTCTACAGAAATAGATTGATCCCAAACGTGTAAGTCTCTACAGTCCATTCTGAACATTATCTTTGCCTCTGGGGGAGGATCTGTGCCTAATCCAGTCTTGAATTCTTAGCCAAAGGCATGTAACATAGAGTATGTCTACACTACAATAAAACACCCATGGCTGACGTGTGTCAGGTGATAGTGTTGCAGGGCTCTGGCTGTGAAGCTAAAAAACTTCAGTGTAGATGTTTGGGCTCAGGCTGGCGCTCCCTAAATAAGGTGATATAGGTGCTATTGCACACAAAATGTCTAAAGACCACAGATAAGAGGTGAGTTTCAGAATGATCTATAAAATAGTCCAAGTTTGAAGAAAATCATATCAGTAGTTTAAAGGATATAAAAATTTATAAAGATTAAATATTTAATGTCCAAAATTGGAGACAATCCCAGACTAGTTTTGAACTGATCTAAATCCCTTAAATAGTCAACTTGCAGGGCCAGCTCCAGGCCCCAGCCTGCCAAGCGTGTGCTTGGGGCGGCATGCCGTGGGGGGTGCTCTGCCGGTTGCCGGGAGGGCGGCAGGCGGCTCCGGTGGACCTCCCGCAGGCATGCCTGCGGAGGGTCCGCTGGTCCCGCGGCTCTGGTGGAGCATCCGCAGGCTGCTATCAAATCCCCCCCCTTCTCTTCTGCAGATTAAATAAGCCCAGTTCCTTCAGCCTGTCCTCATAAGTCATATGCCCCAGCCCCCTAATTGTGCTTGGGGTGGCGAAATTGCTAGAGCCAGCCCTGTCAACTTATTCATTTTAAACATTGATAACTCTAAAAACACTGACTAATCTTATCCCCTAAAATAAAGAGCATGCTCCTGAGTCACTGCATACCCAATCTATACCAGCACTAGATAGCAGAGGGGCTGATTTAGTGAATGTGAGACATGATGGAATCTAGAAACATTGGACCTGATTTTTTTTCTGTTGTATGTATTGAAAATGCATACATGGAAATGCTTCCATTTCATACTGATAATAATTGAAAACATTTTGCAATATTGTGACAGTCTGTACCACCAGGTTCACCCCTTTGTTAAATTTTGTGCAAAACGTACTGTGTAAGGCATCATTTGAAAACTCATGATTTGCTGATCGTTATTGTCCTGGTAAAATATGTGTGGCAAAGGGTATGTAAAGGTATGATTCCATGGTATAATATTATCAAAACCTATTCCAACATGTTCTGGAGGGCAGTCACAAACAAGTTCCCCAGAGACGAAAGGCTAGCCAACGTCTCAGCCAGGTGTTAACAAGATCAAATGGACCATCACCTGACTAAGTAGCCACTCTTCTACAGGAGAGAGGGTGTGGGCAAAAAAACCCTACATTTTGACAAAGAGACAGCATAAGGTTCCTATCCACACAGACTTTGTCTTCTGAACATCAGCTGGAGATGATTATTACACAAGAGAAAGGGCTATAAGAGGAGAATACAGATGCTCCAGATCAGCTCTCCCTCGCTTTCTGGTCACGGCATCATCAGCACCTGAAGGACAAAGGAAGCAGCATTGGACCAGTGGGGAGATCTTGACTGAAAGAGGTTCAGCCAGTAAGACTGCTGAAATATGTGGTGAGAGAGACCTTTGTTTTGTATTCACTTAGCTTGTTAAATTAGGTGTTGGTTGCATTTTAGTTTTTATTCCTTTGTAACCAATTCTGACTTATATGTTTCATTACTCTTTCTGTAGTTATAAATGTGTTTCATGATTTCATATAAACCAGTGTGTTTGGATTAGAATAACAATATTTGTGCAGATCATTTTCTATTAATAAATGATGGATTTTATATGAGCTTGTATTGTACATAAAGGCGCTGGGCAATACCTGATGCACATTTCTGGGGGAAAGTCTGGGACTGAGAGTTGGATGGTGTTGCCCTGCTGTGTAATTCATGAGTGGCTGGTTATAGCACTCATACAGTATAGCTGGGAGTGATTTACATGCTGAAGGCTGTGTGTGAGCAGACCAGGAGTCATAAGTCTCACAGCAGAGCCATGTAAAAGGCATCCTAGGTTGGAGAATTGAGGGGACACAGCTGTCCATCAGTCCAGATTACACCCTGGGTAATGTCACAAATATTCACCCACTTCTGTGTATTTCCCATATAATTAGCTATAGCACATTCTCAGGTGACAGGCAAGAGAACACTGACTCTACTTGCAAAGATATCAAAAATCATCTTCAATTCCCACACTAGGGCACATGGCCACTAAATACTGCCAGCCATTATAGTCCTATCAATACTGGACTAGAAAACCATATTAGCCCCTTCCAGATAGAATTCTGTTTAGGTATGGTTTACTTGAAATGGTGTCCTTGCTCAGTGTAGAGCTGAAGTAGAATATTTTATTTTATGGAATCTCCAGTATCCATTTTGAACATGATTTTCTACTTTCATTGGTACCCTGCAGTGCATCTGTTCATGAATCCAAAATCCACTAGGGCCCATCCTGAATTTGTTCTGAATGTGGGACTCGCATTCCAGTCAGTCTGTAGAAGGATTGCAGTGTCAAGGCCAAACAGCACCAGAACTGAAATTCATTGTAAATGAAGGAAAATATTCACAAAAAATAGGTATTTTCTTACTTTGTTTTTGTTCTTTAATATTTATATTGCAGTAGTACCTACTGGCCAACCAGGTCTTGGGCCCCGTTGTGTTAAATGTTCTTAAAACATACAGTAAATGAAAGACACTGGCCCAAAGACTTTATACTGTAAAAGAAAGTACACTATTATATGTGGCTTATAAATAGAGATACAGAATCAGCTCCTTTCCATACAAAAGGTCATATTATATGACCAATTCATTTTTCTTAAAACTGCGTGACTACATCTTAATTACTATAGGACTCTTCTCTGTAACTAACAAGTATTGCTTAGAAACGTGATAGTATACTCTGTATTTACAAGGAATGTTTATCAAATAAATCTGAGTACTAAAGCAATTCAGTACTGAAACTTTTTGGTTTTTAAAACTGAGCAGATAAAAAGGCAGAAATTCATCTGGAATCTTGCCTGGACAAAAAGAGATTCAAAGCCACTACCTCTGAATAATAAACACAATATTTTAAGATATATTTTTCTCAACCTATCTTGGCTACTGGAAACTAAACAAAAAAGAACAAGAGTACTTGTGGCACTTTAGAGACTAACACATTTATTTGAGCATAAGCTTTCGTGGGCTATAGCCCACTGCATCAGATGCATAGAATGGAACATATAGTAAGAACATGAAAAGGTGGGAGTTGCTCAACCAACTCTAAGAGGCTAATTAATTAAGATGAGCTGTTATCAGCAGGAGAAAACCTTTTGTAGTGATGATCAAGATGGCCCGTTTCAGACAGTTGACAAGGGTGAGAGGATACTTAACATGGGGAAATAGATTCAATTTGTGTAATGACCCAGCCACTCCCAGTCTCTATTCAAGCTCAAGTTAATGGTATCTAGTTTGCAATTCCAGTTCAGTAGTTTCTCGTTGGAGTCTGTTTTTGAAGCTTTTCTGTTGCAAAATTGCCACCTTTAAGTCTGTTACTGAGTGACCAGAGAGGTTGAAATGTTCTCCTACTGGTTTTTGAATGTTATGATTCCTGATGTATGATTTGTGTTCATTTATTCTTTTGCGTAGAGACTGTTCGGTTTGGCCAATGTACATGACAGAGGAGCATTGCTGGCACATGATGGCATATATCACATTTGTAGATGTGCAGGTAAACTAGCCCCTGAGGGCGTGGCTGATGTAATTAGGTGCTATGATGGTGTCACTTGAATAGATATATGGACAGAGTTGGCATCAGGCTTTGTTGCAAGGATAGTTTCTTGGGTTAGTGTTTTTGTTGTGTGGTGTGTGGTTGCTGGTAAGTATTTGCTTCAGGTTGGGGAGCTGTCTGTAAGTGAGGACTGGTCTGTCTCCAAAGATCTGATGAAATGGGCTGTAGCCCATGAAAGCTTATGCTCAAATAAATTTGTTAGTCTTTAAGGTGCAACAAGTACTCCTGTTCCTTTTGCGGATACAGACTAACACTGCTGCTACTCTGAAACCTAAACAAAAATGGAATCTTGTATCTCACATTTGTATTCATTCAACTTCTCCTGAAAGACACTGGAGGCTTGTATCAGTAGTGGTACACCTCTACCCTGATATAACACGACCCAATATAACACTAATTCGGATATAATGCGGTAAAGCAGTACTCCGGGGGCACGGGGGGGCGCACTCCAGTGGATCAAAGCAAGTTCAGTATAATGCAGTTTCACCTATAACGTGGTAAGATTTTTTTGGCTCCCGAGGACAGCGTTATATCAGGGTAGAGGTGTATTTTTGTCAAGTTTTAGATTTCTCTGACAGCATTATGCATTACTGCTTAATCAAAACAAATTAGACTCTGTACTGCTAGCTTGGGTTTGATATATTTTCTGATATAACAGTATGTGCTAACCTGTCAAGTAAACACTAAGCGTATGCTAGTTTGGCCAATAAGTTATGTATTTTGAATCTTTTCCATGTGTCACCTCATAATTTCTATTTCAATGTGATTGCTAAGAAACTCAACAAACATGCTCGTATGCCACTTTATTATGTGTCTGTTGCTAGTTCATTGGTCATTATAGCCTAATTAGTGGTAAATGATAGCAGCAGCCTCTGAGGAGTGTAAAAATATTTCACACACAATTATCTACTTTGCCTGCTTCTAGTAGAAAAAATATCCTTCTATTTTGTGCATTGGCCTCACTAGCCTAGTATAATATGAATTATGTATGTGTGCCATCCTTCCATCCTGTGTGCTGTAGTACTTTGGTACAGTTTGGTTGTTGGGTTTAGTGTGTGGGTGCTGGGTGGTGTTGGTGGCCTGTAATATACAGGAAGTCAGACTAGATGATCTGGTGGCCCCTTCTGGCATTAAATTTGAACTCTATAATTCAGTAAAATATACCAGGCTAAATTCCATGCTGAATTACACCCTTTGCAACCCTATAAAAGGCAGTAAAGGGTAAACCAGGGGTCAGCAACCTTTCAGAAGTGGTGTGCCGAGTCTTCATTTATTCACTCTAATTTAAGGTTTCGCATACCAGTAATACATTTTAATGTTTTTAGAAGGTCTCTTTCTATGTCTACATACAACAATAGTTTTGTTATATATTATAAAGTAAATAAGGTTTTTAAAATGTTTAAGAAGCTTCATTTAAAATTAAATTAAAATGCAGAGCCCCCCTGGTCTGGTGGCCAGGACCCAGGCAGTGTGAGTGCCACTGAAAATCAGCTCACGTGCTGCCTTTGGCACATGTGCCAATGGTTGCCTACCGCTGGTGTAAACTATGAAATCTGACCCTCTACTTTGTATGAGGAGTTAATTTTTTAGGGGGGTGGAAATAGTGAATTCGAGGTAGGGACTGTTCCTAACTCTGGTTGTATACCAGTTATTTGCTGTGCCACTTTGGGCAAGTGATCCAGGCTGAGATTTTCAAAGCCGATATGGGGATTTTTCTATACAAGTCCCATCCTCTTGTATTTGGCTTTATAAATCTCAACCCTGCAAACTTTTTTATTCCTCAGTTTATGCATCAATTAGATACATAACCAAAAATAACAGGTGAGCCTTAATTTATGTTTATAAAAACGCTGAGATTCCTCGATTGAAACTGATAAATAAGTGGTAAAGGTGATAAATATTACTATATTGGTAGTCCACTCACATGCCACTGAAACAAGCAAGGTATAGACTAGACAAGGCAGATCACAAGTAGCAAAAAAAAAACAAAAAAAAAACTAGATTTTTTTACCTCTACTGAAGAAGCCCTTGGAAGACTTCATGATAAAGCAAGGCTCATTTTTGGACTTTTTAGCCATATTTATCTTATTTTAACAGAAGTGTGACAACAGTGACACTGCTTAATCACTGAACAATCTGGTCTAATCCTACTCGGAAGGTACAGCTGATGCATACCAAACAGGAGGCATGTTCCCTGTCTTTAAGTAAAAATGTTGATTCACAAAAGGCTCAAATAGTTCATTGCAGCTCAAGAAGGTTAAAAGGTATGTCTGTAGTTCTTGGAGCTAGTTTGAAATATACTGTTTCAGTGAAGCCAAAATGTTTTGCTGAGAGACATCTGCTTCAACAAAGTTTTAATGAGGAAAAAAGAGGAAGAGAGGAAAAAAATTATTCCACGTGCAAAATTTTGCTTTGAATGAGGCAGAGCAGGGATTTGAATCTGGATCTTCCACATCACAGGTCCACGCACGCACATAGGTTTAGGTCCAAAAATGGACGTTTCAACACAATTCTATTTTTGTCACAAAATTCAGAGGCGTTGGTTTTGGTGCCATGTGTAAGTAAAACCAATTTGAAGCTGCGAAAGTTGCTGTGAAACAGGCTTGTCACGTCCTCCCACCAGCTCTGGTAATCTTACCCCCTGCTAATTGTTTTTACAAGTTGGTATCTATGGAAAATTAAAACTGGTGAAAAGAGAAGCTTGGATGATGGGTTAAATTTCTACTGAATATTTCCCAAAGCTGAGGTTGAGCAAGTGGATGGGGATGAACTCTGCAGACAAGGCAAGAAAGAGAGATTGGAGTGGGACAAGGAATTGTCTCTGAGTCACAAAGCCTCAAAGGGCTACCTCCTTGGGGGGTGCAACTTAGGCACCATCTCTTGCTCAGGGCTGTGCTTAAAAGCTAAAAGCACAATCTAGCCCAAAGTAACAGAGACTCCAGTTGCAACAACGTAGTTAAGGTGGCAGCTCAACTCCTATTTATAAGGCCTACATCAGCCATACTGTGTAGCTTTGGCAAGAATTCTCCTTTTGGACTGAAAATTGGCATTCCTGAATTCAAGGTGATTTTTTTCCAATTTTTGAAGGAAATTGGTTTAAAAATATTTGTGGTAGAAGTAAGTAAATATAGCATAGATTAAAATGTTAACAAGATCCCATCTTTTTTTTTTCAGTGCACCTATAGCTTTAAAATATCTTTTATTAAAACAAAAACGAAACTTTAATTTTATATAAACTTAAAACTCTTTGTATAATCCCTGGCAACGATTATATGACTGATTTAACTCCCACACATAACCACAGGGAGAAGCTGTCAGCACTCCGACACTCCAAGTCACTTGGCCATTGCTGCTACTTTGTACTTCTCCCAGTGAAGGAGGTCTGAACCTGGATGGCATTTGTAGGCTCTGAGCAAAGGGCCCTGGAGAGGCATGCCTACTTTGTTGCACTGGAGAAAGATTCAGACAAAAGACTCTTCCTCATTCCTTGCCTGTAAGTCCAAGGCAGTGAGCCCAAAGCCACTGCCTTTCAGCAGTAGCTTTGTCTTAAGTCTGATCCTCTTTGCTCCCCTCAGAGGTAGCATAGAGTACATGGTGTTGTGCTTCTTTTCCAGTGGCAGAATCTGCAGTGTAGTTATTTATTTAAAAAAAAATCAGCACTTTCTAACAGCTAGCCACCAAGTGATATCTGATATAACCTAGTTATTCTCAATAGGATGATGTGGCCTCTGTCATCAAACGCTGATTTATTTTTAATGGTGGAAACTGCATGTCAGGGCAGAACCTTCACACACACATTTTACAAGGGTTAGACACACAGAGACAGAATATTCTTTTTACCTCTTGTACCAGGAAGGAGAGGGAAAGAAGGTGCATTTTTTTGGAGGGCAGTGTCTTCCCTGAGCCTGATGGGGTTTAAAAGGAAATGGGAAAGAAATCAAGGAAAAAGATGGAAAATCATGGAAACCTTGTTCACCACAGTTTGAATCTCTGCAGCTATAATGAATACAAGTGCCATGGGTATGGCTATCAAGAAATCTTCCTTCTGAAATGTTCTCACATCCAAGAAAAAATATCCACTTGTGAGTTCCTTTAGATCTTTTAAAATTACACAAAATGTCATTTTGTTTTTACAAGGAAGGTATTAAAGGCCTTAATTGCAAATATTTAAAAAAAAATCAGTCAATTAGAATCCTACCAAGAATCCTCCTCTTCTATGACATGTGTGGGCATGCTCTGGACAGCTGTTACTCCACTATCATTTAAGGTAAATACAACATAATCTTAGTCAAAAGCAGCAAAAAGTGAAACCTTCACATGTTAAAGGCAATCCTGTAGGTCTTTCCACTGTGTGAATCTATTTCTCTGTTATCAGTATTGTGTGTGCAATATACAGTTTACTGTATACGGTCAGTGGAGAAGGAATTATGCCAGTGCAGATGTACCAGCAGGTGATACGTCCTCCCCAGTGGAAGGATTAGTGCTTCCAAGTCACAATCCCTCAACTACTTCCAGAGAGTGTAATGAGTGTGTATGCCTCACTATTGTTACTTGTATTACTGGGGGCCTTGAAGATCCAACCAGGTCAGGACTCCTTTGTGCTGTACAGACATACAGTAAAAGTTCCTGCTTAAAAAAGGGTGGTGCAGTATGTGTTCTCTGTGTGACTAGTATCTGCGGAGGCCTCTGGGAAATGGATTCTAGCTGGCCCTTCTGCACTCTCTCTAACCTCCCCTGTCCTGTGGCAGCACAGCTTCTTCAGGAGTCAAGCTGTCATTGGGCAGTCACCTTGTACGTATTTCCCAACCTCCCTCTCTAAGAGGGCGGGGTGTGGGAAGAGGACAGCATATCACCTGAGTTCTGGAAATTTTAAAGTGTGTTAGAAAGCATTTGCTTGAAATAATACTTTACAGTTAGCATTAGCATTGATTTAGGCTGGAAATCATAGAAATGTTTCAAATGTTTACTTTTTGAAGCCTTTCTGTAGGGAGAATGGGGAGGAATTAAAAAAAAATCAAACAAGGAAACTTGAAGTTAAAAAAATCCTCTGTTTCCCTAAGACTTCAAAGCAGCGCAGCACACTTGTTATTGCCCATAATTTCATTCTTCTCCCTGAATGGCTTCTCATGTGGCTAGGAGAACTGAGAGTGCTTTGAATAAAGCCACTCTTGGCTACATCTGCTATTTGAGCCATATTGCCCTTAGCTCAGATAAACACAGCAAATCAGCAGAGGGAAAACAACACTAGTCTGTCTTAGTGTCGGCTCTTTCTAATTTAACTTCCTTACACTGAGTATAGATGGCAGGGGACACAGCTTGGTTATATGAAATCACATCACAGGGCTATTAATTAAATGAATACTGTTACTAATACACATCTTTTTAAGTTTTGAAAGCATTGTTCGTCAATTATATAGAACTTTGCATCCCAAGAAGGCTTCCCAGTGCATTCAGTGAACAGTAAATAATTACTTAGTGAATTGATTCTGTGTCCCGTTCACACTGTCATTACTGTGTTGGGTCTATGGGGCTAAGAGGAACAAAAAATGGATAATTATCACTAAAGATAGCAGATATGACTTTGCATACACACAGGGAAGAGATGTGATGAGTAAGAAAGTGTCATATTCCTTAGTCTCCTTACAGAGTGGAGCTAGTTAATCATGTCTTCCATTACAACCCCATGCAAATCCCTGTCGTGTCTCAATTTTTGCTTTCCTCATCGGATACCCTTAGAGTAGTCATGTATATAAGATGTAATCAATTTATTTTCCATGCTTTCTAAAAATTCTTCTCATCTTTACCATTCGTAACTACCTCAACATTCATTCTTGTTATGATAAATAGGACTTCCTTAGTTGATGAATGCTTTGTACAATCATGACCACAGTAATAAATTATAACTTACTGGAAAATTAAACATCAAGACACAAAAACTTGACAGAAACAAAGAGACACTCATATCCACTATTTGTTGAAATTTATATTCCACATGGAAGAGGGACTAGGTGAGTGTTTATTATTAGAATAATGCTGAGAGATTGAAAATTAGCAAGAAGGGTGATGAAAACCACTGGTTTTCATTTTGCCATTAGATCTGCTCCCTTTCTCACTGATAAAACAACAAAATTTTGTCTTCAGATATTTGTCTGTAATAACAGAGGGAAAAAAACAAATTGCCACAAAATGTATTATTTAAAATTCTTCCAAGAAAAAGGAAAGCAAACTTTGTAGAACATTTTATGGAACAACTTTGAATATCGCACTAGGGAATTCAGAATTAAAGTGGCTTTTGTACAGAACTTGTCACCACCACAGCACTAGGACATTTATTGGCTTGGTGAGCAGTTACTCAGAAGCATAGTTCCATTTACTCCTGTAAGAAACTGCTCACTAGTGTAGAAGTAAAACAGGGTGGTGTTGAGGATAGATGTACGTTAAAATACAGCTGTGTGATGAAGCTTGTGCAATGGTTGTCTGAAAATTACCTGGATGTACTTACTATCACAAATCCTGACTTTGCTAAACCTTTAGACCAGATGCTTAATGCAATTAATATTA